>NC_092520.1:36003000-36327000 GCF_037038585.1 Patagioenas fasciata
AAGACAAGGGAAAGAAGCCTAGACATTGTGTGTATATGTATATAAGAGGGATAAATCATCAACAGCCAAAAGAGAAACTAAAACAGAGATTTTAAATTTCAGTAATGCAGTCTGACACTGATATAATTTCTTATACCGACCAGAGATTTAAGCCTATTATATGGAACAGCCTGAATGTAGGAGGAGAAGAGAACTGTCAAATACACTAGTGTGAATTCATGGTGCTGAAAACCCCCATTTGTTTGTTTAAATGTATTTGTACATATAATGTGTATTTATATATATCAAACAAGTAACATTAAATCAACACAAAGGATTTTTGAGTTAGCAAAACTAACAGGAAAAAAAAAACGAAAGAAAACAAAACAAACAACAACAATGAAAAAACAACTGTAAAACAAAAACACTGCAATAGCAACATGTGGACTATGTGACCTGAAAGGTTATTTTAATGCCTTCTGAGATAAATTCTTATTACCTTCAAACCAATATCACATGGTCCAGCAGATTTCATCTCAAATTCAGTATTATGTACCCTTTCTTAAAATAAATAATAATAAACCTCCCCCCTGCCCCCAAGATATTTTTCAGCTTTAGTTTGGCTAATTATGAAATTATGTTGATTTGCAAATACTTACTTCACTTTAGTAAAATATGTTTAGCTTTTAAGTGATGTGAAATTACTATACAATGTATAGGTATCAATAACATAAGAATCATAATCTATGTCATATAACTTTGTGGCTCAGTTTGTTTCTAGACCCATATTTCCATTTCAAGTTAAGGATGGAGTGCCCTGGTTCTATTTCATAGGGAAACACCAGTGTCCTCTGAGATTAAAATAATGTCCATTGTCAGAGGAGGTAGTTTATTATAAAAATTGTTCCTTACAGGTGGTATGGATAGGATCAAACCTCTTCCACCTCGTGCAGACCTTTCACTCTTAAATCCTTCTGTACACTGTTGTGAGGCTTTCCAGGGCAGTTCTCTACTCCTTTGGCACCATGGTATAAACACATTACTTTGATTTCAGCAATATACTACATGCATAATTTCAGGCATTTTCAGAAAATATTATAGTAATCATTATGTATTAGGGTTGCATGGCAACACAGGGAATAGAGACGACCTTTGGGCCATTTGTTTGGTTTAATTTATTTCATAGACTATTTGATTAGGTACATGGTAAGGCTGTTAAGAGCAATGGGGTTACCAAAGAGCTACATGAATGAAGTGGACCTCTGAGTATAATTTGCTGGACAATTATTTTAATGTTTGACGTTCCCCAGGAGAATGAGAACACAGAATTAGAAATTAAATATCTATCTGAAAATAAAGCCCCAAACCAAAACATTAGAAACTTCATAATCCAGTTACATCCCAAAACCCAGGAGGCTGACAGACACCTACAAATGGGTGAAGGAAATTTTTTGTGGACAGCTTGGCTGGTAACATTCTTGAGATGTCAATGTGGTATAAAAACGCAGGCTACACCATTCAACAAACCATCTTGGGTACAGAGCTGCTGGAGTATGTCCCATGGTGGCTTCTTAAATTATACTTCAAGCTTCACTGGCTGAAAATGTGGTCTTGAGATGGGCCTTGGAGCTTAAAAGTTAGTTCAGGCACACTTCTTACCTCCAAATTTATACTCACTATTAAGAGTGTTCATACACATCTGGAATTATCTTGTGTTTACACGAGTAGTTAACTGATATCAATTCTGAATTATCAATTTGCAATCTAAATAGAATGCATTTAATCTAAATTTAGACTGCTTAGTCCTTAGCTACTTACATCAGTCTCCTTTTATAGTCAATGGAAAGAGACACTTGCAGCAAGACAAATATACTGTCCCAATGTTGATACATAAAATAAATCACATTAACCTAACTGAAAATGTTTCCATGAATTGTGAACATTTGCGGGGTTTTTTTAGGTGTGACAAAGTTTGTAAGAAGCCTTGTTTTAATGAGATTTTAACTTGCATCCAGACAACGACTTGGATATCATCTGTTAAAAGCCAGAATTTTTACTCCTTTCTGAATGAAACTTCAAATCCTTTAAAAGATAAACTCTTCTCCAAAGAAGTGAATTCCCATCATACAGTATGCATCAAAAACAAATATAAACTACAGTCATCTTTCATTTTGACCATGCTTACCTATTGCATACTACCTATAACTGAGTTTCTGATTCCAGAGAGGGTGTCTTGGAAAACAAACCAGTGTTGGGCATGGGTGAAATATTCCCACAGCTGGACCTGAAAATAGAGTTGTATATTTTAGGTAGTTTTATTATCCTGAGTCAACATATAGCACATATATAGACATAATTTTTGTGTGTTTTCTCCTGCTGTCCCATATATCTGTTGTTGTGATGAGCTTACATATTTCAATATTTTACCTGAGTGTTTTCAGAAGTTAAGTGAAAATGTGGATAAAGATAACCTTTTGATATCTCTTAAAAAAAAATTGTAGAATTTACTCAGCAGACAGTGAGGTGTATCTTAATGTTATCTCCAAACATGTATTGCAGTCATCAAATGAAAGTCAGAGAAGAAATTTTTATCTTTATTACCTTGAAGAAGCAGATATTTTTTGTAAGAAATTATTTTGCTGAAGCACCTGCTTTTTCTTATGATCAAGATTTCTGCACTCTAAGAAATCATACTGAAAAGGTTTCACTTAAATTCAACTTTGTACATAAGTAATTTGTTCCTATTTTGCACGACTAAGTGCTGTGAAAGTTCACCAAAAGAAGACGCGAGGTGAAAATACAATGAAACAAACTAAATCACAGTGGTGTTGTAGGCTGATGACTCCCTAACATTCTCTGTTAAGAATGAACAATACTAAGAAAATAAATTGGGTTACCCTTATTATCTGGCATGACTAATATGATCAGGCTTATTGTGCAGTAGCTTTCAGCAAACCATTTGTATAAAATAGCTGTGAAGACACTGAAGCATGAATGCAGCAGGTCAGCAGTCAGAGACTATTCCTCTAGTTGCTAATCCATGTTAAAGACCAGGCTATTCTTCACAGTTTCCTTGTTTCCCTCCCTCATTTACTTAAAGATGGCTCTGTGGATGTCTCCTTGTGTTGCAATGACAAATTCATTTGTCTTGGTGGAGATCTACTTAAAAAAATAAGATAACCATTTAAGCGAACAACATGAATTTCAGGTCACGAGTACCTCCAAGGTTTTGTGCCTGTATCTGTTGCGTTGCCAGTAACTGAGATAATGAAGTCACACTTTCTTATATTTATTTCTCTCTTATAGATCTTTCCAAATCTTCAGTAACAGCTGAATCTTTTGGCTGGTTGTGAAATGCGAAAAGAAGAAATTTCATGGTTGGAAAGCATGATGAACATGTTTACTGAAAACATTAACAGAACAGAGACAGATTAGTACCTACGTTGAAGTAAGGTTGCAATCTGAGTTCAACCATGTCATTAGAAGCCTAAGAATCCTAGAGGGGAGAGACTTAGGAAGTTAATAGGAAAACATTCTATGGCAACAAAGTTATTCATTTATTGTTTCCCACTCATATGGCAAATATTTATGCTTGGTTTTAGGGAGATGCTATTTACATGTAATAGTCCTTGAATAGATGCTATATGTGGTCACTCTTCCTCCTGTCCTTTCAAACTAACTGTTACACACTCATTTGTGCTGTTTATTTTGAGTTCCATTTCACTGCTCTTACCACAATGGCTATTTAGGTTTGTTATTGTGATTCATACTACGTTATGAGCACCATATCCATTTAATTCTCTGTGGCAGTATCCCTTCTTTACAAATAGATTTGAATTAAGCCGTGTGGTTATCTGATAATGAGAACATTTTCTAGGTCAAGTGTATGTTGCGTTTTGTGTGGATATTTCTGACTCAGATAAGAAGATCTTCAACTGTTATTTTATTTTAATTAAGTTACAATTCAGATTTTTTTCTTCTTTCCCCTCATTCCCAGTGTCTTGGCCAAGACAGACACAGCATAAATACAGCTGCAGCGAAAGTACAGATATCAGCTACCCATAATGTACATTTTTCATGTCAGCAGAAAATTAGAGTAAACTTTTGCTATCCTGAGCTTCTCTTTTATTTTCTAGTTATCTCTGGAGAGAGAAGATAAGAACAACTTACAAAAGAGACAAATTAAGGTTCTCTGTTTTAGTGCAAATAATTGGCTAACAAATGGCTAAGAACTCATTAGGTGTAAGAGCTTTGCACACAAATATTCAGAACAGAGGTAAAAATGTTAATATTTATGAAAAAATATTTAACAACTGCACACTTTAATTTAATATTAAAGGAACATAGACAAATGAAGTTCTGATAGTCCTTAAGTCAACGTCTCTAGATAATTAGGACTAAGTACATGATAGGTAGGCTGTTCTAAACATTTGCTTCAGGTATTTCTGCATATCTCCAAACCACAAGATTATCTGTAGTTTCTTAGAAAATACAAGACCAATAACAATGATAATAACAATTTATAATGTGCCACAGTAAGAAAGCAGGACAGATCCAGGGTATGCCCTTCAATAACAAGGGATGTGTTAGATAAAAATGTCTGGATGATTTTGGGAACTAGGTCAAAACCCACAGAACTTAAATACTTTCAACTACCTTTATAGATTTCTCTTGGGGAAAACTTCTGACTCTCAGATGTTAGATTAAATAAACCTTGGATGTGCAAATTGATTAGAACAATAATTACGAATTCTAAAAATTTATATATTGTGAGAAACAAGTCTAAAGAATAAGAAATTTGGCAGTTTAATCAAGAAATTATATTAAAATTATAATCACAGATCATGCAAATACTGGAAGGATAGAGAGTGTGGAAAAAGAACAAGCTTTGATAAAGTATTGACTCGTCAGTGATTTCAATTGCATGAAGGGAGAATGCAGAACACAGAAAAAGAGGTCAAACTATTAAGGATAAACATGTGGAGAAAAATGATAAAAGACTAAGATGTAAAATGAGACACAACTGGCAAGACTCATAAAGAGCAACAAGAAGACATTTAATAAGTATGTTAGTATCAAGACGAAGATAAAGAGAAAAATTGATCCAGAGAAGGAAGAGCTGATGATGGTACCAAGAATGCTAAAGTGTTTTAATGTTCTTCTTTAGCTTCAGATTTTGCAAAACAATTATCTGAGATCAGGCAGCTGACATATAATCAACAAGAAAGGGTAAAGATTCAGTCTGAAGAAAGGAAAAATACATTAAAGAGCTCTAATGTAAGGTTGGCAATTCTACGTTAGATAGTCCAATTGAATTTTACTCAGAAAACTTTAAGGACTTGATGAAACCTTATAGAATTCATGAACGATCATGAAGTTTTGGAAACCCAGAAGAAGGAAAATCACAGTTCTCATCTTCAAAAGGTGGAAAAGTAGCAATAGAGAATTATACACAAGTCATCTCTAGTTCGTTTATAAAAAGTTGGAACAAATAATCAGATGATTTATAAGCACCTGAAGATAGCATGAGAGTAGAGTAACGGCACAGAAAGCTTGTCAAAAAAATCTAATTTTCTTTCTGTGATAGGATAACGGCCTTACAGATAAAGGAGAAGAAATGTATAAGCTGTGCTAGATATTTTGGATTTACAAAATCTTTTGAAACTGCTTTACATGATACCTATAAGCAAAAGATAACGTTAAGATAATGATCATTATAGATGTGCCCAGAAAGTCATTAACAGTATCTAGGCAGGTTCTGCAGAGGTATTTCATATGTTTTGTAGGGCTCTGTTTTTTCACAAATGATTTAAATGTTGTAATACAGAATAGGATGAACTAATGTAATAAATGATCTATCAGGAAAATGATCAGAAAACTAACAACAGATAAACTGATAAAAATCAACAAATAAAGTTTTGAACAAATACGGTTTAGGAAAAAAAAAAAAAAAGAGCAGACAGGAGGATGTTCTGAAGAAAAGTATCTACTCAGCATACTCTCTCCCGAATTGAACTTGAGTTGAATATGATATGTTGTGCATAAGGGGCATAAACTAATCTTTCTGGACTGCTTGGCTCTAATAACACTACAGATAGAGTACTGGTCCAGTTTTGCGCACTGACTTAAGGTGAAGATAAATCAGATGGAGACTCTGAAGTCCAGTGCAGTATAACGAGAATGAGGTTTAAAAGTATAAGAAGCTGTTGTGTGTGTTGTTTTGTTCTATTATACACAGAGTAATGAACAGAAAAACTCTTTAAGGAAGCATAATCATAGAATCATAGAAAATAATAACATGAACCACACCTTTATTTGCTTTCATTGCAGAGTCATATTCCCACTACCAGCAAAATATATGTATACTGATACACAGTTGAACCTACCTTTTGTACACACAAATTTTAGTTTGCAATTAATGGGGAAAACAAAACAAAACAAAAACAAAAAAAACAACTACATGTTTACTTGCTTCTCAAAAACATTGTGTTGAGAAAATATCACTCCATAATATTTAGTTGATATCCGATTTGTTTCTTGATGGACATTTTGTCTAGACATTTGACAGTCGGCAAGTGGCAGTTTTCATTTTGTGCAGTTCCTATCAAGCAACAACAAATGACCCAGAGGATATTGTTTGGAAAAATGGACACAGCTCATCTAAAGTTTCCAGATGTGTATCTCTTGGTGCTGTAGACTATCAGTTCATGTAATATACTGTCCTTATTTTTCCACCCTGCTTCTAACTTGAACTTCAGTCTGTCTTCAATCTTTAGTTTGCCATATCAAAGAAAACTCTCTACAAACATAAATATATATATAAAACAATTACTGATATTAGTTTGTACCTTTAGATTTAATCTTCACTATATAACAAAAGTGGAAAATTGTTGGAAATTTTATAGGGGTGTCTTTATTATGAGATTGTTCTGTTTGTGCAAATCTCTTTTCTTGGAGGCTGATAACCTTCCCATTGACCAGCTTCATCATGCAGGTAGGATGACACCCACAACATCTGAGATGACATGTAGAGGGCACTAGAGCGATGTAAGGTATGATTCTCGCAAATCCCACTACAATGGTGGAGCCAAGGAGTTGCACGACTCTTACCTGCATTCAGAAGGCATTTGCACCATTGGCTGCCGCTGTCAGATGACCTGGATATTAAATGTCCTTGACAGTCCATTGGAGCCATATCATCACTAACGATCCTATGCTTACTATCTCCGATCAGGTGAATCACCATATGAATGCGTTGTTGCTCATTATTCTCACCGCCTTAATAAAGTATGGTTTATAACGTGCTGTCAGACCCCGTTACTGTTCAGACCATAGAGGAACGGTTGTTCTGTGAATAATGTGGTGGTTTTCTTCATGTTGATTAGCAGCAGTGCTGTTGAAAACGAGATTAGGAAGCCCCATCATTAGAAAAAAAAGATACTGATTATTAGTCTCAAATAAGAATACTTATCCTAAAATGTAAGATTATGTTTCATGCATTAATATTCATAGCTGATGCTATAATTAATTCTGTTTGTCCTGTATGTTATTGTCTGGCTCTACATGTGAAGAGAGCTCAAGTTCGAAGAGAGGCCTATTCTTCATCACAAAACATAACTAATACCCATTAAATCATCTGTGTTTTCAGCAGGAAAATAGGGTAAATAAAGAATGAGGTTTAGTGGAAAAAGACACATTCATGATACTCAAGATCAAAAAATAATGGTGTTTGTGATCTCACTAACACTAATATTATAATGAGTAAAATACTGTTAGTCTCCAGTGCTTTATTGCACAAGCATTTTTGAGAATGTGGTCATACTAATCAGGATCACACTCAAAATGCTCCTGAATTAGTTTTTGATATAGGAAAATAAATTAATATGCTAGTAAGATCAGCAATATATTATGCAAGGAATGGTAAAAATATACTCCAAAACAAGACAAAATTTGTTTGTCTGGTGTCATGTAAGCCAAAACAGTGGGAGATCTGGTGGGATTTTCTTGTTTCTGAACAGAAAACAGGGGAAACCAGTTCAGCAAAATGTCAATTTCCAGTCAGGAGACTTTTAATCACTTAGACTGTTTATACGGAACTGATATACCTTAAAAAAAACCCCAAACCAACCAACCAAACAAACAAAACCCAACAAAACAAAACAATACCTCCAGCAGGGGGATTGGACTAGATGATCTTTTGAGGTCCCTTCCAATCCCAAACATACTGTGATACTGTGATACTGTGATACTGTGAAAAGTGAAGACTGCTTTCTAAAAAGATAGAGTTCAGTGACTACACTAAACAGAAAACTGAAAATGATTGTGCAAAGGAATACAACCAAAAGGTTATGGAGGTAAGTTAGGCTGCAAATATGTTACTTCAACTGTAATTCCTTGTGGAATAACTACAACATATACTACACCACTGTGGCAAAAGCTATGAAAGAAGAAGTTCTTTTACATTATCTGTTTTTCCATGCCATTCTTCAGCAAACATCTGGGAGAGCTTTAGCAGGATTTCAAAGTCAAGTTCATGTGCCTAAACAAGCAGTTAACATTACAAGCACAGGGATGATATATAGCTAAAGTGACATATGTAGTGACTTAATGAAAAAAAACAACCAACCAACCAACCAAACTGACAAAATCACCCCTCCCCCCTCTTCCCCCACACACCTGAATAATTTAATTTTATTCAAAGTCTCTCTTCAGCAAGATGAGACAAGATGAATTTGAAAACTGCTTTTCAGTTGCAGAAACTCCTCTTGGAGAGAGAAATGTTGATCTCTGTCTTCTCCAGGTCAGCTCCTCTATCAGCCTTGAAGCCATACTAGCTATGTTTGCAGAAATTTCACTTTACAGCCCTTGAGGATCAGCTGACAAATATGCCAGCAGATAAAATGCATGCAAAAATATCTTTAAAACCAGTTTTTTGTGCTCCTTTTTGTTACAGAGATTGCAAGTTTATGACATGGAGAGTAGTCCAGATCTGTTTTAAGCAGGTCATGTTCCAACTGAATTTCCTGGAGGCATAAAGTGTGATTTTTAAATGGGTGAATACCAGGATAAGGGCAAATACCTCTACATAGCTTATCTCAAGATTTTGTTTCACCTGTAAACAAGTATTTGTCACAAAATGCTGCAGTGCTTTCTAGATATTTATTTTTTAAAAAACTGTAATGAGATGACCATAAAAAAATACTGGTGCATGTCATATTTTTTTACGGGATTTGTTTGGGACATTTGTGTGAAGCAAGACTATAAAAAAAAAATCAGTATTGGACTTCCAGTGTGGAACATTTTTAAGGAAAAGGCCAATGTTTTTTTTTCAATCTTGTTCATGTAGAAAAATAATTGTCACTTTTACCCTCTGAACTCACTTCTTGCTTGCAGTTTATAACCTTCTCTTGTGGACCTGTCTGACATGTGTTTCATCTAGAAATATAATTGAAGGGGAGCAAGATCCTTTAGTCTATGCTTCATCTCACTGAGAGTCAGGTGTGAAGTGGAGTCAGAAGCTTTTGCTGTGAAGACAGTCCCTTGGGACAGAGTGAAAGAGATTCCCCAAACTGATCAAGATCAAAGGAAGAAAATTGTGCTAAAATGGAAAGGATGGCTTATATGACATTGCTAGTTTGAAACTAAAAGAAAGTCTGCCAGGGAGACAGATTTTAGCTTTAAGAGCAGACAGCTTTTGAGAACATTTCTACTCCTTGTATTCCAAGATATCTTCCTCCAGTTCATGCGTAGTTATATTTTGTGATTTATTTAATCAAAAAATGCTATATTTTACTGTCATATTGGAAGTTTTTAATCAAAGCACTTCACAAGGGAAATGAATCAATGATTAACACACCCTTACCTCTGTTCTGATAGGTTTTGTTATTATAATAATTATTATTTTCAGTCATTTGTCCCATTTTTCCTCTTGTAAAAAGGCCAAGAGATTTTTTTTATTTTTTTTATTTTTTTAATTTTTTTTTAAGCAATAGCAATCATTTTGGGCAGGAGATGTTAGATAGAAATTAACTCAATCTCTGTGAACCGCGTATGTCTGTATACGTCTGTGGGTGTCTGCAAGTTTGCGCATGACTGTACATGTCTATGCATGTCTGTGTTTGTGTACCAGGCTTGCAAATACACAGAAATGATCATTACCCTTCTTATTTTATACAAAATGAGAATTATTATTAGAAACCAAGGAATCTGTCACATTGATGTCACACAGCAGGCAGTCAATAGTTTCTTCCTGTGTGACCCCAGTGTGATCACACCTGCAAGAATAAATTCAGTTCTGGGAACCTCAATATCACACATATATTAACAAATCGGAGAGAGTTCAGGGAAGTGCAATGAAGATGATTAAGTGTTCAAAAGGAATGAAATGTAAAGAAATAATCATAACATGGCCAAGCAGTGGCTAATATGGTAACGGAGCACAATATCTGAAGGAAATAAATCTCAACACGAGTTTTTAAAAACAGTGTCAGCTAAGGAAGCTCAAAGAAAGAACAGGAGATTTAGAAAGGAGAAGCTGAGGTTAAATCAACAAATATAGTATTACAGGTAGATTTCTTATAATTGTGAAAAAAAAAAAAAGAAAAAATGCAAACAAAAATCGTTAAGATGGAAGGGACCCTGTAGGTCATCTTACCCAAGCTTCTCATTAAAGCAGGGCTAACTTCAGATTTAGGTTTTGGATTTGTTAGGTCGGAGAATGTCTAAGAGGGATGGAAATTCCACAGATTTCAGTGTTCCAGTGCTTGACCAATATCACCATGTAGAATTTTTTCTATATATCTAATCAGAATTTTCTTTGCAGTATATTTTGTTGAACCTCAGTCTTTAACTGAGTGTGTCTGAAGAGAATCTGACTGTCTTGTCTGTAGTCAGCATGTATACTTTGCTGTCTCATGTTCGATTTTCTGCTCACCAGGATTCCTCCTTTGCACCGCAGATTTCTAACCTATCCTGTTGCATGGGATGACTCCATTCCAGTTACAGGACTTTACATTTGTTTTTACTGAATTTCACTAAATTTCTCCCGCTTGACAAAATGGCACTCTTGCCCTCCCATATATCTCCCTCTTCTTGAGGTTTATGTTATTAATGATTTTGGGTGAGGGTGCAATCCATCTTATTATCTATGTTGTGCATCATCTGTAGTACCAACTTCTACAGAATGTCACTAATACCTAGACACCAATGGCATTTTGGAGCAATGTTTGTTAGTGTTCTTCGGCAGTCTGGCAATCTAGCCAGATTTCTATTCACTTCATAGTCTGCCTGTCTATTACTCTCTACTTTAGCTACACAGACACTGTGAAATAGTGTGTTAAATTCATTGCTGAAGTCAAGATGAAGGACAGCTACCGCTCCTCTCTTGTCTATTGAGATACTCATTTCATCACAGAAGCTAATTGGCATGGTTACACGTGAACTATGGTCACACAGAACATATGGCCAATTCCTAATAACTTTTTAATCCTTCTTATGTCTGGAAATCACTTCTGACAGGGTTTGTTCTATTGTCTCAGAGGCAGAGGTGAGAAAGACTGCATGATGGTCTTCCTCCTTCTTGAAAATCGGCATCACATTTGTCTTTTTCTTGTCATCAGGGATCTCTCCTCACCTCTGTGACTTTTCAAACGTGAGAGAGAGCAGCCTTAAGAATGGCATCAGCCCTTTTTGATGCATCCTGTCTGGTCCCATGGACATGTATGTGCAAAATTTCCTCTAGCGATCACTAAGACATTCTTTATCTAATTGATCTTCTGGTACCTTCGGTAATACTTCTTTACCCTACACGCCACTACTAGGGACAGAGACTAGCTAGTCTGACAGCAAACTTTCCTTGGTGGAGAAGACATTGAGTACTTCAGGCTTTTCAATATCCTATATGGTAAATGTCAGATTCATTTAGCAGCACACCCACATTTTGCTTGCCCTTTTGCTTCTCTAATTACCTATAGAATTGCTTCTTGTTCCCCTGCACATCTCCTGTCATTTTCAACACCAGATGAACTTTGATTTCTTTAAGACACTGCTTCTGAGCGAACTGTCTTCAGCTCAAATCTGTGCACTTTGTGCTTGAGCTCATCCAGGACTTTTTCATTGACTCAGATGGCTTTCTGCCACACCTACTTGCTTTCAATAGAATCGCAGAATCAATTATAGAATAGTTTGAGATGGAAGGGACCTTTAAAGGTCATCTAGTCCAACTCCCACTACTATGAGCAGAGACATCTTCAACTAGATCAGAGCCTCATCCAGCCTGGACTTGAATATCTCCAGGGATGGGACATCTACCACCTCTCTAGGCAACCTGTTCCAGTGTTTCACCATTTTCTTCATATTGGGATTGACCTTCTTGTGTTTTGAGAATGATTTCCATGAAGAAAATTGATCCCATCAGTCCCTGTGTTTTTCAGGTCAGCTTCCCATGAGATTCAGCCTATCAGTTCCTTGCAAAAGCTAAATTTCATTCTTACTTTCACTGCCAAAGCCCGGATTCTCTATTCTGCCACACAGCAATTGTACTGACGAATGGAAGTCATGTCATCGACAGGAAGAGACCAGAGCAGATGCATCCTTAATCTTTGGAACTGTTCCACTGGTTCTTTTTTTTTCATAAAAACTTTGTATCTATCAATATGAATGGTCCTATCAGGAAATAAAATTTATAGTTATGAAATTACAATGAAATGTAGTGATCTTGAATCTTTTCTTTTGATATTGATTCACAAATAAAATCTTAGGTAATAGATTATACTTTTACTCAGTAATATTCATTCAAATACTACTAATAATTTAAATAATAAGAAAGAAAATAAACATACAATTGTTGTTATCAACATTAATTGGATAGTATTAACTATTTTAGTATTATAAAATATTAACTATGATATTACAACTTTTTGAATAATGTATTCGTATTTGGATATCTACATAATAGAATATCAGAAAAACAAGACTAAGAAGACATTGATAGGTCATCTAGTCCTTTTCCTTGCCCTAAGGCAAAATCAGTCCTCTGCATGTTTCTGCATAGACATTTTTTCCAATTCTCTTAAAGACTTCTATGACAGACTCCCACAACAATCTATGCCCGTAGTTTACTATCTTACCTTTACTTGTTTCCCCGGTGTCTACTCTGAATTTTCTATGTTTCTTTTGAAGCTCATTATTTCTTGTCTGATACATCATGATTATAGAGGACGGTTTATTGCCTTCTCTGTGGTTTACATCCACCTCAATGACATTTAACCACGCTTCCACTGTTTTCTTGAGAATTTATCATATGAAGGAGCAACAGATATGTTATGAAAGTGAAACTATATGACACACAACTCTCTTTCTATTTGTCATTTTGTAGAAAACTTAGATTGTTTATGTTAGTTTGATCCTACTTGTACTTCACAGAGATCCATTCTATGTGCTGTGTACTTCATTCTTATCTCCTATATACTTGCAAATAGTTTGTTTTATTATTTGCTGCTGAATTTTTCAGGAAGTTGAAGTTACCTGCTGTAGTTACCTGACTCCCATCATGCCACCCCCCACCTCTTCTCTTTTTTGTTAGATAGACTTCAAGTTTCT
Organism: Patagioenas fasciata; assembly: GCF_037038585.1. Taxonomy (NCBI): domain Eukaryota; kingdom Metazoa; phylum Chordata; class Aves; order Columbiformes; family Columbidae; genus Patagioenas; species Patagioenas fasciata. The sequence goes on from NC_092520.1 coordinate 36,016,579, forward strand.
TAGTATCCATAATTTATCAGACTGATTATTGCAACCAGTTTGCTTATACTGAGTTAACAGAAGTTATCCAGTTAGTTTGTGATTAACTGTCATATAACATCAATTGCATATTACCCCTGTATGTCAAATCAATTATTTACTGATCACATTTTTTGTTATATTACTAAATCATCCTTATAAAGTGAGAGGATCTTTCTGGTGATCATTACAAATGAGAAAGTGCTGCTCTGTTGTTAAATTATTATCACCAACAAATTCTGATTGTGATTCTATGAGTCATATAGAAAATGAAATTTAGTAGAAAATACCCTCACCTGAACTAAACAAAATCAAAACAAACCCACACCCAAAAATCCAAGCAGGTGTAACATTACAAGAAATAATCTAACCAATAGAAAACCACAATGTAGTTTTACACAGCACTATATATTGTGAACTCAGACCAAGTGTTCAGTATGTGCCAATTTAATCCTGAAAAACTGGTTAATCGTAAAAAATGGTTACTCTTTCAAAACCATTGTTTATAGAATTTGAAGACATGATCATCATCTTAAAAAGACTTTTTTTAACTTATACTGAAAGATTAATTTTAGTTCTCCAAAGATAACCTGTCACCTGAGAGGAAACTGTGCTGGCATATAAAAACTCCAACTCCATTATGCATGAAAAAAGGTTGGGTTTAATTCTAATATCATCCACTTGTGCATAATCATCCATAATATTCCTAAATAAAATGATCAACATTTTCTGATTTCATAGTCATCAAAAGTCTGCTTCTGTGTATAAAACCAGGCCTGTGTATGAACCTTTTCAAATTTTTAAAAGAATTGTGATTTATAACCAGGAAATAAATAAACAGAATAAGGGAAAGAATACTGTCTCAACATGTACATTTCAGACAATCGTTCTGTAAATGGTCAGAGGATATTGGAGTGGATAATGTCCCACTTAAATCCTTTTTTTATTTTTTTTCCCCTGTATACAAGAATCTGTGGCTTCCCTGGAGATCTGTTTGGCAACTTTTGGATGCACCAAATCCATTTAAACTCTAATAACCAGTGAAGAAAAGAAATAGTGCTGAGCAATATCAGCACACTGTGGTGTTTACAAATACATTTACAGGAGGTCATTCCTCCTGTGAACCCATCGTACATGTCAATTTGCTGCACTCTTCATTATAATAGAAAAAAATATGTGTAACAATGAACTGCAAACCCTATTTGGAAAACACATAACTTACAAGCATCAGAAGACTACTGGGGTCATTTCTAAAGCAGATTTCATAGCTGTCAATGAGTATTTTGCTGCTTTCATTAAACAGACTTTAAAAGGATTTTAATTGCATTTCTTTTTTGGCTAACAACCTGATTCTGAGTTCTTAGTGAAAAAGAGCACTATTTAGGCCGAGGAAAAAATGCCTACCAATGCTATTGAGGTCTAGGCTAAGTGATCTTCCTGAAACTGTGTAACAGACTTCTTTCAAATGATTGCTAAAATTTACTCTCTTGTGTTTACACTTACTTTGTTTCCTTCGTCACATTAGGTGTGTGTGAATACTAGGTGTGTATCTCCTCTGTGTTTGCAAACCATATGCTACAGAAGAGACACAATATGGGAAAAAAGCTTGTCAAGTGGAAAATACAGGCTGTTGTGAATGCAATTTGAGCTTATTACGCACACGGTTCTGCTAGTACTGAATGATTTGCACATTGTCCAAGCCTAGGAAAGGGTAATTCCTTGTTCTGAGTAATGAAAACCAACATTAACTAAATATATTGGAAACAGTTATCTCATAGTCAGTAGTGTATGTATGCAAGCCATCAGAGATTGCTTCAGTTTTAGGTACAGACCTAAGTTTCACTTCTCTTAAAATAGTTATAACAAACAGGTGAAATCTGACTGTATATACATAGTGCTTCTCTATGTTTCTGTTCCTTTGTTAATGAAAACTAGATAAATATCTTGACAGAATACAATGGGTCAATGTCATCAATAATTAATTTGGAAGTTCCAAGAAGTATGTTTTAAGTTGACTTAATGAAAGAGAGGAAGAAGAACTGTTTGCTATATAAGCATATGAAAATGTAAGAATTTCTATTCTCTGCTCAGTTTTCATCTGGCTTTATTATGTCAAGTCTTGATGCTTTGTGTTATCATACACAGAATATATAAAGCAAGGGTCAAACCAAAGTCAGTGGTAATATCAGATTGATGACGGATGTGGTTGATACAGAAAATCTCTTTCAACGTTTGTCTACAAGGAGATGCCATGCTAAGACTGTCTGATTTTCTCCTTTTCCTCTGGGTTTTATTTCGGTCAGTTTGGTTGCACTAAAACTCTTTGTTTATTTTCTTTTGTTTGAGGACTTGACTTGGAGTTGCCATAAGAAACTTGTTAACTGATAACAAGGAATAATTCTTCTGATTAAATAGTCTAAACTTTATCTCATGATTAATCACCTTAGCGGGAACATTGAAGTGCATTAGTGAAATAAAATTCTGTCTAAGGTGTGAATGTTGCCTTTTAACAGTTCTTCAGCATACATAGTCTGGACTGGCTAGGAGAAGTGGCTCTCTGCCATATATTTGCTGCCAGCTTTCTATCTCTGGCTTTTCTGTCAATATTTAAGGTATGCTTTATCTATAGGAAGAACATTGTTCTATATGTATGGCATTTAATTTCCTCTCATTGGAATGACAAAAAGCAAAACCAGAACTCTTTGTGCTCTGTTCTTCTCTGAGAGAAAATCAATAAGAAGTCAAAGACACCTATATAAGTCATCACAGCACTGACCTGAATAATTTAGTATTTTACAAATCATATAATAATAAATATTTTTTTAAATCAATAGAAAAAACACTGTATTTTGATATCAAAGTTGAATGCTTTTATAACAAAGTTATACAGAATATGGCTCATCATACATAGGCTGAAAGTGAAACAAAAGCAAAAAAGAAATGAAACTCTGCAAGAGTTGTTTTGACAGGTGAGGTTTGAGGAAATGCAAAACAGAAAGTGCTACATTTAGCTTTTCATATTAATACTGGGGTATTTTACGTTGAGTTTTTTTTTAAGTATTCCAGGCAAGTCAGAAGAAAGTATTGATTAGCTTTAACTGATGACATGCCCATAAAGTCATCAACAAATATTGGTGTCTAATTCTGAAGTACATGCAGATGTCTAAGGTAATGGATTATAGCGCAGTGGCATTGACAGATATGATTTTTAATGTGTTTATTTAAATGTTAGATACTTTCTGAGAGATTAATAAACTAATTTCTTCCAATCTCATTTTGGTGCAAGTCTAAATGTCAAGACAACATTAATAAAATATTGTTCCCAACTTTTCTGGGGAACTTTGGGACATAAAGGTTGCAGCAAGCTTGGTAAATGATTTTTCTTGGTGGATATCTCATAAACTTCATACAGCTCTGTTCCTAGAACTCTGAAATAGGCTAACTCTGATAAATGATTTCCCCTCTCAGTATACACAAAAATATTGTGATTTGTGATAATGCTAAGCAAAAAAGCAGAAACAAGAGCATGTGAACATCTCCGTCTAAATAATATTTTCCAGCAATTTAGATGTGGATTTTCTCACCTATTGTTTACTTCCAAAATCATATAGTCTCTGATCAAATTTTAAGCCAGCTGTAATGACATGTTTACCCCTGCTGCCTACTAGGGTTTGTAAGGAATTTTAAAGAACTGCCATTACAGGAAAAATGAACTTCTATGTTTGTTAGTATTATATGCTGGAAACAGCAATGTTAATGTTCAGCCCAGCATATATCCAACAAGGTTTCACTGGAACATAGGTCTCATTTGTACTTCTGTAAGGATTATGGGAAATTTATAGAAAGGTATTTTTGAGCCTCCTGATAAGCAGACTGGTAGAAAACAAAAGTAGCAAACCCACTATCTTTAAAAAAAGGCCTCCTTATGACTACATCATAAAAATAATTTGGTCTGACTGACTTAGCAGGGAGTTCGCACCAAATATCCATGCTTGACAACGTATGCAATGGTCCCTTTGGACTCATGTTCATTCTTCTGGAAGAATATGCTATGTTGCACAGGCCCATCACACAGTCACTGTTTCTTGTCCGTGTCGGTGATGATCTGACTGACAGCTGGTGACATATTCTGCATCTATGGGGACAGAAGTATGCTCACACAGGGGTTGCTGACAACCTTTCCTATGAGTGCCTCTATAAAAAAGAAGCAAATGTAATGGGATTATATTGATTAAACTAATGACAGAGCTGATGATGAGCTGTAATCTTTAAGAGGTCATTCAGAGGGATAGTCTGCTGCTTAGTTAAAATTGTTCAGCAGTCTAGAATTAGCAGGAGCCTTTTCTTTTTGTCTCCTTCTCTCTTTTTTTTTTTTTTATTATAGCATTTGCACAAACCTATGTGATGGAGCTGATGACTGATGATGGTGGTAGTAATGATAATAGCTGCTTGATTTTTTTCTTGTGCTTCTATTCACTAGTCCAATGTGCTGAAGACATGCAGTAGACACTAAGACTTCATTAGGAATTTTTGAGATGAATGACTCCTTTTTTTTCATCTGAAAATACCTTTCATCTGTATCTCTGATCCCAGCTCCATTCTGTAGAGAACTTTAAATAAAAAAGGAAGTTTCATGGCTGCTGTTATTTTTAAAATGAAACTTTAAAATAATTGACATTTGAGAAATATGGAAAGGTTCTTCTATCTGTTGCACACTCCTCTATTAATATACCTACCATTATTGATGAATCAAAAGAATTCTAACAGGAAAGTAATTATGTTCTGCAGATTACATCAGGTTCTACAAGATGGTTTTCATTATGGGACAGTATAAAATGAAGCAGTCTCCCAGAAAAGAAGCAAAAAATGACACATTAAATATTTCTTTAGTCACTGACACTGTGCTGCACAACACTAACTGTTCTGAATTCTGAGCTCTCAGTTTTAAGATCAGAGATGCAGCTCTTGTTTCTCACAAACCCTGTTCATGAACACAAGATCTGCAAAGGTATTGATTTTTGAAACATCCATCAGATTCAACAATCAGCCAGGAATAGTTGATTGCTCATTGGTAACTTCTACACTGATTCTCTACTTATACATACGACAGCATGGTATTTATTTTGCATTTCAATGATTAACCATAGACTATGAAGGTCAGAAAAAACGAGAGTGCTGGGTATGTATCAAGAAAACATGTATCACGGTTAAAACATAGAATGTTGAGTTGACCTTGAAATGAAGAACAGCAGAAGAGAGATGGGGTCATTCTCTTTTCACACAAAAAGGGAAATTAACTTTAGGTCATTCCTACTTCCTTGGCCACTGGCTGTTATTCTGGAGGTGATGTGCTTGAGAGATTTTATCAACAATACTTTCTGATTACTACTGGACAATCCAGAGAACCACATTTACATTGTCCTCAGAGGAATTTTTCCACATGTCAGCCCAGCCACAGCCTAAAGAACTGTAAAAGAAGTTACAGAGGAAAGCTAATTAGAAGAGGGAAAGGAGGATGGAATTGAGTATAAAGATTAAAAAAAAAAAAATCTATAATTTTCAAATTTGTAATGGTCTATGTCCTTGTGTGTATTTCTAGCTCCTTTCCTCTGATGCTTTATGACATGCTTACATTTTGTGTTACGTTGCATGTTTTATCAGACATGAAGCTTGGACGAGTATTATGCCACCATTTTTTCTTTCAGGAATGAAATCCTATAACATGACTTTTTCAAGAAGGTCATTACTGTGAGTTAAAAAATTGGAGACATACAGTATATGCATTTATTAAAGATGCCGAAGTGTCATAAAAAATAAGATTCAAAACACTTGTGACTAGAGTCTGTCACATTTACAGAGGAGATGAACAAAGTTAAGGGTGTTTGTGTCTTCATTAAAGATCTTTTGTCTGTCTTCTTTTCCTGATGATTAGATTATGATTAAAAAAAAAGTTATTTTTTTACACTATAGATTTCAGCAGTTTTCTAGTACCTTCTGGTAGATTCCTTTGTCACAGAGGACTAGTTGGAAGTCTACATCCCTTTTCACATAGCTTAAGTTTTCTGAATGTAAATACATACATTGAATGTCTTGGGTGTAATAATCTTAAACATTTGCAGTTTAGGAAACCACAGATGAACTAGTTATCCAAGTCTTTCTTCATATTAGAGGACAAAAACGGCACTCGTAGGACACAATTCATTTGACTTGTTCTATAGGTTTATGTTAAGAAGAGATGATTTTTTTTTTTTTTTTGGTCCTCAGAATGAGCACTAATCTCCATTCATCAGTTAACCTGGGTCAGACTGTTTAGAGGAAGACCTTGATGACTTCAGTGCTGAAGATGTCTGTGTATCCAATCCTTGAAAAGTAGCTAGATACTGGCCTCCAACTAGACTCCGCACCATTGACTACTACTCTCTGACTTCTCTCCTTAAGCCAGTTTGCAATCCACCTCACTACCCTATTGTCCAGACCACACCTTCTCAACTTAGCAACTCGGATACTATGGGAGACTGTGTCAAATGCTTTGCTGAAGTCAAGGTAGACCACATCCACAGCTCTGCCATCATCCATCCACCTTGTTAAATTCTCATAAAAGGCTATGAGGTTGGTGAAGCATGACTTACCCTTAGTAAAGCCATGCTGATTGCCCCTAATAATTCTCTTATCCTTGATATGCCTTGAAATGGCACCAAGGACAAGCCGTTCCATTACTTTCCCAGGGACAGAGGTGGGGCTGACCAGTCTATAATTACCCGGGTCCTCCCTCTTGCCGTTTTTGAAGACTGGAGTGACATTTGCTTTCCTCCAATCCTCGGGCACCTCTCCTGTTTCCCAAGACTTGGCAAAGATGATGGAGAGCAGTCTAGCAATGACTTCAGCCAGCTCCCTCAGCACCTGCGGATGCATCTCATCTGGACTCATGGATTTATGGATGTCCAGGCTACTTAATTGCTCCCTAACCCAGTCCTCCTCGACTAATACAAACTCCTCCATTGACCTGGCTTCATCCGGGGTCTCAGGGCTACAGGGCTCCCCAGGACAGACTCTGGAATGACCTATTAGAAAGCGGTTTAGGGGAAAGGGACCTGGGGGTCCTGTTGGACAACAGGATGACCATGAGCCAGTACTGTGCCTTTGTGGCCAGGAAGCCCAATGGCATCCTGGGGTGTGTTAGAGGGGGAGTGGTTAGTAGATCGAGAGAGGTTCTCCTTCCCCTCTACTCTGCCCTGGTGAGACCCCATCTGGAGTATTGTGTCCAGTTCTGGGTCCCTCAGTTCAAGAAGGACAGGGAGCTGCTGGAGAGAGTCCAGCGTAGGGCAACAAAGATGATTAAGGGAGTGGAGCATCTCCCTTATGAAGAAAGGCTGAGGGAGCTGGGTCTCTTTAGTTTGGAGAAAAGGAGGCTAAGGGGGGACCTTATTAATGTCTATAAGTATATAAAAGGTGAGTGCCATGAGGATGGAGCCAGGCTCTTCTCAGTGGTAATGATAGGACAAGGGGTAATGGGATCAAGATGGAACACAAGAGGTTCCACTTAAATTTGAGAAGAAACTTCTTCTCAGTGAGTGTGACGAAGCACTGGAACAGGCTGCCCAGGGGGGATGCCTTTCCTGGAGACATTCAAAACCCACCTGGACATGTTCCTGTGTGACCTCATCTAGGCGTTCCTGCTCTGGCAGGGGGATTGGACTAGATGATCTTCTGAGATCCCTTCCAATCCCAAACATGCTGTGATAATTTCAACATACAAAGTAAGAAGAAAACTCTATGAACTTTCCTGTCCTTTTTAGGTAGGTGGACCTTAACAAGCTCACATTTTACACCTTTGCTTGTGTTTTTAAAGTATTGCTTTTCCCCTGTAAGCTGCTCAAATTGGAAGTAATTTCCAAAACTCTGTGTTGTTTGGAACCTGCCACTTACGAAAAGGGCTCAGTACAGCTGTTAAGACAGTGCTGTAGTGCATTGAATACCATCTTTGTAGGCTGAACAAAATAGACTCTGTGTGGATCCCCATTGCCTTTAGAATTTGCTCTTCAGATAGCTTTTGGAGAAACCTACCTGCCTTTAGGGTGAAAAAAATTATTTCCCCCAGGACTTGAGAGCAGAAATCCAGGTTGATGTTAACACAGACCCACCATCAATGAAGGAGGAATTGGTAAGGAAGCTATTACAGGACCTGACACCTACAAATTAATTTGCCCTGACAATATCTACCCAAGGGTGTAAAGAGAGCCAGCTGATGTCATTGCAAGGCCTCTCTCCATAATCTTGGAGAAGTCATGGAGATCTGAGGATGTCCCAAGAAGACTGGAAGAAGACTAATGTCACCCTCGTTTACAAGAAGGGCTTAAAGGAGGAACCAGGAAATTATAGGCCCATGAGTCTTACTTCAGTTCCTGGGAGAGTTATAAAATGAATCCTCCTGGGGGTTATCACAAGTTAGTTGAATCACGTGATTTAGAATAGTCAGCATGGATTCACCAGGGGCAAGCTGTTCTTGAAAAACCTGATCATCATCTGTGACAAAGTAACATGTTTATTTGATGTGGAGTGAGCAGTGGACTTTACCTAGCTGGATTTCTCCAAGGTTTTCCATGCAGTTTCCCACAGCCTTCTACTAGAGACACTGGTGTGTCATGGTCTAGACAAGTGGTCTTTGAAGTGGGTGGAGAACTGGCTGACAGACCATACCGAGAGGGTGGTAGTAAATGGTCTCTTTTCAAACTGGCAACCTGTCATGAGCAGGGTCCCCCAGAAATAGATATTGGGGCCAACACTGTTTAACATCTTTGTAAGTGATCTGAATAATGGGATCACTGATGAAGCTTGTTGATGACACTAAACTGAGTGGGGAAGTGAACACTTTGGAAAGGAAAGCTGCCCTGCAGGATGACCTGCATAGTGGGTTAACAAGAACCTTACGAAGTTCAGCAAGGAAAAGTATAAGGTCTGGCACCTTGGAAAACATAATACAGGAGTGCAGCACAGGCTGGGGTCTACCCGGCTGTGGAGCAGGTCTGTGGAAAGGGACATCGGGGTCCTGGTGGATCATAAGCTCAATACGACTGAACAGTGTGCTACTGTGTCAAAGAAAGCCAACAGGATGCTGGGCGGTGTCAGCAAGGGCATCATCAGTAGAGATAAGTCATTATCCTGCTCTGCTCAGCGCTTGCCAGGCCACATCTGGAATACTGTGTTCAGTTTTGCTGTACCAAAAAGATGTGGACAGGCTGGAGAGGGTCCAGAAAAAGGCAACAAAGATGATCAAATAACTGGGAAGCTGCCGTATGAGGAAACACTGAAAGAACTGGACTTGTTCAGCCTGGAGGTTGTTCAGCCTTAAAGGGTGGCTACAAAGAAGATGAAGACTCCCTTTTTACAAGGAGTCACATGGAAAAAGATGAAGGGCAGTTGGTACAAGTTACTCCAGGGAGATTCTGACTGAGCACAAGACGGACATTTTTCATTGTGAGAACAGTCATCCATTGGAATAATCTCCCCAGGGAAGTAATGGATTCCCCAACATTGGACACTCTTAAGATTCAGCTGGCCAGGGTGCTGGCCATTTGGCTAGGTTGTGCTTTTGCTAAGAAAAGTTGGACCAGATGATCCTTGTGGTCCCTTTCAACCTGGAATTCTGTGATTCTATGATTCTGTGAATAGTGTCTCTTGTTTTGCTAGACTTTGTTCAAATAACTAATACTGGAGTTTCTAATGGTGCCTCTAAATGACATTTCTAGCTGGTATACTTCTCTTATTTATTCTTGCTAGAGAGAGAGACACAGGCAACTCATATATTTTTAATTTTTTAAAACAAGTGTTTAGCTGCTGTGGAGATCTACGCTATAAACGTGAATAAAATAATGGTTTCAAAATTCCTAAAATTTTCTTATTCAAGTGTTGTCCACTGTGATAAAACTCAAAGTGGTAGGTGCCTAATAAAATGAATGACAGGCAATATAATGCAAGTTGCTAGTAGTAGCACTAGTTCTGTAGCACACATTTCAGTTCAGCCTAAGCCCCATATCTCTGAAGAATGATAATTAAAGAATAAATGCAAAATGTTTAAAATGCCAGTTCACTGCAACTGAACAGTCATTCCGCTGTACATTTTTTATTTTAATTATTTTCTTTTTCCGAAAGTACTTTTTCGGTTTCTGCATATTACATATACTGTTACCCATAAGTTTCAATATGTGGTGCTAAGACATTATTAATTTCCTGAAGTTTAAATTATGATAACATTTACCTTCCTTTCTCAGCTAGCTGTAGAGTTGCATTTAAATGAGATATTTTTGATCTATACTTTTAACATCATAAATAAATACTTTTACCACTGTAACTCTATATGTATGTGAAATTTATAAAAGACAGAAAAGCCGTCCAGAACATGAAAACACCTATTTTGTTTATAGATTATTTTTTTCCCAACTGAAGATAAAATTACAAACTTTACAGCATAATTCCTTTCAAATTTAAGTAAAATTCAAATATTATGTTAAAGTTATACTAGTGAACTAGCAAGTGGCATGTTTCTTAAAATAAAGTTCTCTGTAGGGGTCTGTGTGTGTATAGACATAGAGTGAAAACATCTTTCCACATGCACTGGTAGACCACTTGGATGTAGATTACCAAGTGCTGAAAAAACATAGCAAAGTAACTTTTTTTCCAGTTTTTCATTTCTGTTATAATTTTTAAAAGCAGTTTTATTTTATCTAGTAAGGATTGTCCTTCCACAAAAGCCTTCATAGATTTGAAAAAAATCTGTATTGAAATTAAAATATTATTTCTGCAAACAAACCCCAACCACAGTATTCTGGCAGAAGATCACATCTGAACTAAAGGCATTGGTCTCATACAAACACCTGTTGACTCTTGTACCTTAGATAAAGCTGAAGGTGTATGAGGAGTCTGGAATCTCAGTGCTGAGAAGAGAACAGGTCTGACAGATTTTTTTTTTTTTTTTCCCCTGCTGTGCCACTGATCTATTTGCTCATGGTTGACTTTCCGATGAAATAATCAGAAGAACCAAGTGGAAGAGGAAATTTATATCCTTTTAACCAAAAAAGGTAGCTGCTTCTTGTATGTCTTTGGAAAATTTCCTTCAAACAGTTCACAGTGAAGTACGACAAGTTTCATTTATGTAGTAGCATTAAAAGTGCACGGAGATCACACTGGATAGGGGAATTATAAAACTGCATTGTACCCTCTTGTTGATTGATCTGTATATAATTTTCAGATGCAATTAATAGTGTATCTGTAACCTATATGTGTATATTTAGACAGAAAACTGAGCTTTATTTTTTCTCTTCAGAAAAAAAAAAAAAAGTTTCTAGAACTGACTTTCCTAGTGATGTGAAATTTTGAAATCTACTAAAACAGACACTTAATGAAATAAGTCATTCTATTCAGTGTCCATAACCTTTCTCAGAATGCATATGATGAATCTCTCAGAGTGCAGCAGACACTCAGTTCCATTTGTAAAGCACAGAGCAAGTGATATCATCGTGTAGCTCATACCAATCAAATATTATTTAAAGTACAATAAATCAGAACAAAATTACATGTCAGGTATTCAAAGGTTATGAGCAATAGAATTGCAGTACAAAGTCATTGGCAGGAGGAGAAAATCACTACTGCAATCACACCGCAATTATCCAGTTCTAGACTTCTTTATATGAAAAGTGGAATTGTAACAGCTTAACGAAACAGGGATGGTAATTGTAACCTGTATTTTTTTATCTTTTTCAGATTTGAGTTTGCTAGGATGTTTTTGAGAGGCCAAAGGAACAAAATTAACAAGTGACTAAACACCACCTTATGTTACTGTATCAGAAAACATCTGTCATGATGTCTAAATCCATATCATTTAGTCAGAATAAAATCACCAGTGTACAAAGTATAGTAAAAATGATTCTATTATTTTCTTTCTTAATGAAATTTGGAGAGTTATTAACAGCACTTAAATACAGGGAAATGACATGGGAATTTCCACTTAGAATCAGAATACTTCAATAAGGTTTCTGCTCTGGAAGAGTTTCTCCCTCCTTTGCATGTCACCTTCACCCCTCCCTCACTTTGTCCTTCTTTGTTTTGTTCTTTCTTCCTCTCTCTCCCACTTCCTCTGTGGGTAATATAGAGCACCAAGGAGACTTTCAAATTACTCTTATAGTGGAATATTGTTAATATGCCCCTTTTCATGCAAATTCAGAAAATATATGTTTCGATTATTAGCATTAACTAAAGTAGAATAAGATACTGCACAAGGCACAAATGTATTCTTCATGCAAATAAAAGAGATAAGTACCTCTGATTACCATGACATAATCAGGGAAAATTTGGCTCTCTCTCCAGCAGAAAGTACCTTCTTGATGAATTATGGTTCTGTTTGGTAATGTGGAGAGCTGGACTAAAACCAAACAAAATGCCGATGGTTCATTTTTATCCAAATCCCTGAAGATTAAGTTAGGCCAAAATTCATTACTCTAAGATATTCTGAATGGTACCTTTATCTCAAGTGTGTAAACTAATATATATGGAGAAGAATCCGTAAGTAAGTTCATCAAAAGTCTAGAGAGCTATTATATGGGAAATCACAAAATGATTTTTGAAGTCATAAAAGCCCTTAAATGTACTGTAAATTTATTGTAAATACTGTCTGGTTGATCTTGAAGTCTTTTGGCAGGGAAAATTCTCCTTGATGCCAATGGGAGTTTTGCCATTATGAGAATTTCAAATATGAGATCTTCTATAAACACCCTAGCCATCTAAAACATTGCACTTTATTATCTCCATGAGAACTGTATTCCTTATAAACTTAATAATAGTGAATAAATTTGTTCCTGACTTGAGGCTCTGAGCAATGTAATGCAGCTATAAGACTGCATCTGAGCCTCACTTATGTTTACAAGTAAGCAACTGGATGTACTCTCTGTGCCTTGTTGGTTCATTGTCTGCCACATGCCTGCCTAGCTGTTTGCCAGTATGTGGGTGCATTTGGTTCTGTGGGAACTGTGACCCTATATGTAATTAATTGGGGAAGTAAAAAATTGTGAACTTACCTTAGATAATTTGACTTGTTAGTGCAGCAACTCTTTTTCTTTGTATTAGCCCTGTGTGATGCACAAAAGACTGTCACAAAGATTTCTGTTTCATGTAAAAACTTGCCATGTGCCAAGCAATATCTTCAAACCCATAAGGCACAGGAAAACAGACATGCTTGCAAATGTAGCTTAATATGTCACTCCCTGTCCGCTGTTGTTGAGTGAAAATTATTTATTTCCATGCTTACTATGAATTTCTGTGTATAAAAGGAATGTGTTTCTCTTATTTAACTGTTAACTGCACTTACATTTGTTGAGTTAGAATGAAAAACTATAGCAGAAGCTAAACATTAAGGACCAAACCCAAAGAAGGACTTTAAATGCATGAGAACCTACAGACTCCATAGTCCTGATTGGAAATCTGTTATTTGGTCAACTCAGATATATTATAAACAACTTTATTATTCAGTGTTAGGACAAATATGCTTGTTAAGCATGCTGAATTAACAGACATCAAACTGGGTAAAGAACTTGTCAATGTACTGTATAATGGCAAACATTTGCGGTACTTAAAATAACCAAACCTATAACACAGCAATCTCCCTGTGTCTCATTTTCTAGTCATTTCAAATACTGTCACATGGAATACTTCACAAAACCTCATTTCCCTGTGCTGTGTAGCTGGTGTGAAATGAGCCACTTACCCTCAAAAATAACTGTTGAAGGTTGTCAGAAAGCAATTTGATCAGCTACCAATGCTCTCTATGCCATAATAAAGTAGCAATGCTGTCATTGCAACCCAGTTTTTGCAGAATGCAGAGGTGTAGCTTTTTTAACTGTGTTCTGGTCAGCTGAGGATGACTGGACCAGATTGGTTCTTGTAAAGGAAATTCCAAAAGAAAATAAAGTATAACAGAAACTATTCTGATGTTTCAAAAGGTCTTTTCTCCTAGAAAATCTCCAAAGAAATATTCCATTATGGTTCTGGTGGTTTTGGTTTTTTGTTTTGTTTTGGTTTTGTTTGTTTGTTTGTTTTGTGTTTTTGTTTGTTTGTTTGTTTTTGTTTTTCTTGGGGTAACATGTGGTGGGAAAAAAAGAAAAGAAGTATCCAAACACTAAAAGTTATAATTACTAATTGTGGAATATTAAGTATATCTATCATAATACGTGCCTGAATATCTCAGCACTCTGACCAAATGTTAGTGTTTGATGATTACAGATTATCAGCACTAGTATAATTATACTATATGGAATCAATTTTTCCTTCTATTTATAAATGGAAACTTGTGTTATCTTTTCTTCATTCAGTCACTGGAATAAGATGATTTTGCATAATTCAAAAGTTGATACATTTTATACTGTCTGTATTGCTGATGAAAATGTATGCATTATATACACACATATTAAAATACATTACATACACAAACAAGTAATTGCATACAGGAAAATCCAACACTCTCTGTGGAAAACTCACATTGATTTTGTCTGTGATTTTGAATGTGTACTAAAAGTCAATGAGCAGTGAAAGGATAACACAAGTTATTTGAACCTCCAGAGTCCCTTTAATTGGTTGCTTCTTCCGGTTGACATCCTTGGTTGTTCAACACAGGAGACACTGAGAGCAAAACATTGACCAAAACCTTTTCACGTGAGTTTCATAGTGGAACTGAAAATGAGATTGTCAGTTTATTGGAAGAAATAACTTTTCAAAGAAGATAACTGTTTGCTATAGAGAAGAAAGAAGGAAATCTGACATCAGTGGTAGTGTGGTCCAACAAACTTGGTTTGTACTTCTTTGAAAAGTAAATGTTGTTGTGAATAAAGAACCCTTCAGAATCACCAAAGGTCTGTTCTGACATCTGTATTACTGGGAAATTTCCATTAAGTTGCAATACCTGTAGATTACTGTAGTATAATTACAACAAGGTATCCAGTAGATTTTAGAAATTACAGTTTGTCTGTCAAATTCAGGGAGTTTGCTCAACTCTATCGAGGAGAACACCAAGTACTGTTGTGTTAGTGCTTCAGATCTGTTGTTCTTTTTGACACCCCTGTCTAAAAGACTCTCCCATGTGGATATTAAGCTGTGAGGTTGTCTGATTCTCTCACCTATGGTAATGTTTCTGGAACTGTTTACTGTGCAGTATTGACCCCTGAATCCAGAAATCTCTGATAAGTGTCATTATTTCTAAGCTAAATTTATGTATTTATCTCTATGCTAGAAAATAGTATTTGCTACAACATTTACAAATATTTCTGGAGTTCTAGAAATAATCCCTTTATTGATTTGACTTTATTTACATGATTATTCACAAGAAACATTAGACTGAAACAAACACAAGGAGCTTAAACTAGCATAATTTAGCAGAAATTCAATTCCCAGCCGTCGAAAAGAGTTTTTTTCTGTACAAACCATGTGAGACAGGATTGAAGTTAAAACAGTTATTTCGCTTTGATGTTTGTATTTAAATCCTGTGTATCTAGATTATGTCACTGTAGTGCCTGGTCTTTCAGCTTTCAATAAGCCTTTGTATATACATGTGTACACACAAAGATCTTTCTACAAAATCTCTCTGAAATTATGTGTTTATGTATGCATTGTGGTCTGTGTACACTTATACGTGGTAAGATATACTGTTAAATTAAGTTCAGTGTAATACATGTGGGTATTTTTTACATTATTACATAGTACACTTTGTGAAATTGACGTGATTCAATCAATAGACTTCTTCAGCACTCACAACCTGGATATTTTGTCAATATCACTTGTTTTTTTGGAACATAAAAATTGGTAGCTTGAATATAAATTAGTTCCTTTCAAAATCCAGTGGATGAGACTTTATATCTTGTGTATTTGCTTGATCTTCATCACATGTGTATAAAGAGAAAAATGTCAATAATAATCTCTTTCTTATCTGACCTGTAGCTTGTTTCTATTGTTTTGGTTGTTTGGTTGTGTTTCTTATTTGGTTTGGTTTGTTTTTCATTTGTTTGTTGTTTGGTTTCTGTTTCTTTTTCTTTTTTTTTTTTTTTTTTCTTTCTTGGGTAGGGGAAAGAGGCCGGAGGTTGCTTCTCTTTTTGTTGCTATATGAAACTTACATACATTTGAGAAACTTAAAGGAAAGCTAAAAAAGAAACACTTACTCTTGCATTACTTATACAAATGTATACACACATGACAGTAATTCTTCTTCACAGTTAGGTGTCCAGATACTGTCAGATATTTCACATGAACTTTATTCTGTTGGTCAAGAATTTCAGAGCCTCACTCAAATGTAATGCCTTGGGAGGTCAGGATCATGCAGAGAAAGACAATTTTTCTGCCAGTTAGTGCCAATGCTGTAAAGACTCCTAATACTAGAGGAGAATCTTTGATTTGTTCTCTGAATTTCATGAGGAGATAATGGACCACTGGGGTGATGTGCTCATCATGACCTCTGGTGCTAAGCAGATGAGTTAACATGGCCTGTAATACTTGAAGGTTTTTGAGGTTGCACTGTGCTTGATTCAGGGCAGTAGATTGAAGCTGGGTTTCTACATCCCAGTGTATGCATCCTACTGCAGGTTTGTTGGTTTATTTTTGTTTTGTTTTGGTTTTGTGTGTGCTTTTGTTTGTTTGTTTTATTTTGTTTGTTGTTGTTGTTTTTCTTTAAAGAACCTTTTCAGTTTAATTGATAACTAAGTATTCAAAAACTTGCTATATGACAAATATGAAGTGGAAGACCTATAATAAATTTCCTGGTTCAGATTAGCTGGAAAAAACAAGTTGAAAAGATTTCAGTACATCCCACATTTGCATTTAATCTTCAAGCTAAAGTGTCAGCCATTGACTGGACCCAACAAGGACATAAGGATGACATTGCACACCTTTTTGTCATTTGAACAACAGATCACATTTCAAAACAATCCTAATATGATGAATGAAAAGTCAGGTGTATTGGAGGATGGCAATCCCAATAACATGAGTATTTCCTCATGCTCATTTGTCCAAGACAGGTTTTCCTGCAGGCATCTTCTAACATTCAGGATATGAATAGTGAAAAAAAATTGTTAGCAGGAAAAGTAACATTTACCTGACCAGATACAATTTAGTCTATTAGTACCCTATTATAATAACTGAAAAAAAATATTTTAAGATGCAGTTAATTGCATCCTTAAATAGATTTTCTAAAACATGACAAATGAATTGCATCCTGTTACTTTATGTTGACTATAGGTAAAAATTGCTTATATTGAAAATATCTAAATTTAGAATTTAGAATTAATATGTACTTCTTGGACAGAGGGTAGAGGATATGCCGGACATATGTGAGAGAATATAAAACAGAAATGTGTTCCTTGGACCACAATATGTCTCTACATATGTCTCTATATTTGTCTGCTATTTGAAAAATAGATGCGATCATTGTCTTTTTTTATCTTGCTCACAAAACAAATGAGAGAAACTAACAAGGCCAGGACTGAATAAGGGCATTTTGGGATATGAACTTGTTCTTCCTGGCTATCACAAGAAAAAGCTACTCGGTTTGAATAGTTCAACCAAAATCAGGAGCAAAACAGTTCATAATTTTATTGATGTCACATCATTAACCAGCAATCAGTGAACTTATACATTCCAGATCAATATCAGTAATGCAACAGATAAACCACAATTCTAGATGCTTACAAAATGTTAACAAGCTCCTACACATCTCTAAACACACTTTAACCAAAGCCCTCTAAATTTTAATCCTTCTCCTACAGTTCCTCTGCTCCCCATTCAGAGGTTACTGGCATCACTCCCCAGCAATGCAGCTTCTCCACTTTCTCACACACTGTGGGAGACGTGAGCCCTCCAGCTCTGTGTGGAGAAGTCCCCTACAAGGTCACCACACCCAGCAGTGGTGGGACCTGGGTGCTGACACCCCATTGCCGGTGCAAGCTGATCCCAGTGCTTCATGGGGCAGCTGAGCTGTCTGGTCTGGGTTGAGGTTGGGGTGCTGTGGGGCCACCCTGGCAGGCATAAGCCCAGTGTGACTGATGCTGCTTCTTCTCCTAGGTCTTTCCCTCCTGTAATTAATTTGCACGGTGTTTTTCATTTGGTTGCTTTTTCTCATTTTTTATCATACTTAATTTCAGATTGCCTCCTTCTTTGCCTCAATAGTCTCTGAAAATTGTTGGATAGTGTTTAATCTAGATGATTACTACCCTCCTGCTTAACATCATCAATTTAGAGTGGGTGGTCATCTTCCTCCTTAACTTTATAATTTTTTGGACAAAGACCATTCAGACAGTTTTGTCTATGTAATCCCCACACACACTGTGTACACTCATATTCTTAACAGGTGGTGTCATCCAGGCTATTGGCCAAGGGTGGCCACACTGATTTAATACACTAATCATCTCAACCATATTTTTTACAAGAAAGTCAGCATCTACTGTATTTTTTAAGTAGAACAGAAAGCCCGATTCATAAGCAATAGATTGACTATAATGCAGTTACTGGATCATTCACAGTAAGAACAAACACTTAGGTATCACTAATTTCTGTGTTTTAGGGGGCTGGATAAGTATGCTCTCCAGCTTGCTTTCAGTTTACGTGGAAATCTGTGAGAACACTCTGTTTTCCTAATGAATTTAGATACTTCCAGGGTTAGTGACATTTAAGGCAGTATTTTATTTTTAATCAGAATTTTGTAATTAGGAATTTAAGCCTAGACTGACACATGCATTTAGGACCCTAATTCCCAAAGAAATATTCCCTACCTGATTTTATTTATATAGATTTTAAAGTTAGCTGATATCCATTTAGAGTTGTGAGTTCTGGCTCTCTTCCTCTAAAGGGCAACTTCGATAGACAAAACAGGACACCTCTGAGAGAGTCAATGGGGTGGATACCTCAAGAGTACTCAGCTTCCCAGTCTGATGAAAGCTGCTTCATCCACATACCAATTAGTTGTCCCATTCAATAGGAATGCTTAGCTCTGATAAATCAGCTCTCTCCAGAGGCAAATTGAACCCAAGTCAAGACCACTCATGGTTACAGCAAGGACATGCATTTTCACTGTGAAAATAATAATACATAAGAATGTAAAATGCTGTTATCTAGAAACTCTTTCTAGAATGAAAACAACGTTCAAATATGTCTCTTTCAGGAGGTAAATAGTCCATTTTAATGAGATCTACTGTAATAATTTAAAGTGTTAATAAAATGCTTAATTTTTTTGAGCACACATATTTAGGAAGTAATTCTAAAAGAAAATAGTGCATGAATTTAAAGAAGAACCAGAACCTGTGCATCTAGCCTGAGCAAGACAGCAGATGACGCAGCATGTCTGGGAGTCATGGCCTTTTGATATTCTAAATTCAGTAACCTACCTGTATGGTGGATCCTTTTCCCTGCCTTTCCCATAGCATTTGACACAGTCTCCCACAGCATCCTTACAGCTAAACTGAGGGAGTGCGGTCTGGACAATCAGGCAGTGAGGTGGACTGCAAACTGGCTGAAGGAAAGAAGCCAGAGAGTCATGGTCAGTGGGGCGGAGTCTAGTTGGAGGACTGTATCTAGTGGAGTGCCTCAAGGACCAGTGCTGTGGTTGATATTATTCAAGGCTGTGCTGCCATCCAGGGAGACCTGGACAGACTGGGGAGTTGGGCGGGGAAACATCTAATGAAATATAACAAGGGAAAGTATAGAGTCTTTCATCTGGGTAGGAACAACCCCAGATTCCAGTATAAATTGTGTAATGACCTATTAGAGAGCAGTGTAGGGGAAAGGGACCTGGGGGTCCTGGTGGACAGCAGGATGACCATGAGCCAGCGCTGTAGAAAACCCCTTTGTAGAAAACTCCTAAAATTTATGGGAGATCTAGTAAATGAAAAAATAACAAGGCATCAATGATAGATTTTTACACACTTTCTGTAATCCTGTTTCCTTAAAGAATTATGAAAATAGCTTAGAAATGGTATTTGCAAGTATCTAAACTTCAGACCAATAATGGCAATTATACGGAGAACTCATGAGGTTGTTCTAGCATTCCTAATTATTGTCATTAGACCTCTTTCAACTTGATTTCATGCACCACTAATGACCTTTGCAGTCTCTAAAAATCCTATTTAAGAATTTCTTTTTGGTCATGTTCATTATGCTTTTTGTGCAGCATTTCAGCTAGAGTATCTTAACCTCTGCCCACCTTAAGTTTATATTATCATTCAAGAGTTTGAACAAACCAATGAAAAAAAAAGTTCTGTAACTGCAAGTCACATTACATTTTCTTTCAGAGACTTGTGCAATGCTCCTCTTCTCTTCTTTCTCTTCTCTTCTCTTCTCCTCTCTTCTCTTCTCTTCTCTTCTCTTCTCTTCTCTTCTCTTCTCTTCTCTTCTCTTCTCTTCTCTTCTCTCTTCTCTTCTCTTCTCTTCTCTTCTCTTCTCTTCTCTTCTCTTCTCTTCTCTTCTCTTCTCTTCTCTTCTCTTCTCTTCTCTTCTCTTCTCTTCTCTTCTCTTCTCTTCTCTTCTCTTCCCTTCCCTTCCCTTCCCTTCCCTTCCCTTCCCTTCCCTTCCCTTCCCTTCCCTTCCCTTCCCTTCCCTTCCCTTCCCTCCCCTCCCCTCCCCTCCCCTCCCCTGCCCTCCCCTGCCCTCCCCTGCCCTCCCCTGCCCTCCCCTGCCCTCCCCTCCTCCCCTCCCCTCCTCCCCTCCCCTCCCCTCCCCTCCCCTCCCCTCCTCCCCTCCCCTCTCCTCTCCTCTCTTCTCTTCTCCTCTCCTCTCCTCCCCTCCCCTCCCCTCCTCCCCTCCCCTCTCCTCTCCTCTCCTCTCTTCTCTTCTCCTCTCCTCTCCTCTCCTCTCCTCTCCTCTCCTCTCCTCTCCTCTCCTCTCCTCTCCTCTCCTCTCCTCTCCTCTCCTCTCCTCTCCTCTCCTCTCCTCTCCTCTCCTCTCCTCTCCTCTCCTCTCCTCTCTTCTCCTCTCTTCTCCTCTCTTCTCCTCTCTTCTCTTCTCTTCTCTTCTCTTCTCTTCTCTTCTCTTCTCTTCTCTTCTCTTCTCTTCTCTTCTCTTCTCTTCTCTTCTCTTCTCTTCTCTTCTCTTCTCTTCTCTCTCCCTCTTCTTTCTCTGCTTCATCTCAAAAATGAAGCTACTCGTATTTCTATATAAAACTCTTACTAGAAAAAAAATATAACATATACCTTCTACTTTGTACTACTAAATATTTTACAATTATTTCTAATTAGAAATACTGCGAGTTAGTTTTGAGTCACCTGCACTGTATATGTTGGCTACTTATATTTTAGTAAATGAAACATTTATGAGAATCTTCTCTGTAACAGAGGGCAAATAGCATTGAACAAACCACACCCACAATTTAGAAAACTCATTTGTCTTTGAAAATTGAGTTATTGCCTATTGCCTATGGTCTCTGGTTCAGGTTAATTTACAAATTATGTTTGTGAATTGTTCATCAGAGTACTGCTTGACTCAAGCCAAGAAGATGGCTGAGATTCTGCTAAAAAAAATAAGAGTACTTTGTACAGACATATATATATACACACACATATATATTTACACACACATATATATTGGATAGACATATGTGTATATATATGTATACTGTATGAAATTTTTTTTCAAATCCTGGTGATGATCCACAGGTCTTCTTAATTTGCTGGTAAAATAATTATATCTCAATCCAGCACAAAGTAAAAATGTTAGCTTTAACTAAAGCTACTTGCATCTGGTAGAGGCAAAAATTTGATCATGGCATCATGGTGGTAAAAACAGGAAATGGTTTTAACAAGCCTGAACCAATCCTTTGCTCAATCTGTGACACAGATATTCCACTTCAAGAAGTGTCTGTCTGTCCATTTTTTTAGAAGGTTATCTCTTGTCTCTAAGATCTTCTCAGTAGTCAAACTGCAACTATGCCAATAGGGAAAGTGCATGGGTCTCATATAGACTTCATACACTTTTTGAAACATCTATCATGCATAATTTCTTTGGTCTTTTCCTTCAGATTCCATTTCTAAAAGTTCTAAGTGATTTTTAGTTATATTATTATAATTATTATTTTTAAAAATACTTTTGAGCTTTCAGATTGGTAAGTATTGATGTATTTTGACTCTAATTTTGAACTTTAAATTCTGAATCAATGTCTAACCAATCTGTTATTACAATCTAAGAACTTCAAATGCTACACGTGTTGTTATTAGACCTCATTAGGAAAACTTATATAGACTTGTTTTCTCTTTGAAAATGTTTCAACTAAAAATCAAACTACTTTCCAAAATCATGTCAAATTTGGCAACATTTTATTTTGGCAGAAAATGGAAGAAAAAAAAATATGTGTAAAAATTTGGATATTTAATATTTTTAGGACTGCCTTTCCTATGAAAAAGAAAAAGAAAAAAAAAGTCAGAAAAGGCTGGGAGCCTGATTCAGCTGCAGCTTTAAGGAAGAACTCTCTTCACTTTTCAGTTAAAGTGAATGTGGATTTAACCCTCTAATGCTTTCTGTTATTAGAATAGGAAACAGATCAAAAACAGGTCCTGGAATGTAAAGAAAACCCTATTTACTGGTTGAGGAAGATTGGAATAAGGTAATAAAACAAAATAGACTAAATTGGAATAAAATAAAATCAAATTAAATAATAAATGAAAATTGATACTAAACCTACATCTAACCTACTTTGGCTTTGCAGGGCAAATTCTGTCCTCCAGTCTTATTTTCAGTTCAACTTTAAATTACTTCTTGCATTATCAGTATCTCTGTATAGTTCTTTTTTCCTTATAGATGTCCTGTAATGCTTAATTGCATGTCTTCTGCCTGCATTTCCCAAGGGATTCCTGGTATAATATTCATCACGTATATCTTTAGATGTCCATATAGGAGATGTCTGAGTTGAGCATTCATTTTAGTCTTCCATTATAGTCAATGATGAGAAATAGCCATTCTCAGACATTATTTCTCTGACCTGTTTCAGCTGTCTACTTCGTAATGAAATGAATCATGCCCAGATAGTTTTTAATTCCCTCTATAAACTCTGAAGAGAATCCAGGCTGCTTAACTCACATGAAGACAGCTGAGGTTCGATCCAGTCACCCACCAACAGCTGAAGTGTCTTCTTTGGGATGTCCTAAAGTAGATTCTCTGTCCTCCATTTGCCACTCCAGAAGAGAATGGGTCTCCCATTGATGCTGTGTCATGCTTTCCAGCCTGGTGTGGAAGCTTTAGAGAACCTGAGGCTCTCACATGACACTAGACGATTTTGTTAATGTAGCATAATCCTTCCTCAGACATGTATCTGTCAGGTCTAAACAGTGCTGTTGTAGTCAATGAGAAATTGATGTTTCACTTCAGTCACCATTTAGATGCCTTTTGAGCTGCTCTAGAGCATCTAAGACATCTATGTAATGCTGTTATTTATGACATAGAGACTAAAAGAGATCCATGATCTCCTGGGTAGAAAACCTGAAGGTATCTGGGATCAACCAGGTGATGGTAGAGAGCATTAGATAAATGTGTGAATAACTGAACCAAGCCTTCACTCAATACAGTGAAAGGATCAATTCAGTTTATGCTATAGCAAACATGCACTTTTAGACAAAATTTGCTTTTATCTGGACAGCCCCCAGTGCCAGAGGCTTGTTTGTGCTTCATGGATGTACTAGGGGATTCAACATCATCTCTGTCTGTCACTTTAGAAGGTCTTTGATGTGTCCTGTGTCATACCTACATGTATCCAGATATTTTGGGTTAGATGTTTGTAGTAGTCAGCATGGGTTTACTAAAAATAATGTTTGATCAACCTGATGGTAAGACTGGCTGGGTAGATGAGGGAAGAACAGTGGATGTTGTCTACCTCAACTTCAGCAAGGCTTTTGACACAGTCTCTCACAGCTTCCTCATGGGCAAGCTCAGGAAGTATGAGTTGGATGAAGCACGGTGAGATGGATTGTGAACTGGTTGGATGGCAGAACTAAGAAATTTGTGATCAATGGTGCAAAATCTGTTTGGAGACCTGTAGTTAGTGGGGTTCCCCAGGGGTCAGTATTAGGTCCAGTCCTGTGCTGTCTGTTCTTCAGTTACTTGGATTAAGAGACTGAGTGCACCCTCAGCAAGTTTATTGATGATACCAAACTGGGAGGAAGGGCCAACACATCATAAGGCTGTGCTGCCATTCAGTGAGATCTGGACAGTTTTTATAACTAAATCAACTGTAATTTCTATGTGAACCTACTTCAGTTTTAATCTGCAAAGAATTTCCCATATGACGTTTCTCTGTTGCCCTGGTAGTGAGTGAAAATCTTTCCTTTTCCTGAAACAAACCCACAGTTAGCTGCTTCTAATAATTGTGTCTTGAGAAAGTGCTATCTTGATACGGTGTCCCATTTTTTACTGTAACTGAAAAGAATTAAAATGAGATTGTGTTTGTTTTCCCCAGGACATTGTTAGATTAGAGAATCCTCACAATGTATGGGCTAGATTTCCTCATTCTTGTGTGCCATTAGCATTTTCTCAACCTTCTTCATATATTCAAATATATATTCAAATATGGTCAACAAATAGATAACCAAAATTCAAGACAAATTGGATGTTGAAACAAAACAAAAGTCTAGGTAATATCTAAGCTCAGAACTTAGGCCAAAAGTCAAGAAATGAGAAACTGCACTGGAATTACAAATAGGTAGGTTAAAGGGTGAATGATGGTCAGATAGATGGATGTGAGAAGCTGAGAAAGAACCAAAACTAAGGCAAGGGAAATAGGAAAGGGATCAGAGTCAAGGCAACAAGGAGTTTGGGCTGAACTTCAGTGAAGTGTCACATTGAACAGCAACATCAGCTGAAGGGGCAGAGGCATGTGATTAATCACTGGTCTAATGGTAAAAAAGATGAAGGTTTCTTTGTAAATTTGACCTTTCATGAAAGGGGGAATTGTGCAACTGTTTGAAAGAAATAAAAGAGAAACACTGGGAAAGAGATCTATAAAGCACTTGTACTGTTTTGGTGATTATGGTGGCCAGGCTTCCTCTTGGTCCTTGAACATCTAGGATTTCAGGTACCCAGTATTGAGAGGTTATAATTCAATTAATAAACTAGTATTTTCCAATAAAAGAAAAAACAAAAACAAAAACAACAACTCATTACCTAAACAAGTGGTCAAGGACACAAAGATATGCCATTGAATACCCAATTGTGTGTTTTAACTCAGTATTGAAAGTCAAAGAGGTTTTTTTAAACTATTATTTTTCAATTGAGTAGTAACTACTTTGTTTTACACTGATCACATTTTATTGGAAAAGTAATACTTTATTTTCTTAACAGAACACTGCAGAACATGTCTTACAGTTTCATAATTAGGTATGACAGTGACAGTCAAGCAGGTAATTCCACTTTGCAACAATAATAAGCACAAGTAATATGAAAAAGGGATATTATCATTGTTATATTTTAATTTCATTATTAAAATGGTTATTACCTACTTAGTAATTAACTAATGAATCTTGAAGAAGAAATTGATGAAATAAGATGAAAAAGAAAAGGTGTTTCATTCAAGTTGTAAAACTGTCTTTCTGTTCCTTTAAGGAAGATGTGAAGAAGCCTTACAAAATATATAACATCACAAAACTCACAGCTCATCAAGTTAGTCATGATTAGAATTGTTAGATTGATGCCACACAGGTCAGTGCCTAGGAGGAAGATGGAAACAAGTAGCTTCACAAATTGTTACTGGGCTTAACAATTTTGCAACAGGGCCAGAATCCTCCTTTTTCTTAAATCACGTCTTCCTTCACTACAATCTTTCTTTGAGTCCCAAGAGAAAAAAACTTCATCTTCTCTTGCTAACTAATCAGATTTTACCAATGCAATTGGGCCCTGCTCCCCATAAATAGTACCTCAGAAAACATTATTCCACTATGCAGTGCTATTTCTGTGATTTGCTGGTCTTGAGAGTGTTGAGATCAAATTGGTTTATGTGTTTGGTTAATTTTCTAAAATGTAAGGTCAATATCTTACCACAATAGATTGACCAAATATAAGTTTGAATAGAAAATGAAATGTACTCCTGGGGTGATAAAATCTAATTCCTCTACAGTTTCTTGGACATGTACTTTTTTTTGGTGGTATTTATATGATTATATGTCAGTTCATGTCAGGTTGTATGCAATGCCCAAAATAGTTTTTTTTTTTATTCTTCTATGATTAATACATTTGGAATTACACAAGAGACAGTAAACCTGAAGGGGGAAGACACTTCTCAAGAAAACAACTTAATTACATATCAAAACTAATTAAGACACACCTGTCAACATTTTGGTTTTTATATAAGAGATATGGTGCAATGGACTTATTCCACTGTGGCAGCTGTCTGTAATGGTACTGTGTTTCCTAACTGAAAAATGGGGAACAAATAGCTCAGGGATTTATGAAATCATCTCTCACACAAGAGATTACTTTTAGCTAATAATCTTGTAGATTCAGTTGCTTGTACTCTGGAAACAATCTTTAAAAACAAAACAAAACAAAACAAAATGGTAGTGCAAACGAAATTTACATTTGGGAAAAAGTCTGCTTGACTTATTTTTTCCACTTGCTCAGGACCATGAATTGAAATGGTTCTTTATGGCTGCTTCCTTCACAGCATTTCTCTCTCACCACAAAGAACCTCATTCCGTGGCTGAGTGTACGTGAGTCCTTTTTAAACAGCAATTAAGTATTCAGCTGGAATCTCCTCTTTTACTACTCACAAGTAGTATTGACCTAGGTGCCAAGAAGGAAATGTAGTCTCCAATTCATGAGTTATTAATTCTTAGTCATTTTCTTTTTTTTCTTGATATTACAGTGTTTCATCTTTTCTGTGGGTCCTTGTAAAATTGCACCATATTTTATCTCAGTAACTGCATTGACTTAAGTGCTGTATCAAAGCAACACTTGCCATGACACATGTCCAAACTGTACAAGGGAATGGAAAAAGTCACAGAGCTCTTCATCTTTGAAGGACAATGATTTTCAAACTCTGCTGTTTACTGCATTCAGGGATGCTTCAGAAGATGCTGTTGACTGGTAGAGATTTGTGTGATGAATTCAGTGGTCCCTGCTCCAACCTCTTGACCCTTCTTGCCACTGATAGAGGCCCCTGAAGGAAGATTCCTTAAACTGTACTCAAGTGTTTCCACTAAGTGACAGAAACAGTAGGATGTGCTCTTATTTCTTCAAAGGTACCCAGCCTGGATAAATATTTATTTCTGGAAAGTGATTAAAAGAGAAATACTAGGGCTTAGTTCAGTTACATAAAGGAAAAGGAAAAGCCATAACTTAGAAAATCTTCCTGGTCTGCTGTTCCAGAAGGGGGTCCGATAGATCTTGTTGTCATATCTGCCACCCCATGCAAGTTATTTTCATTTTGGAAGGTACAGCAGTTGATGTCTGGTCTTAAACAATTCAGTTTTGCCTTTAGTCAAATTAACTAACAGAGTTTGGAGAGCTAAGTAGAGGTATTCAGTTTGTTGGTTTGGGGAGATATTTCATGTTATTTAGCTCTAAGAACTTCATTCAGATCAATAACTGAAGGTAAGGTTACAAATGGTTGAAGTAAGCAAAAAGGCAAGAAGGTAAGAAACCTTAGTTCTCTTATTTTCCAATATTATATAAATCCTCACAGCAAGGTAAAAAGATACTCTGATGTGACGATGAATATGTAAAACTCCATGTAGAATGAAATACAGAATCAATCCTTTTCTCTTGTACTTTCTTCACAAATACATTTTAAAAGAAAATTAGCTTATTGTCATTCTAATACTATTTCTGACGCCACTGCTTGCCCTTGTGCATTATAATGCATGGGTCCAAATCTGTGGTTCTTAATTGAGCGGAACTATCATTGAAAACAACAGGATTTCATTTGATTAAAGACTGCAAAATACATCCCCATGTGTGTACTTCTTTGTTAATGGTTAGTCAGATAGTAAGTCATGCAAAAGCTCTTTTTAATTACATTTTCAGATGGTGACATAATTGGTTGGAACAATCAATATCTTGCTTGATTCCTGAAGGTGAGATGTTCTAAATGGGACCACTGTCATACGTATTCTGAAATATAAAACTTTGTGAATGCTTTCCAGTAGATTATTAATATTTATTGTTACTTGCCTTCAAATAAATAGAAAATAAGATACAAATTTATATGTTATGGTTGTTTTGAGTTTGTCAGAACTCTAAAAAGATTTGAAATACATCATAACTCTTACTTTACTTTTAGTATAGCTAAACCTAACAATATGTTCCTTAAGAAAACTATATACTGCCAGTACAGAAAAGTTGTACTTGGTACAGTCTAAAATATAGGTACATGCTCAACAAGCAGGCATAGAATTTTCATTAATGGGTTTTTAATTTGTGTGTGTGTGTGTGATGCTCAGTTCGCCAGGGAAAGAGGGGCAAAATCTGAAGGAAGTGGCTAAGAAGGACTAGAAATTCACATAAGCAGTGACATCCCCACTGAGAAAAATATATGTAAGAAAAAGCTTTTAGCTTGATTTTTAAAACTATGGCAAAAATCCTGTTGACTTAATGATCAATTTATTCTTCAAACCAAAAAAAACAACAATACCCTGCATTTAGCTAAGCATTTGGATCAAAAGGGCAAATAATGCACTTTAATGGACAGGTAGCAAATTAAGAAAAAGAAACAAAGTCATCAGTGTTATTCATCCAAGCTCAGACTGAATGGGGTTTTGAGTAACACAGTCTAGTGGAAGGTGTCCCCCCCACGGCAGGAGGGCTGGAACTGGATGGTCCCTTCCAACCCAAACCATTCTGTGATGCTATTATTCTATGATCCTTTTGTTCCAAATCTACTATGCAACCTGAAAAATGATCCACCTATTTAATCCCACATACTCGGGTATAATAACTTTTATTTTAATATGTTTGCTATATCTGGACTGAAGTCTGACTTCAAGTAAGTTAACTGTTCTAAACCACTGTGATTTTAAGCTAGATAAAGGAAACTGGAGGTAAGGGGAGATTTGTGCTCAGTTTAATCCTCATTCTTCTCGTCTCTTACAATCAAAATTCTTACTGAGATGAAAATCAAAGCAGTTACCTCACATTCCTCAAGAGCCTGTGTCTCTGCCATTAGCCTATCTAGTGTATTGGATGAATGAGGTGCACAAAGGCTGATATTAACACTTGTATGTATGTTTGGCTTCTTTTTTTAGATAAATTCAAGACTTTTCAAAGTGAGTATATTTGACTGTTGTAAGGGAAAAACAGTTGAAAATCTAATAAACACAAGTTGCAATCATTTCTGAGTAACAATCAATTTTTTAATGTGTAAATTATTTACTGTACTTAATGACTTGTGGATTGTGTTAACAACAACCACATGCTCTAGTAGAATGTGTTTTGTAATGCATGCTTGTAGACAAAGAGTAATAAAATATACTTCCAAAAATATATTTTAACTCCTCTCCCGTGTTGCTATCTAAGAAAAGTCTTGAAAGAGTAGGATGGTATGGAAAAATATAAAATTGTCTTTGAAAACATTATTGATGTCTCTTATTTCTCAGCATATAGCAGGACTTATGGACCACTGTGATTTGAAAGAATAGATATACAGTTGAAGAATAAAATCACCCCTACTTCCCACACTCCTCTGTCGTTAATGACAGTTGGTAAGTCCTGGCACACCATATGCAAGTTGAAATCTTGGTATTGTTGTACTCAGTGAAGCAACATTCGCTGAGCTCAGCAGCTATCATTTTTCCCCTTTAAATGAAAAGGTCATTAATATCCTTTTAGTTAGAATATTTAGCTGTGAATGCTGCTGCAGTGTACGTTTTTTCCTCAAGATTGTGTCATCAGTTCTAATTCTGATGTTAATACCCAGGGTAGTGAAGAATGTCACTGAACTTTATCTGATGCTAAAGATGATTAAGAGAGGCAGGATCAGATCCATGATATGCATGGCACTTTTTGTTACTTGCTAACCTTCCTTCTACATACTGACATATAAAGCTATATTGTACAGTTTAATTAATTTTTGAAAGGAGAAGGTATAAAAGCGATGTCTGTGAGCTATAAGTTACTTGATTATACAGCCAAAAAGTTGGATTTGCATGAGAAAATGAACAGCATGGGCATAAATTAAACTAAGCCCTATTCAGAAAATAATAGGAATCAGCTTCAATTGCAGTAATTAGTAGGCTTAAAGAAGAAACACAAATCCATTGCACAGCTATGTGGTTCACCCACCATCATCTTCACACTGAGCATGTGTACTAAAATGGTTCTGAGAAAATGTTTGAACTGTACTGTTTCACAGTGGATGAACACTTAACTTGTAGGAAATATACAGCTAAGATATCAATATGCCCATGTGTTTATAGAGGACACAGATGAGTGCCATTCTCTGAAAAGAAAGTTTGTATTAACCAAAAAAAAAAAAAAAAGTAGTATGGAATAGGATATAGAACAGAGATGTCAGATCAGTAAATTGAGCTTGCTCTGCCAGAGCTCAGGCAAGAGAGCAGGACCAAAAATCTAGCAGATAAGCAACTCTCAATACCATTGGGCTAAATCAGGGCATATTAGCTTGGGCTCAGAACAGCACTCACTGAAATTTCAGCAGAAGGTTCCCTGGGGTGCTGATACAATGAAATCAAGTCTGCTCATAACACACTGTCTGGTACTACCACATAACAATCACCTACAAGAAGAACAGAGTGGATCTTCAGCATTCAGCAGATTGCCTTAAACCAATGTTAAATTCCCTTACAGTTTATGGCTGTCATGGATGAGTGATTTAGGGTTCTGTTTGCTGCAGAGCAAAGTTTAACTCACTTAAAGAAGAGTGCAACTTAACAAAGTTCCCTCTATTACTTACTGTATGGAGGAAATATAAACAGAATCAAGCTACGACTGTTTTAGAGCAATTTCTATGAGGACAGGAGATGTGAAAGGGTAGAGGGAGGCCCTCCCATTGAGCCGCGAGGTTCAGAATGGACTCCCTTGCTTTCTAAACTCTTCTCAGAGAGGAACCTTGGTGCAGCTGGATCCAAACTTAGCCCCAGACTTGATCAACGGTTTAAGATATATACAGGGTAAGTGAAAACGGGTAAGGGATTATATGTATTTATGGCCAAAGGGTTATGTGTGCACACCGTATTCCTTATATGGCTTATCTAGGATTTCAAAGTGTCGTTGTTCTGCACCTCAACCTGTTTACCTCCCCTGCAGGGGTCTGGTGTCATGTTGCTCTGAAGTCTAGATCCTAGGTCTCTCAAAACAAGTTCTCAGGCATCAAAGTTAATGGGTGGTAAGTCTGAACCCTAGGTCTCTTGAAGCAAACTCTCAGGCATTAGGGTTCATTGAGACCAATAATTTAATGGAATAGTATAGCAGGAGAGCTAGCTTGGGCTGAGTGTCTTCACAGAAGTCACAGCCAAGTATAGCATGCCCTGGATATTTATACCCTTACAGATTATTTACCTGCCTCCCACACCATCATTCAGCCCAATAGCAATACTTGAGTCTGGGATCATCTTGCTTCTCGTTGAATCTTTTTCACTGATATCAGATGGGCCTTTGTTTTGTTTAACTGTAGATATTATATATAGTTCACAGCCTTGGAGGCATTTTTTTGTCTGAATGAATCCTACTTCTTCCAAGCAAAGTGCAGAACAGGCCTTATCTTACAGATGTCCATAATGTCTTCATGTTAGCCTTGAAATAATTTTCTTCCCAGTCAATTCCATTCTTTCCAGAAAAATGCTTCCCATCTTGCAGAGAAGGTTTGTTGTAGTCACTTTGTTTACATGAAGTAGATGCAAGTTTGGTAAATATTAGCAGAACTTTACAGCATATAGCTTAAGATTTCAGCAAATCCAGCTTACTAAATAATGTGAAGCATTTTATTTAGTACACATTTACTTAAGCTAAATGATTGATTTAAAACTTAATTTAGGCTCATCCAGTGACCTGTGAGTAGTAAAAAATCATTGCCATACAGCCAGCTTGTTTAGCAGAGAGTATTCAAAGTAGGCTCACCCAGGCTGTCATGTTTATAAAATTAAGTGATTGGCTCATAATCAAATTGCATACAGCAGGAAGAGTATGCATGAGATTCCTGGTACCCACAACTTATCAGTGTTCAGTGCATCATTCTGCTTCCTGTGGGTTTCCTAAAATGATTTCCTGGTCTGGCTGCAGCTCAGGCCTTTGCCTCCTTTGGAGTCTGTTCCAAACTGCTGCTCCTTTAGCAAGAGGGGATCAAGAGAATCCACCACAATGGCACGTCCTTCTTATTCTACAAATGCAGAGGGTAGTCTCAATGGTCAAGATGAGAAATAGCTTTCTGGGCTTAGGGAGGACAGTATTGCATTAGCGTTGCATGCTGATCTTAAGCAACATTATGTAACTACTAAAGACCAGCTTTATCTCACCTAACTTTAACATCCAAAAATTAGGACCTGGCCTAAAATTATCTCCTGCTGTAGTCAGTGGAGAAAGCAACCTCCAGTACCTTAAGATGTCTCATAGCATGGGATCAATAGCTGGAATAACATCTCTGTTGTTTATAGATATAATCTAAATTAATGCTGTCCCCCTGAATCAATTTAGCATATGTCTGAGCCACAAGCTCTAGACTGTTTGAGGGACAAGTTCAACTTTCAGCTGTCCTCAGGAACAGGAAAAAGCTAAAAGTGGCACCATACTTGTCCTCTTTCCATACACATACACATCTGTGCACCTGGCATTTATGCCGTGGGTGTTTAAATTTGGTATGCTGTTCTTTACACACACTGTGAAACCTCTCTGACTGTCATGTTAGGACTTGTCAGGTCAACCTCTGAGCAAGGTTCTTTCCTTTGTATTTTTTATTAACTTCAGAATCCTGAAAGAGAAAAAGCTGTTGTTCTCAGCTTTCATGGAGAGAAAATAGTCTCTGGATTTATTTTTTAAAACTAATTTGATGTAATTAATTAGTCAGGAATTGACTTCCATATTGCATGAGACATCAGGTAGGCTCCCCAGCAAACAGGAAGAAGAAAGATGAAATATCTGTTTAACCTAATTACATCTGTTATTGCCATTCCCAAAATACAGGGCCTCACTCTAATTGAATTTGTTCTTATATATAAGAGATAAAGTACCAATGAGTTCAGTTATCTTCATATAATACTGATAACTATAAATGACAAAAAAAATCAGTGTCTATGTACATCAGTTGTGAATTATGTGACAATGTATAAGTAAACCTGTGTTTCAAACAAACTTTAAATCTCTTTCGCTGCCTTCCTGTCTGGTCCTGTATCCCACTAACCAATGTCATATAGGACATTTAGAAATATAGAAACAGCTGTTACAAAATAGTTATTTCATGACATCTCCAGTAGTGGATATTTTATTTTATTTTAAAGACTCTTCTTCATGGCAAACACATAGAGAAACTAATATTATGACTGTAGAAAGATTATAGCCAACAATAATTGCTACACTTCCAGTATATGCCCTACCTGCAGATAAGTGTTTCTACATCCCTGCATCTTTGCTCACGGAGAACTACTAGGATACTTGTTGGTCTCACTCTTGACTGATGCCTCTTACACAGCAGAACAAATAAACAAGACAGCTGCTTGAAATTGAGCCTGGTGCACCTTTGATCTTTCATAGGATCTAAGGAGGCAAATGCAACAGATCCATATGAACCTTTATGAATATCTGGAACCAAATTTTCTCATTAGTAAAGTTATTCTCCTGAATATTCTACTGAATGTTTTCCTTTATTTCAGACTTTCACAGAAGTGAAGCTGCTGACAAGTCTGCTTAAAGATTTTAGCTTGCTCTGGAGACGGTATTTGTTCTGACCAAGAAGGATAAGGTATAGCCACACCAGTAGAGAATTTGACACTTGTTTTCTTTTATCTGCTTTCCTGCTTATCTTTTTGGAATGAGTATTCCAGTATAATGCTGTTTCAAAACATTTTTTTGTGAAGTATTAGCTTTTGCAAGGGAGAGATATAAGAGGTATTTAATCTTTTTTTTTTCCTCATAACTAATGAATCATAAATAATTTCATTTAAATTCATGGGAATGCAGTGCTTTTTTACAGTTTTCTTCTTTCTTGGACATTATAAAATAAACAAAAAATAAATTAAGGAAGAAAGGCCATAAGCACTTTTCTAGATTTAGTTTTTGATACAGACTCTATGCTCAGTTGTTAATTTTGCTTAAGTCTGGTGTTAATTTGGTATTGTGTGGTGTTACAAAGTCTCTCATTGCAGTGTCTCTGGAGTTTGTCTTTTCATGAATCAAACAAGATGAAAAACATTGAACTGTGTTTTTTTCAAATGCTTCTTAAACAGTGTATGACTGGACAATTAAAATTTTCCTCCAGTTTTTTTTTGACAGTTCACTTTGAGAAAAAAATGTAAGTAGTTATTTCATATTTATGAAATATAGCTGGAGCACATAACCACAGAAGAACATTAGAACATACAGTCCAATCGCCTAGCAGCTAACATGTTAGTGTAAGTATTAATAGGTTGGTTAAATCTCATTAGAATGCCTCCTTCTCACTCATCCTGTTAGGACACTTCAGTGCCTCTTTCCATTGTATGAGCCATCTTTTTCCAGACTCAATTTATTCAGATCTAATTTTTACCCATTTGTTTCTGCATCAGCATTATATTTAGCTTAGCTTGTTCTTGTTACTACCTGACATTTTACTCCACTTCCACTCTGGTAAGCAAATGTCAGTTCTCAGTCTTCATATTTCTGGACATATTTTCTTCTGTATAATTGAGTATTTGTTCTTCTATCACTTTAATACTTATTTTGCACATCCACTTTGAATATGAATTAACAGAATGGTGTCCAGAATTATAGATAAAGTCATTCCAGGGTGCTAAAAACAGAATTCAAATTTCTTATTCTTTGCTGAAAGCACCTCTTCTAGTTACCTTTTCATAATGACATTATATTAGAGAAACATAATAATCTTGCAGCCAAGTAATACATATCAGTCTTTCTCCGACACTGCTCTTAACAACAGAGAAGATTTTAGTTTTTCCAGAAATGCTTATTAGTCATCATTATTCATTATTACAATTCATTATTACATTTCATCTTCTTTTGTCTTCATACATAGTAGTCATGTAATTTTAAGGTCGAACAAAGAATATATTAATTAAAAAAAAATTGGTTCCAATGTCATTAATGTATTTCTTTTTTTTTCTTTTGCCACTTCTAATTTCATGCCTAAAGAACCTTTAACACTTTTTTTTTTTTTTTTTTTTTTTTTTGTGAAATCTAATATTGCAAGGTCTACTTGCAGTCTGAAACATAGCAAAATGTCTGCGTAATGAACAAGTACTTTTGGTGGCACAATATATATATACTGGAACCAAAATAATAATGACTGAGAAGATTTGAATTGTTTAAACATTAATAAAATAAACTCATAGCATTTAGTTAAGCAAAGGTTGGAAATTCTGGTTGTGGAGACATCAAAAGTGCATATTTGAATCACATAGTATTAGAAAAAAAGTAAAATAAAAAAGTATATTAGTCCTTCTAATTCCTCTGTTCAAATTTGGCTCTGACAAAATGACAGAGATCTCAAAGGTATAAAGTTCATCTAATAGCCCTGTATGATATAGAGTACAGGCTACAGACAGGATTTGTAATTTGTTTACACTGCCAACAGCATAGGGGAGGCTTGTTCTGTTAGCATTCCAGCAAGCAGAAGACAGAGGTTCACATGTAATGTTTATTCAAGATAACTATAATTCAGATCTAGTCCCAGCATCTGATGCTCGTAAAAAAAAAAAAAAAAAAAAAGGGCGGGGGGGTGATGCATGTATACTGTCTTATTTTCTGGTAAAAGAGGAAAAACCTCAACAGTTTTTGAATGTTATATTTTTATTTATCATTATATTTATTATATAAAGATAACTAAATACAGAGAAGACTATGGGCAAAGATGATCATCTACAAGACATACTGCATTTAAGATTTCCATCCCTCTACCTACGGAACAAGAAATTGTAAAGTAAAAGTAAAAATAAAAGACAATAATATTCATGACATATTTGCTACAAAAAAGTGTGTGTTCCCAGTGAGAAGAGTAACTTATAAGGATACCCAGCAGATGTAGTACTAAACACTTGTTCTAATAGTGAAAATTACCTGCTGTATTCAGAAAACTGATGAAATGATAAGTGGAAAATCAACCATAAAAGAAGATAATGATGAATACAAAACCTTCCAATAATCCAAGGAAATTAAAATTTCCTGGCTAACGTTCATGAGCTCATACCCTTA
The DNA here is from genome assembly GCF_037038585.1 of Patagioenas fasciata. NCBI lineage: Eukaryota > Metazoa > Chordata > Aves > Columbiformes > Columbidae > Patagioenas > Patagioenas fasciata. The sequence goes on from NC_092520.1 coordinate 36,052,939, forward strand.
TATATGTGTATGCTCTCATAAATAATTTGTTTAATATTAGCAAATATCTGTGTGTTCTCACTCTTGACTTTGTCACGGAAGTGGTGTGAGTTGTTGTCTGTTAAAATTTACAGCTTCACAAGTTTTAAAGCTAATAGGACCTATTAGATAAAATCTTTTGACTGTGGGTAAGTAAACACACAATTACACCTCATTAATCTGATTTTTAACTCAACAAGAAAAATATTAATAAGAGTACTGAAATGAGCAAGGCTGCGGGCTTCACACGCTTACACCCAGAGCATGTCCAGGCACAGTCACTCACACAACACTCCTGTTCCTTCTCCATTTCTTTTCACTGCCCACTGTTGACTCTTCTTACAGTCATTTGTGATTATGTATCAACAACATAATGCATTCAGATCTGGGGAGTACGTATACACATGGTAGTGAAGCACCTAATGCTGCTGACATTGCCTCCTCTTCTTCCTCGCAGCTACTCTTTGTATCCACAGCACTTCCGTGCTGCTCCATTAAGAGAGCAAGAGAGGCAAAGGATTGTAACTAGTGCATAAATATTAAAAGAGAAGAAAGAGCTCTTTAGCAACTTGTTTATGAGCCCAATGAATAGATCTAATAACTAAGAAGAAGATCACTGAGATAAATAGGTCTTATTGTCTGCTGCCCAAATATTTGTACCATAGTGAGTGACAAAGAACAGCAAATCAGAAACTGTGACTGCTGATAAATGTGGTAGAGAGGCAAATATTATTTGTCATAATATTGAGAAATTAATTCCCAGGTAGATAATCCCATTATGAGAACTTATTTCTCCATGGGGGGTACTATAATCTCTTCAGAGGCATATAGGACAAAACAACTTTCAGTAAAGAAATGATGAATTGAACAGCTTGTGTGGAGGAAGGAAGAAGTTTTTAAGGTTTCACTGTCTTGGTACTTACTTTTTCATGCTTAAACACTGAACAGATTGGAAAATCTCACACTGCATTTTGGACACGCTTACTAATTGCATTAAGGAATGAACAGAACTTGGATGGGGATTCTAAGATAGATACTTTTACTGAGGTGAATGGACCTTCACCAAGGTAAGGCAACACAAAAGGTGAGATTTACCTTGTTTTTCTGCCATTCAGATGGTAGGCATTTTTTTTGAAAATTAACCTTGAAATTTTCCTTTGTAAGTAGGAGAGATGTAGACAGACTCTGGGGAGTAATTTCTGTATCCTAAGATAGGTGTCTAAGACAGGTGAGATATATAGCTCTCTGGCACTGTTTATCCCTCTTCAGTTAATATAAAGGGAGTTACACAATTGGTTTAGGTTGTATATCTGTTTTTAGGGCAGACTAATCTTTCATTTAGTTTTTTTGTAAGATTTTTCCATATGAAGAATAGCTCTTAAAGGTATCTTTCTGCAAATAAGGCCCTTTAATACTAATTAAAGAAGTAACCTCAGCACTGAAAAATATACAAAATTTTATTATCTGAATGTCAGTGATGATAGAACACAAATTTTCAAATGCTTTGAAGTGACATAAGTTCTACTTTATACCTGAAGTTACTCAGAAATGTGTGTGAACACCTAAGATTTGCCCATTTTATACAAGCCAGATGCTTCTTGCATCTGTCACATACCTGAGGAAACATAAGGTTTAAAACAAGGGCAATACTTGAGTCAGAAGTTTCAGATCTACTGTTCTTCCATCTTTCCAGTTTTATCTGTGTTATACTTGTGTTTCTGCAATTTTGTGAGCCTGGAGGCAGAAGGAGAACAGTCGTACACACAGACAATAAGACGTCAGGAAAATAAGGCAACAGTTTTGTAGCATCCTTTATCATTTGCTTGTTCAGACATGTTACTGGCCCATAACAAGCCATTTAGCAGTCTGAGGATGAGTCAGAACCATGTAGTTCACTGTGCTGTTGAGGGTCAGTGAGAGAGAAGATGAGGTAGCTGTGTATTAATCAGTGTCACCACGAGACAAAAGGCCATAAGAATCAGACTCTAAACTTTCATTTGAAGGAGGTCCATAAGGCCAGAATTAACCAGAATTAACCAGAATTGTGATGTCCAGGCATTGCCTGCAGTCCAGGCAGTCTCATATTACCGGATCAAATGTCATGTTGCAGATTTTCCTGTCTTTTTCCTAAAAGTCAACAAAGTAACATAGTGATATATTGTGTGTGCTCAGTTTGTCTGGCCAGTTTTGGAAAGACTGGTAATCAGGACCTCCAGATCCTGCAAGATCCTTTACACAATGCATACAGGTATATAGGTACTGTTTCAATGCACATATGAGTTTATGAAGAAAATCTCAGCTACCCTACCTACCTAATATTACTTGTTTATCTTCTGCTGCCTGAACCTTCCCAGTCCCATGAGGTAAGGGTGAGGTCAGGAGAGGCAGGAAGGTGATAAAATCACCCTGACTCTCTTTCTGGCTGGAAGACATACAGCTCTTGAAAAGCAGTTATTGAAATTTAAGTCTGTTACCCTTCTCTAATCTGGGTTTTTGTGACAGGCTGTGGTTTTTTTTTTACTTATTACTTTTTTTTTTTTTTTTCCTCTGTCAACAAAGCCTGTTTTCTGCAGTGTTTACACATCTGTAATGTTAATGCAGAATGCTGGAATCAGGCTAACATTCACCTTGTTTAGTTTTTGAGAGAATTATTTTCTCTTGCATTTGCTATGGATGTTAACCCCATTTCTCTTTACAGCCCTTCTGGGACACATACCAGTTTTGTTTTGCTCTCTTACCCAGCAGATGTTTTATACTTTCTTTTGCCTTTCAGTAATGTCACCATCATCATCAACTTCTAAATGTAGAAGTCCACCAGGGACACAGCTCAGACTGTCAGCAGCACATAATAGTCCTGGGGCCAAATCCCGCTGCTTTTACTCAGTTAAATCCTGATTTCACAGGTAGGACTGCCTGGATTTTTTGAGGGTCTCATTGGATGAAAGAATCTGCCTGTCTAGCAGATTCTGATGCTTCCCCACACAAGTGAGGGGAACAGGAGGCTGCATTTAAAAAGCAAAGCAATTACACATTGTTTGTGTGTGTGTGTGTTTTTGTTGTTGTTTTTTTTTTTTTTTTGTATGGGTGCTTTTCGGTTTTGTGGGGGTTTTTTGGTTGGTTGGTTTGGTTTTGATGTTGTTTTTTTTGTTGTTGTTTGTTTGTTTGTTTGTTGGGTTGGTTTGGTTTGGTTTGGTTTGGTTTGGTTTGGTTTGGTTTGGTTTGGTTTGGTTTGGTTTGGTTTTGTGTGTGTGTGGTTTTTTTTGTGGGTTTTTGTTTTGTTTTGTTTTTCCCATACAGCTTTGTTACTCTTTTTGCCCCTGTGTGCAGACTGCCAGAATAATATAACTTTGTAAAGACTGATCTAGAAGAACTAAAGATCTTCTGTGATTAAGATGTTGTGTCTTCTTGAGCTTCTTTTTATGTTTAAAATGTAAAGAAGAGATAAAGATTAGTTATCAAATTTAAATTAAAATGTTTTTAATAGAGATTAAATTTAGATTCCATTAGACAATTTTTGTATACATCCTAAACACTAAATGGTTGCTACAATCATATTAATTGAGTTTTAATGATAAGATAGATGTTTACATGATATGACTGCTGAGCTTTCTTGAAACTGTTTCTAGTAATGAACTAACATTCTGAGACCTATTTATGACTCCTTTAACTGAGTAACTGAGTCATAAGATGAAGCAAAATAGAATAATAAAAACCACAATTAGACACAAATTAAGCAGTCAGGCATTTCATAGTACCTTTATTGTCATAATTAATTTTTCACTTGAGTCCATCTTCTGATGTACAATCAAATCAATGCATATTAACTACAGCAGTGATAGTACATACATCATTCAGAGCTGAGTAATTATTAGTATTGGACAGTTGAATAATACTCTTAAAAATATTTTTAGATTCATCAGCTGTATGATAAAACATCAAAAGTCATGCAGTAAAACACTGCAAAGTCATTACCCCTCTCTAGATAGCTGTTGTTGCATTATACATGCTTTTCATAAAAATCATGTTATCCCTGTCTTTTTTTTTTCCTGATCAGACAGTTCTTCGCTTGAATCTCTGCTTCAATTCACAACTGGGGAAGCTGAGGCAAATATTTTCAAAGACTTGGTTGAACACAAAGATGCTATTCTCTATTTTTCAAATCAGGCTAGCAAGGTAAAATGGTGGGATCCAAAGTCAAGTATCGCAAAAATATATTAAATGATGTCCCAACAAAGTGTACAACGTGTATGGGGAGCACTGGTTCCTAGCTCAGTACTGACCCAATCCCGTGGCCCTTCTTCACAATATGGGGAAAGTTACTCTTAAAACTGTACACGTAAAACTGCTTAACTGGATTGCACTCAAATACACTTGAAACATTAACTTATTTTTGTTTTAAAGGATCTTTTGTTGTTTCTGAATAATAATGGGTTACTATCTCACAGCACTGTTATGACATTTGATTAATGTTTGTGAAGCGTTTTGAGACCCTTATTTGAAAGGCACTAAAAACTACAAAGTATTGTTATTATCCTTTCTCTGAATTCCCCAAAGTTCCAGGTGGCTCATAACATTTTAGGCAAAGGCTGTAAAAGTAACCCTGTAGACTCCATTAAAGCAATGTGTTTCATCTGCTTACTAGTAATTTCCATTTTATGCTTTTTGATTTTCACAGGTCCTGGTCTCTCTCCTTCAGACGAGTAATGTATGAGACAGAATGATATGTCTGATATAATGAATATGGGGCTGTTCCACAGACTGAGACTTGGCAACCTGTTGATAAACTGCTTTTACAATAGGTTCTCTAAAATGAAGAAAAACAAGCAAGAAAAATAAATGACAGGTAAAAATATAGACCATACTAGATATCCCTCAGAGGTTTAGTATGTACCAAATTATTTTACTGAGAAATTCTCAGCTGTACAAGTAGATCTTAATTTCTTCCAGTTTGTGCACTTTTTCTGTATATGCGGCAGCTGAGTTAGTTTTGTATTTCTGATGCAGAATTCAGATCAGATATTTTGATGTCTGTCCAAGGCCATAAGAAAGGAGGAGTGTGATTGTGCTCTGTGTGCATGCATATCCAGATACACCACAGTTTGATATACAATATTTAATACAGTATGAATGTTACCTTTCTCTGCATATATTGATAACTGAATGGCTGCTGGCAATTATTCTTCAAATAGTGGAGAACTTTTGTTTTGGGAAAGGTTTCTTATATAATTCAGTTGTTTTTATAGCTGCTCAGTGCTTCAGGATGAAAATAGATCAGGACTCTGGCAGATATTTTAAAACAGAAATACAAACCAAGTTTTCTTCATGTTCCTGTCCTGGGGCTGGATAGGTTACAACAGTAGGAGAGAAATACTCAGAAGCAGTCCTGCCACTGTCTACTGACCTGAATACAACAAATCAGGAACCATGCCAGTATTCTTATTTCTGTGCCCTTTCCTTACTCCCCCACCCCTCAGGAAAATAAAATATTTGCTAAAAATCCCCAAACAAACAAAAGCAAAACCCAGAAAGTTATACAATTGTAATGTATCCCCTCCTCCTGTGGTGTGTTTCTTTGAGCTTTAGACTAGTAGACAGCAGTGCAGCAGCAGTTTTAGCACACAAATGTCTTTATCAGTTAAAGTAAGCCATATGATAGGAGCAACACAGTATGCCAGAAATCCTTACAGTCAAACAGGAAAAAACTATCCAGAGAGAGAAAAAAAACACAAGCACAGAGTAACAGAAGCTTCACTGTCTTTCTTGGATTATCAAGGATCTGTGTGGTGGGAAAGAAATATGCAGGAAAAATGTATTTAAAAATCACACTTCAGATTATTCCAAAACTGAAGTAACTTTCAATTTATTTTTTTTTTTTTTCAAACCCCCTCCCCAAGATTTCTCTGCTGAGTCTGTTGCTGAAAATGTAAGAAGGCATAGTTTTTCTTTTAGTTACATTGCTGTCCCTTTTTGAATATCCTTTGCAATTTGTGCTTCAGAATCTAAGCTTTCATTAAAAAACAATATTTGTAGCACAGATGGCAATGAAGATAACCATGAAAACATCAACTGAGTACAAACCAGGACAGTGATGACTTTCATATATTGTCAACAGCTTGAAACAATAGCTCTGAAAAAAAAACCTAGTGGTGGATGTTCTGGCCCATTTGTCTCTATGCCTGATTAACCCCTGCTATGTCTAAACTGAGGGACCCAAGGACACCTTCAAGAAAAGAGGTCCGGATGAACATGCAAAATATGTTTTCAACCCAATATAAGGTATGTCCAAGTCTCTCCCCTCTTCCCTTCCCCATGCTCTGCTCTCTACAGTGACTCAGGTGTACAAGTCAGATGAGATCAGTGGTGTGCTCCAAGAAGTTCTGTGATCTGGATGATCCTGTGACAAGGCTGCAGGGAATACACCTGTAGGACTTCTTAACACAGACTCTTAACCCTCAGCCTGATGCCCCTTATTCTCAAGTACAAGGAAGTTTTAACTCTGAATTTTAATACGACAAGTTTTCTCTGTCAGTAACAGCTTTGCCCTACACAGGATAATATTTTTAGTATAGTTTAGATTGTGGTTTTAAATAGATGCATCTAGCTCATTTACACATGGAAATGGATTTAGTATGCAATATACAGTAAAACAAATAAGTATTGCAGGCATAATTACACAGAAATCCACCACCAGCACCCCAATAGTTTTTGTTGTTGTTGTTTGTTTTGTTTGTTTTTGTTGTTGCTGTTCTTGGTGGTGGTGGTGGGTGTTTTTGTTTTTTGTGGAAAGATGTGTTGTTCTGTGTTGTGTACGTTATTTCACTAACTAGAGAAGTTCTGGTAGCAACGAAGATCTCTGGGGCAACCCCTCCCCTGCTTCTGTTCTCCTTAAGTGCTGTGATGCTCAAGAAAAGAATTACAGGGATAAGCCAGGCAAAAACTTAAACCAGGACAGCTGTTGCAGAAAGATTTTAAGGGGCAAAGAACAGAGTTCATCTCTCAGCAGATTTCTGGGGGGTAGTTGGTCTTAATTCTATTTTTTTATTGCAGATTACATAGACAGTATCCTGTCCCTGAAGTAACGGGCTGTGGATTCCTTCCCTCCAGCCCACAGTGCTCAACATGACCCTAAATGTCTAACTTCTCTTTCTTTTATTATTTTTCATCCTATTATCTACCTCCTCACAATCATTCCCAGTAAGAAATGTAAAATAACAAATCAGGAAATAAAAACACCAGTCAGAGAACAAACAAAACCAAAAAACCACCAAACTCTCACAATAAAACACAGTGGAGCCGATCTTCCTGCTTTTATGCTTACCTCTTTCTCTTTTTTAGCTTCCTTGTCTTGACTGTAAGTGCAGCAGACCTTTCATTCTGCTTGCACAGAGCCCAGGATAATGTTTGTTTGTTTGTTTGGTTGTTTTTTGTTTGTTTTTTTGTTTGTTTGTTTGTTTGTTTGTTTTAATTCCTAAGGATGCTGATAGAGAGTGTAATAAAATAGAAACATTAGGACTCCACTGATAATCCTCTGTGAAGGAATATTCATCTGATTTCATAATCCAAACAATTTAGCCTTTGGCCCATTTATTTTTACAGGGAAAAAAAAAAAAAAAACAACAGTAATTAAAATTCCAGCTCCACATTTACAAATACAGCGGGAGAATGTTCTAATAAAAAGTCATTTTTTTCCTACAAAACCTGGATGCAATCCAGAATCCAAAAGTTCAATATTCCTCTTAACAGCTTTACAATGCAATGATCTGCTGTCAGTGCAAATATCTAATATCAGACACTATAGAAATGACATAAAATAAGCTTAATTTCACAAATGATGACAGCATGTGGAAAGCTGCAGTGACTTTAATGTTTCTGTATTAACTCCCACATATATGTGTATACATACATATGTACGTACGTATATAACATACACACACACACACACAAAAAAAGGAGAAAGTGATGACATTCAGACATTCTTGTCTATATATAAATGTATGTCTATACATATGATACACAAATATACTGCATTGTTTTATATTTGACTTTATAAACTTACTGCATAAACTTGCTATAAAATTTGGCATTTTGAAAAGGAAGGCACAACTCCTCTAGAAAAAGATAATTTTGCATTTTGAAGTTGTCATACCAGAAGTAAGCCACAGTGTTCAGATTGCAAACATGTCCACTAAGAAAAATAGCAACAACAAAACAACACCCAGTAATAAAAGTCTATTTCAACAATCAGTTAGGTACAAATGAATTTTGATCTTCCCCTAGTCTATTTAATTGTAGAAAAAAATAAGTAAAAAAATTAATGAATAAATATGGTAGTGACTCATAAATTAAATGTTGAGAAGGACTGGTGTCCACCTTTTCTTTTTTATTTGTTTTTCCTATGGATCTTGGTTTCCACAAGTAGCAGTGACCTGCTTCATGTAGCTACTTGGCTTAACTTCCCATAAAAAAAAATGTTTGTCCTTAAGAAAGATAATGAAACTGTTTCCTCCAATAGTAACTTATTTTTCTATGGCTTACATGATAAGCCAAATCTGACCTGACAGCATCCTTGCAAAGCTTCTTTGAAGTACTGAAATACAGATTATAGTTGGAGTGTGTGTGAGTTTTTTTATGAAGAAGGTATTAGGATTTTCACTTTTCATCTTTGTTTTAGAATTACTCTCTTGACAAAGTCTGTATGAACTGTCTTCAGATGCTTCAGCATGTTTGTCAGACCACTGCACAGCAATGCAAAGCATATTAATTCTTAGCAAAAGCGTTTTTGTCTCCAAGGAACATCAGGACACCTTCTGTCCTGTAATTAAACTAAACCTGCCCTTGGATCTGTTCATCCGAGCTGGTGCCATCTTCTGACTGACAGTCCTGTGGTGATGTATTGGTGCGATGCATCGTCAAAGTAAGGTGCTGTGATGATGTATAACCAGAAGGATGGGGGGGGCAGGTTTGGTTTAATTGTGGCACCGAAGACGGAGCTCAGGTCTTGCCCAGGGCCATGTGGCTATGCTGATCCCACAGGCGTCTTAGTGCTGCTATCAACAGGGCACAAAGCAAAGGGAAGAAGTGTATGATAGAGTCACTAACGGTATGAAAGCACGCACCTTGTTACAGGTAAGACAGTGGGGTTTGTATGAGCCATACAAACAGGCTGGGCAGTTTACATTTCTCTACAAGACCTTTGTTTGTACAAGGTTGGAATTAGATATTAATGCAGGTTAAGAGAAGAGTCACACACCTTTTTTAGAGATTAATCAGCTTTGAGAAAGAATAATGTCCATTCCCTTCACCAAATGAACATTTCCGTATTTGGCAAAAACAAACAACCACCACCAACAAAAGAACAACAAAACCACCTACAGATTTTCTTCTAGTTAGGGTATTTCATCTTCTTTCTGTTTGAATCCACCATTTATTGGGATCGAGGGATCTCTCTCTATTTCGGGAACACAGTGTCTTTTACTTTTCCCTTTTCTGATATGAAGTATTAATTGCCAATGATCTATTCAACACAGTATGCCGTAGAATTAAATTCAGCATTTAGGAAAGCAGATCTATTTGAGGACCAGCTTTTAAGCACATGATTGACTGTAAGCATGTGCTTAAGTCAATAAACTTTAATGAGGCAATGCTTAATGGCTTTCTTCAATCAGACCAAAGGTAGTCTGTGTTGACAGTTTACAGCTTTAAGCTTAGACACTAACATTATTTTGAGATTTACATATCCTCTTTAAATACAGCAGTATTTAAATAAGCTTTCACAATCAATACGTACTCTAATATGTGAATTTTAATGTTTTAAATTATGCAACCAAAAAATGTTTAAAAATGCTTAAGTAACTTTCATATTAATAGACTTTGTGTCCAGTGTCTAGTTTAAACTAAAACACTCAAACTTTTGTTTTGGTGAATCACACTATATGATAACAGATTATAAACCCACTTGGTTATATATATTTTCGCCTCCTCTCTCCTTCTCATACATTGACTACATATTTTTTGGAAGAGTTACAGTTACTTAAGTCCAAGATAGCATTTTCATGCTATATCGCAGTGCTCTTTTTAAACAGACCCATAACGAAAAGAGGACAATTTTGTTTTTCTTACAAGTAATAAAACTAAAATGAGTGCATTACTAAGATCTAGCAGGATAAATTATCTGTCCGATACTAAACTATGTTTTCAAGACCTATTTTTTAATATCTCGTTTTCTCTGCACATTTAAATTCACCATTACAAGTACCAACCTATACACAGTACTGTTAATTTGTGTGGGATGTCTGTAAGTTACAAGAAGATAGAAATCATCTTAAAATGCAAAAATTTAACCTTATCTATAGCTTTGTGAATGGCATACTGAGAATAAAATTCAATGTATTATTTGTTTGTGATTAACATTTTTTAATTGTATTCCAGCTCTTTTGCAGATATTCACACTATTTAAATACCCCTTCACTAAAGGTAGCTCCTTGAACTGATCTATTATGACACAACACTTGACTCCTGTCTCCCTCTCCTCTAACATTACACTAATTTTTAAGTGCAGCTTGGGGCTCCTGTAAAGGGTTGCCACCTGGGCACTGCATTGAGAGGTATCACAGTAACTTCTCTTTCCATTTCTTCTCTCTAATACCTGGTGCAGTGTTGTGGGACCATAAAAAACATGACCTTGATGCACCAACCCATTACCTTTCCCCACTTCTTTCTTATGTGATATGGGGCATCATATCTGGGGAGGTGGCAAGCTTTGTTGGTTTCTTTATTCTAAAATTTCTGAAGATTTAAAAAAGCACAGTGCCATATTTTGTTTAAACATGCAAGACAGATATTATTTTTCTGAAATGTACTGAAATAATATCTCCAGCTTAGTTGCAATTTTAGTAAGCTATCTGGCCTGCTCCTTATATCCCTTATGTAACTCAGCTTAAGCATCTTAATGAACTTCAGTGTTAACCTAAAAGCTTAAAGAAAACAATGCAGACAGGGAAGCCAAAACCTGAATAAAATCGTTCAGAATGAAGTACATTCACTTTGCTTTTTCCTACAAACACTGTCTGTACAGTTTACAGGCGAATTACAGGTATACATAGGCTACAAGCATTTAGGGCCTTTCGACATACTATAAGTTTGCAAAAGCAATTGCTCACCTAGGGAAAACTCATTACTGGTAAACAATCCCATTTTAAGATCTCTAAGGAGGTAAACTACCCAGAAACAACACCTAGGTAATAGCTACCTATTTATCTGCTACGCTGGAAACTTGCTTGCCTTTTTTTTTTCTTTTTTTTTTTCTTTTTTTTCCCCAATACATTTTCTAGCTGAGCCTCATAGTTAGGTTAATTAGGAGTTAGACATGCTGCAAATTAAAATCTGACATCTGAAGCTGTTTTGAACTCTCAGATTCCCAGGGACCAGGCATGTTTGTTTGTATAGGCTCTCTTCTCATTCCTTAAATGTCCTTTACAAAAGGTTAAGATTTACTAGTTGGCGATACAGCATATGTTGAATAGTTTCATTATTCTTTGTTTTCAGATAGAATATTTTGTGTATGAGGAGCTTGGTAATTTCCTATGTTTTAATTCTGATGGCTTCAGTTTTCACTTTGCTGGAATTAGTTTGTGGTTTGTTTTGTTTTGTTTTGTTTGTGTTTTGTTTTATTTTTGCTTTTTTCCTGATCTGTGACCTTTAGATTTAACATATTTCCTGATTTTATGGTGTAACCAAATGAAAATAAGGAAAAATGCTTATATATCTTGTTTTCTTAATAATTTTCTGAACTAAATAAAACCAATTCAGAAGACACATGGCACATTACTGCTGTTTTAATGGTCAAGTGTTTTAATAATTTAATCAGTAATAATGGTGTAAGGGTTTCTTTTCCTTTGAGAATCCTCTGGGAAGTCCACGAGGGCCATGCCCATCACTATGGAAAATGCAATATTTACCTATTCAGGAACAGCTTCCAGGTGCAAATCTGTATGTATCTACCTTATTATGAAGTTATATAGAAGAGGAAAAAAAAAATTGCAAAGGAAAAGGAAAAAGAAAAACAAAAAAAGGAGGGAGCAAACTTCAAGTGTAAATAAAAATCCAAGAAAAAATGAAACTTGCTTGTAAGTCGAGGAATCTGCAAGCAGTTCATAAAGAAGAGAAATTGCAGGCTATGGATACTGTTTTCTCAATGAATTTGATGTATGATAACATCGATATCAGTATAAGAGATCATTTCTAAACATATAATTTAAGATTATTTATTAACATCATATCCAGTGTCATGTGAATACATATTTTTGAGAAATGTAAGATCCCAATCCCTGTACATGGTACCCATATTTAACTACCTAAGAAGCAAACAAACCCAGGAAAAATAGTATCAATAATAGTTTATGATTTATTTCATTTTATTTTTTGTGTCACTGAGACAGTTTATATTCATAATAGGCTTCATTCCTGAGTTAAAGGTGCTTTTTAAACAGCTAGTGATCACCAGTATTTTATTTAAACCATGCTATAGCTGTAATTTGAAAGGAACCTCTTCTCTTTAAATGTGTATACACACTTTAAAAAAAGAGAGTTGACCCACATACTGCAGGTAACCTTACCATAACTATAATTTGCAAGAGAGCTGATACTTAGCCCTGGAACGTGCATTCATACGGTTTAGTCTGAATATTAATCCCAACCCAAGGCTTCTCAAAAATACAAATGTACTTCTTCCCTCAGTGTTCCTTCTTCTTTTCAGGTTCAGTCATTTCCCCTTTCATACTTAAACGCCTCTAGGAAAAAGAAAAATATTAGCTTATCAGGTTTATGAAAGTCTGATAAATAAACTGAAAATAATTAAGCAGAGATGTATTGGCACACACACACAAATAACACAAAGAGAAGTAGAAAAGAACTAGGAAAGAAGATAAATCTCTACAGGATTAAAAGAAGGACATTGCAGCTCTTGCCTTAAGAAGTATGTTTAGTTTAACATGTCAGTCAGAAGACTCATCAAGTTTTACTTTGGTCTTTGAAATAAGCCAGGTGATTACCATGAATAAGAGGCTGTTTGACTTCTAAAGTGTATTTTCTAGGTAGCTCAATGATCAGAATGAAGCAAGCTTCCTTCAAAATGGCAGAGACAACAGGAAAGCTTATCGCTTTGTCTCCTACATGGGATGCCTCTTGCGAGTAAGATAAAGCTAATCAAAGCCTCAAGCAGCTTTGGCAGGAGAGAGCAAATTAAGCATACAGAAATCACTGAGTGGTCTTGTCTTTGTAAGCAGGAATGACTTGTCGTGTGCTTTTATATTTTAATTGAAATGAAACACACAGATACTGTGTGCAGCAGTGAAAAAATTGACTGTAATGAACGAGTCAAATCTTGTGTGGTCTTAGAGGTTTGTCTAAGACTGATAAATATTACCTAAGGGATTTTTAACTTTTGTTTTTCTCTGTTCTTGCCATTTAAAATGAAATTGTTTCCATATCAATAAATAAATGTGTTCTCCAGGGCATACGTGATTTTCATTCACCTCCACTACACTGTCCATTTTCACAATGGATTGGCTGACCATACAATTCTGATATTCAAATCCGAGTTTCCAGAAGTGATATTGAGCTGCTTTGAGTTGTCATAGCGATTGCATTTCTGTAAGAGATAAGTAGGTTTCAAATTCCTAAATAATGTTGCATCAGGAGTGTTTTAGAAACTATAATGGAGCTATAAGACTCAGTATTCAGAATTGTTGTATTGGAATGATCACATCATTTATGAAAACACATACCTAGATGTCCTTGACTATTTATGACAGCAGTAATGAGAGCAAACACAGCCAGCCTCAATTTAAACATGAATAAATATGAACCTCTCTGACATCAACTGTCCTTCCTTTGACAGTTTCACTATATAGTGACTAAAGAAAACATAATACTATTCCAGATCAGATTTCATCTTAAAAAAAAAAATCTGGCTCTTTAGTGTCAGTGCAGAGGAGCTAAAGATGGTATAAAATAATAAAACACTTTTATTACTTCCTGCTTTTCAGCAACTGGAAATAAAGTTGAAGCTGTCTGGTGTGGCAGGTCTTGTAACTACACTGCTGATGCATATTGCAAAAATGGCAACGGTGTTACATACATACCCACAATAGGCACATATTTAATATAGATCATGATGTTGGCATGAATCATGTCTGAATTATATGTGAATGATCAGCCAAGTTTGTATTTTGTATGTTGACATCACAGAGGGATAAGAGCCACTAGAGTTCAGCACACCTGTAGTCTCCAACATTATCTGGAAGGGTCTGCCTTTCTTCATTGACTAACTTCGGTGACTAACTTATTCGCACAGGCACCTGTAACTAGATAGTTTTAATTGTCTTTTCACTTACTACAAATCCACACTTAAAGAATTAATTTTATATACCTATTTGATCTGTGTTTTCCAGGTCATTTGGAGACCTTGTCTAATTTCACATGGCATATTGCATTGATCCATGTTAATTAGAGGTCAGCCTCCAGGTCTGTTTAAATATTCATTGAAAAGAAATTTTAGGGACAAATATATCACTTCAAGTTACCTTCTACTACTTCTTGGGTTCTTCATTGCAGTAATGGCTTCAGCATTACCTTAACAGTGTAATATCTGTGTCAGCGTCAAACACTAACACTGCTGCTGAGGAAATGTCTTGCTCCCCCTGCTTTGTCATTGCATACTAGATTCACAGCTTATGCACTCAGGGCCCTGAGATCTTTAGAGCCTGCTAAAGTTAGACTGATCTTCGGAAACACAGCCCCTTGGAAAACAGCTTTGTAACCCCATATTATCACTTGTTTTCCTCTTTTCTTTACCTTGACGTGCTTGGCATCCCACGGGATCCTAATTTGAGAGAGGGTGAATTGTAGCCCCTACTCTGTCTTTCCTCCAATTGCATGTTTAGGTCCCTCTGAAGCAGTAGTTTCAGGCAACCCTTTCCAGAAGTCTCCTGGTCCTCCCTGTGCCTTCTCATGACAAGGGGTCTTTAAATCTTCATTGTCTTCAAAGCATATTTTTTCAGTGGAACTTCCAGTGCGTCAAGCTTTGGGTATCAATAAAAGATATTAATTTTCCGTCACAACACTATGCTCTCCGATATGTAACTTCTATATTCCGAAGGTTCAGTCAGCTGCCACTCCTTTCTGCTATGCCCCGTAAGTTCAAGTAATTCTGAATTATAGTTCTAGAAGAGGAAACACAGAGTTGTGACACAATGTATTATTTTTGCTCTGTAAAGAACTCTGTTACATGGTTTACATTATTAAGTGGTTATGTGCATAATGCATACCTGGTTCTCGTACTTTTTAATCCTTTTTTGTCCTTCAGTACTGGAAGTTTAGATTTTTGTGCTCTGAAGTTAATTTGTGTATTTTTCTCAAGGTGAAACTGAACGAATTCTGAAATTTTTTCTGTGGTTTGTGGTTTGGGGTCTTTTTTTTTTTTTTTTTTTTCTTCTGGCAAGGCTAGAAATATTTGGCAATCAGCTTAGGATATAATACATTTGCTGCTGAAATAATTGATACATATCAACTTTATACATAAAACATGGTAAAAGCCCATCAGCTATACTGTGCAGTCAGGAGATTAAAAATAAAAAAAAAAAAAATTGCTAAAAAGTTGATTGGCAAAAATGTCCTAGTTATTCAAATAGTTTGTACCAGTGTATTCTCAATGACAACTAAGCTCTTTAAAAAGTCTTATTTTCTTTGATAGAAAACCTCTTTAAAGAGGAGTTTGAATGTTACATATCTAAATTTTGTTTTTGAAGATTTTTAAAATGTTTACTCATTTGAAACATTGCATCTAAACTAGTAGAAGCAAGCAACTTATAAAATCATACAAGTACAACAGTGAATCAAAATATAATCTTAAGAGACTTGACATTAAAAAATGTTGTTATCTACCTAAATTCATAAAATTAAGCATAAAGTGTGTAGATGACTATGTGTATGTTTAAGTTTATGTGTATTCAATCCCACTGTGTTTTACAAATACTGAGCAGTACCATACAATTTATCCTAAAGGAATTCTTGCACATATAATGAAAAAGAGTAATATAAACAATTTCTTAGATAATTATCATCAATATGGCAATACCTATTCGAACTAAAAACATTGTTCTACTGACCTGTGGTTACTTACACCTAGATGGTGTATTGCATCCTTTTGCTTGTGCTTGAACTAATAGCACCAGAAATAATAGACATATGTCAGAAACCTGTCACCTTAATGATATACAAATAATATTTAAAATACATTCTTCTCTGAATTCTGAAGAAATAATTTTTCCTATGCGTACTTAGAGGTTGAGTAAAAGTGAATACGAAAGTTTTATATCTTACAGGAGTTCTTAGAAATGCACACACACCCTAGGAGTGATACACTAAAGGTGAGATAATTGAACGACTAGAACTAGCTGGAATCATTAAATCATTATTTCCTTAAGAACTGAACTACAAACAGTACTAAGTTGTTCCTATGGAACCAAACTGATTCTTGGCCAGTTTCTGATGAGAACAGAATCATGACAAACTCACACATTTATCAAACACAAATTTCAATTTGCATTCCTGAATATCCAAAATGAATATTGGCTAGACAACCAAGAAGAATAATAGAATCATAGAATATCTCAAGTTGTAAAGGAGTCAAATATCTTTGAATCCAACTCCCTACTCCTCACAGGACTACCTGAAACTCAACCATATGACTAAGGGAGTTGTCCAGATGCTCCTTGAACTCTGATGGGCTGGGTGTCATGACCGTTTCCCTGGTGAGCTTACTCCAGTGACTAACCATCCTCTGAGAGAAGAAACTTTTCCTAATGTTTAATCTGAACTTCCCTTGGTGTGGCTTCATTCTATTTTCTCGTGTCCTATCTCACTGGTCATCAGAGAGAGGAGATAAGCACCTCCCCCTCTGCTGCCTGTCTTGAAGGAGTTGTAGACTATGATGAAGTCACCCCTCAGCCTTCTCTACTTTAAGCTGAACAAACCAAGTGACCTCAAATTCTCATTGTAAGTCTCAACCTCAAGACCTTTCATCATCTTGATTGCTATCCTCTGGACCCACTCTAATAGTTCAATATCTTCTTATAGAGTACTCGAGGCAGGGCCATGCCAGTGCAGTGTAGAATGGGACAATCACCTCCCTTGACTGGCTAGCTATGCCATTCTTGATGCAACCCAGGACATGGTTGGCCTTTTTTGCTGCCAGGACACACTGTTAATTCATATACAACTTTTCACCAACCCAAACTCTCAGATCACTTTCCAGAGGACTGCTATCCAGTCTCTCATCCCCTAGTTTGTATGTATAAGCACAATTACCCTATCACAGGTGCAGAATCTGGCATTTGTTCTCATTAAAAGAATAAAAATATTGGGATGATCACCTTTACATAAAATGAGTAGTTCAGAGTAGATGGTAGATTTATCTTGATTATACTTAGAGGCAAGAAATTCCTAAGCAAAAAAAAAGGCAACTCAGAAGAAACTTTCTCTTAGCTTTCCTCATTCTTTTATTCCAGGATACTTGAATCATTAATTATAAATACTCTGGGAGTAAAATTCAGCACAGTCATTTTAAGCAACCATTGTAGCATGAATTGAAAGTTACCTTCAGAGTTCCTGTTTCTTAATGGATTCTAAAAAAAAAAAGTCTAAACATCTGGTTCATGCACAGGTCTTTGTATTACAGAAGTCTAGAACTGGTTGTGATGAAACCTTGCTTTTTAGTTTCTGTTCAGATACTTAGAGCATATCAGAAATTGCTTTCAGGTTGTGTCAAAGGATATTGCAGCCCATTTGGGATGGCAACAGAAAAAGAAATACCAAGAATAACAGTAGATTTTTACAACTGAAATTTACTAGTACTCAAACTTTGTTCTACTCTTTACAAGAATTATCAGAAAACAAGTGGGATTGTTATTAATATTACAAGATCTGTGATCCTGTAGATTTTCATAGCTTGCAGTCATCACACATTCACTGCAGTCTCCAAATCCACTTATTAGGCATAATTCAGGTATATGCTTATTTGTCTTAATCTCTACTTTGTATAAGTGTATTATTATTATTATTATTAGAATTATTAAATAATTAAATTCAACTGTATGTAATTCCTGCGGTAAAAGAAAACACAAAGGGAAGGAAGGGTGAAAATGTATCCAAATACAAATTTTATCCTTTTCCAGTCACTTTTTTGGTCTTCTACATTAAATGATGTTAACCCTTGAGGAGGGGGGTGTTAAGTCCATCAATCCAATATACTGTTACATAACTAATTAATACTAGTGGTGGAGCTGTGAACTCACCAGACTAAGCTTTTACATTTAAAATATCACAAGCTTTCACCACCCTGAAAAAGGAATAAAACACATTTATTACTAATGGGAAAGCCAGAGCTGATCATCCTTTTCTAATTCCTAAAGAAGGAATGTCGGATTTAATTTACACGAAGAAAAGGACTTGTTCATCTGTACTCTATTTGACATTTGCATCTCCTCTTTCAGCAGCCTGAGGTCCAGTGGAAATGGTAGAAATGGTAGAGTTATTATAAGAACACTAATAATTCCGAGATCTTAAAAAACAGAAGAAGGTTTATATTCTCTAGTGGCACTGACACAAGGGGCAGCTGAAGCACCAGTAAGAATAGCCTAAGGGGGGCCCTTTTTTGGTGGTGTTTTTAAAGAAAGCATTTGGGTTTTGTCATTTGGCACAAAACCAATGAATTAGGGAGGAACTTTTGCTAAAAGTAGTCAATTAACTGCTGGTTTCTGTATGAGAAAATCAAACTAGATAGCTGGACCTCTTAACCAGTCCAATCTACAGAATATGACAAGTGTAGTGTGACTGAAATACTGCCGTCTACGACTTGTTCCTTTGTCCAGCTTACTTTGAACTCAAATTTCAAAACCCAGTGATGTCAGCGGTAGTCTTCTTATCTTACCCCTTGCATATACAGAGCTATTGCTGCATTCAAAAGTAGGAAGGCTGCAGAAAAAGTATATCCTGTGAAAACCCTGAAACTTTCATGATGGTTAAAAAACAGCCAGGGAGAGGGATCTGAGTGGAGAGACCTGGGGGCCAAGACGTGCTTGTGACAGGAAATTTCTGCCCTATGAAATTTTTCAGGTAATTAATTCAGGTCATGGAGCACGATGTCACCTGAAAGTTTGGTATATTCGCACTGCTGTACTCTGAGAATTGATATTTCTTTGAAAAATGTCCACAAGGCCGATAGAAAGCAAATGACATTCATAAATCTAAACAGAGGGTGATAAAAACACAAAGCTCAGCTTTTAATAAGCAGGGATTTCCATCTGGTAGTTCTTCTGCTGACATTACAGGTGTGTCTGCTGCAGAGGCACAATTTTACTATCCCCAGGATTTCTTCCCATCACATATATATATCTCTATCGATTCAGAGCAGAGTAAATTACCAGAAACTTGCATCAAATCATTTACCAAAAGGGTAACAGTTCCATAGCACTGAAAATGTACTAACAAAATGAATAAGAAGAAAAATGCACAGGCAGGCTTGGACATTGTATTCTGTAAGAGCTGTAAGTTTACTTCAGCTGCTGCAAATAGATTCTTGTATGGTCCTATTTCATTGAAATGTAAACCACATGTTCGAATTACATGGCCAGAGGGATCTATAGAGTGCTCAGGTGCTAATTTATAGAAGCCTCAGTTGCAGCTTAAAACATTATTCAGATTCTGATGTAGCACCAAACTAATGACAGGAAAGAACTTGTCAAGAAAGTATACTAGAGGTGACATGTTCCTTTCATTGTATCTTCACAAAAACCCCAGTAGTCATGAATCAGAATGTCTAATGCCTAAATTTGGGGGGGGGGGGGGGGGGGGGGGGGGGCGCAGAAATATATATACATACAATTTCTAAAAGGAAATTCGGAAAAAAGATCAGTTTCACCCCAGTTTCATTTTGTGCTACAAAATTCAACTGATTGTGCCTTATTTTGGATACATTTCTTGTGTCAAAGTAAGAACAAGCCCTAACATCACATTTCAAATTAAATCTGATTATAATCACAATAGAAATAAAGAACTTTTCCAAATTAGTCTTTTTGAGGCTTTTCCTTAAAAAAAAAAAAAAAAAAAGAGACAGACTGTTCTGAATAATAAAAACACACTTTGTGTGATATTGAAACTATTTACAGAAATGGAGATGAAAAAGAGAACCTGAATATCAATATTTTAAAAATTTATTTACAGTCTTTCAAATTACAACTGGTAAATTAGATTACTCTTTTTTATAGATATCAAAGAAAAACTCTGAAAAATGAGATTACATGCACTAGCTATTCCACACTGTGCCGATACAAGACCACGATACACTGCACTGTGAAAGCTCTAAGCAGCCATAAAATAGCCACAGAACATAGTTGTTGAAATTCTCCATCAGAACTATTTAATTAATTGTCTCAATCAGTCACTGATAAGAGACCTTTCCCATTAGCACAGACTAACCCTTTCTCTGAGAAAAGAGACAGGTTCGTTTACAATTTTCACGAGAGCATCTAAAAGCTGTGACCAGACCTAAATTTACTAGACACAAACATTTCAGTATTTAATTTTGACTGACAATCCCCTCAAGTCAGTTAGCAAGTAATTATGCTCCCTAGTGTTGATCAAAAATAGGACACAGCCTGGTTCTGGAAAAAAGATATCTGTATAACAAGATTTTTATTTTACGTGAATGTTCTGGAATAATTGTTCAGAAGTTATTACATTTTAAAATGTTATTACTGTGATCAAATATTACAGCATCAGTCCATTATTCTAAATTATATAACTTTGAGGACAACTTTGTGCAAGTACAGTCACGACATATGTCCAATATCTAGATTTACATGTAATCCCATATGCATTTCAATAACAGTGTGTCCTTCAAATGAACAAGTAAAATATTAATGTGATTTGTACACTGCTTTGTTTTTTTCTTAAATTATTTAAATTTATGACATGAGTGAGAAAAAAAAAAAAAGAAACACATATTTTGCTTTCTTGGCTAAAGTACATAGTTTATACATAACAGTGAGTTTCATTCAGGACAGATGAGAGGTTCCCATTTTATTTTTTGATTAGCTCTAGTCTTTGGCCTTAATTTGTTGAATATTGGGATGATTTGCAGTTTTTTTCTCTGGCAGGTCCTTTTTCAAAGTTTTTTGAAGTCAAGGGAACTATGTCAACTGAGTTTAGTCCAGTTCCTAAACACAGCTAATATCTACACATGTCCTTTCACAGGGCTTGCAGGGGAAGGACATAAGAAAATTACATTGTGTAATTGCAAATGTTACAATTAGTACAAATACTTCAAACATTACTGACAGTTTAGAAAATGCCTGCAGTTCTCCCATTGTTCAAATAACTGTATGAAACTTTTTTTTATTCAATAAATATACATAGACTGGAAGATATTTTGCAATATCCATCTATTCTACAGAAGCAGAGCTACAACTTCACACATTTTAAAAAAATTCATTTCACTGACTATAAAACTGTTTAAATGAACTTGTTATGGAACTAAACAGAGACTGGATTATTTCTTATTTCACTGACAGAGATTAGTAAACTGCTTGGTAATTGATTGACAAACCTACCCTGGTGTTCCTATGAGATGCTTAGCTATATTTATTTTTTTCAGTTCCTCTGTTTTCCAAGAAAAGAGATCTCTATGAAATTTTCTTAAACAATTCAGTTGTCTGAGATGTTTGTTCTGAGACATTTTTCTTTTACTCTTGCTTTTCCTACTGCTTGTGTTAGAATTATTTGATCCCAAATTAAACAGAGAAATGTAACACAAGAAAATGTTCCTCTTCTTCACAAATGATTGCAGTGGCAATTCACAGTAGCATGTGTACCATTCCTATCAGATTATATTTTAAAGTACATAAAAAACCTTGACAAGATCTAAGAATAATTTATTATGTAGATAAGCAATATTATTTTTATATACTGATAAATGTGGGTAGCCAGTCAGGAGACTGCCCATTTTTTAAACGTAATTCAGGTTTTTGTGACTTTACCTGGCTGCAGCTAGTTGATTCAGAATGCTGTATGAAATACACAGCTTAGTTCAAATTTTGTTAAAGTGAACTTTAAACCTCTGAATTGTTTATGGAACAAACAAGAAGGGAAAATTAATCAGAGAGGTGTGTTTGAACTTCAGTTTCACTCTGGAGCCCAGCAGTGGCTAACATGAAGTCTGGTGTTCACAGTCTGAAAATGAGCCCTCCTGTTGAAGTTGTGTCTTCCTTAAACGCAAAGTAAGCAAGATATTTCCTGCTGAAAATAGCTTCCTGTAGGCTATGCAAAAAAACTATCAGGAGTCCTGGGAAGACAATTCAGAATGTCGGTCTCCATAAAGGGAATAATCTCTCTTAAATTTCCAAAGAGCTCTGCAACTTCTCTAATCTTGTCAATCGTGCTTCCTGTTTGGTCAGTGAGGAGATAAATTCCAGTCAACAAGTGCAATGGTAATTAAGAGTTACTCTCTACTTGATGGAGAAAAACTTCATTTCTAAGGCAATGAAGGGATCCTGAAATAAGTGGGATGTCTTGGGGTTCTGATCCTCTTTTTTTTTTTTTTTTTTTAATTCCAGAGACCTACTGAAGTACTGAGTTGGGATACAAGATTTGCCTAGCAACAGCATCTCCATCAGTATCTCCTAGATCTGAAGTTCCTGCTTTCTAAAAAGGTTTTGTGTGTTTGGTGTGCATTCACAAGGAACAACACATGATAATCAAACTCTGATTCAGCTATCTCCATTACAAGAAGAAGTACAGCTCACTATTTCACTGAAGTATATCATAGGGGGATGAAGAGATTGAGAGCAGCAATGTGGAGAAGGACTTGAGGGTACTGGTAGATGAAAAATTGGATGTGAGTCAGCTATGTGTGCTTTCAGCCCAGGAGGCCAGTCACATCTTGGGTTGCATGAAAAGCAGTGCTGCCAGGTCAAGGAAGGCGATTCTGCCCCTCTGCTCTTGTGAGATCCCACATGGAGTACTGCATCCAGCTCTGAAGTCCTCAGTACAGGAAAGACATGGACCTATTGAAAAGGGACCAGAGGAGGACCACTAAGATGATTAGAGGGATGGAACATCTCCCCTATGAGGACAGTCTGAGAGAGTTGGGGTTGTTCAACCTGGAGAAGAGAAGGCTCCAGGGAGACCTTATTGTAGCTTTTCAGTACTTAAAGTGGCTTATAAGAAAGATGGGGACAGACTTTTTAACAGGGCCTGTTACCATAGTACAAGGCCTAATGGTTTTAAAAGAAAGGAGGGGAGATTCAGGCTAGATATGAGGAAGAATTTTTTTTGTGATGAAGGTAGTGAAACATTGTCACAGGTTGCCCACAGAGGCAGTAGGTGCCCCATCCCTGGAAACATTCAAAATCAGGTTGGACAGGGCTCTGGACAACCTGTTCTAGTTGAAGATGTTCATGGTCATTGAAGAGTGATTGAACTAGATGACCTTTGAAGGTGCCTTCCAACCAAATTAATTCTATGATTCTATGATTCTACAACTCTATGAATGTACGTGGGTTCTTACTTGAAGGTCCATTGATTGGAGTCCTGCAAACCTCATAGCTCAAGCCAAATGT
Organism: Patagioenas fasciata; assembly: GCF_037038585.1. Taxonomy (NCBI): domain Eukaryota; kingdom Metazoa; phylum Chordata; class Aves; order Columbiformes; family Columbidae; genus Patagioenas; species Patagioenas fasciata. The sequence goes on from NC_092520.1 coordinate 36,076,632, forward strand.
GAGAGAACAGTAAATGTTGCTGATAAGCAAAGGTCTTTCTCCCTTACACTAATTAACTCAGCTTGAGTGTATGCCATTTTAAGCACTCAAAATAGTGACTTAGAACTCTCAAAAAATGAGCCAAAAAGTTAAATAAAAATTTTGCGTCAGTATGTATCAAATACTCAAGGGTCCAGGTTTTTTTGTCTTTTTTTTTTTTTTAAGAGTTTTGAGGTATCAGTGACATTGTCACAAGTATAATTGTCTTCAAAAGACAATGCATTGACAAAAAAGAGGAAAGAAAGTGCAAATATTTGTCCCACTTGCCTACTCACTGCAGCCACCTCCCAGATCAGTAAACCTGCATCTTTTTTTTTTTTTTTTCTTTTATGAAATGAACTATCTACAGAAAGCCATCCTGTTACTAATGTTGGGGGATTGAATAATGCTTCTGATTTCTCACATTCCTGTCATTTTTGACAATTCCCTAAACACCTTCAAAAAACACTGGAAAATGACTTGCTCTGTGCATGTTTTAGGCTTAGTTTTCACTTCTGTCTCCATTACTCCAGGAAAACAGATTTTGCTACCAGTTCAGTCAGCTAACCAAAGTGCTAAGAAACTTTGGGGGTTCTGCATTCTCTTCTTCTATGGCTATCATACACAAAAAAAAATTGTTTTCATTTACAGTTACCAAAGTGCCATATGCCCTTCCCCTATCCAGCTTAGGCAAGAAGACCAGCAAGTACTGTGTCATATTCTGAACAGGTAAATTCTGAGAAGGTTTCTTTACTTGCCATTTCTTTTAAGACACTGATTGTGTGTGTGTGTGTGTATATGTGTAGCAGTCTGATAATTAAATGAAAAATAATAATGTATATAAATGAATTATTTTTTTCTAGACTTTATTTTTTTAATCAAAATATAGTAAAACATGGTGAGTGTTAAAGTATATTATAGTAATAAAACCTTTTATATCAATCTCTGAGCAAGTTCCAATGAAGCTGTCACAGTCTATCATGTTCCAGAGTAGCTGTTAGGGTCTATTATGTCAATTATCACACACATCAATGTCAGATTGTTCTTTTTGGCTTCTTTTTTTTTAATATATTAACATTAAAAATAAAAATAAGAAGAGCCTGGATTGCTCAGGGTGTTGAAATGCATTGGAGAGCCTTTCACTTGGAGGTTACACAATGAAATATAACTCAGGTCACTGGTAGCTGAAAATTGCTGTTCAGTGATGTGCATAAAAGGGTCTGAAAAAAACAACTCTGAAGTATTGAAGTTAGTGTAAGTGCTGAAAATTGCTTCGTTTATTACAAAATTAAGTCATTACTTTAGTTTCCAGCAGTTTATATTGCATCTGGATACACACTACTAGTGTTGACATTAATTACATGTCTTCACTGAACAAGTACATATATAGTCATGGATCCAGTGGTCTTCTCAAGTATCATAAAGATAATAAGTATGAGACTTCTTTATGAGAAAAGATTAAAAATTTATTTTCACCATTAGAAAGTGCAACTGAGATGAGTATGGTAATGGCCTATAAGTCACAAAGTGAATAATAGTATTCTTTTTCCTGTAATTAGTAGTTTACACAGTGGAAGTCAAAGACAAAATAGGCTGAAAATACAAAATTTCCACAAGGAGACAGATAAATTCAAATTCACTGATCAAGGAATTAAATCCACAGTAATATAAAGGCAACTATAGTCTCAGTATATCCCAAACAGATAAATGTCAGAAGCTGGAAAAGTATTCTCCTGATATCTACTACTAGTCTTTTGAAAGATCAGATCATAGAATAGAATTATCTTCAGTTTTGTGACTCAAATGTTCTTATAATGGTGTTGCTATAAATGATGACAGATTCTCACCTCTAATCTTCCTTTTGTGACAATGGTTAAACCAGTTTGCACATTGCTATGGAATTACTGAACTGCCATGGTCTCGGTGATATAGAAAAAGCCACAACAGCCAGTTAAAGGATATTTTTTATCTCATCCAAAGATAAACATCTAAAACTGGTGAGAAGAATCATGACCTAGAAGTAAATATTTATCTCTTTGATTATAATATTAGTTAGATTTAACTAGCAAAGCAAGAAATGGTTCCCTTGAGAGCTTTAACATATCCAGGATATTTCCATGAAGGTAAACACATATGAAACAATACATGCAGAATACTCATGTCTTTTGGCATGAGTGATGGAGGTTAGGTAGGCTACAACAGAACATCTCAAACACACCAATGTACAGACAACTGATATGACCTTAGAACATCCGAACAGATCTGATAGGGGTGATAGTCATTTAAATGCAGGCATATAGTGATTTTTATTTGTATTGTATCATATCAGGCCTAATACTCAGCTTTGTACCAGAGTGTATGGGTCTTCATCAATTTTGTGCCTACCTAGGTGGCCTCTGCATGCCTTCAATATGCTAGAAAACTTCAAGTGGCACTAAATTCTTATGTTTAACCAACTGAATCCTTCCCCAGATGTCAACATACGTATTGGTAATGTTTGAAGTTAGGTTAAGTGAATCCAAGCACTAATGATTAAGGACAGGTGAAATAACCCCATGTTTTGAGTTGTTGATCATTCATCTCCTGTATCAGTCTCCAAGGTCTTACAAAGGCAGTGCATGTAGTATTCCTATCTAGTAGAACAAAATCTTTTTGATGAAATCCTACCCCACTAAAATCAACGACACACCTCCCTCAGATTTCTGTAGGTTGTTCTTTCTTTAGTTGTCAGTTGAGGCACAAGGTAACAACTAAAACACCTCAAGTATAGCTTTTCCTTTTTACACACCTTGAATTGGGAAAACAATCTAGTATTGTTAGACAAAACCAGCACTCAAGTTCAATTTTTGCTTGTACAGTACCATATTAATAATAATAATGCTATGAAAATTTTGTGACAAGTTCATGAAAGTTATGCTTCAGGAATGTCCCCAAATCAGTCAGGTAACAGGGACACGGCCATTTAAACACTCTATAAGAGAATATTTCTGTCTTCTTAATTTTTTTAATAAAATTCTCTTTTTTAACAATCAGCCTTGCAGAAGTAGGATAGATGATGGTGAAATTGTTGTTCAGTCTTTTCTGCAGGTGATCACAAATATTACAGCTATACTCACTACTTGGCTTAAGAGAAAAGGATTCTTGTCTTTCCCCACCAAATCACAGAAAGGAAAGCATAGTATTGCCTTTTTTGTTTCATTTAATGCTTAAAATCTACTTTCCTCTTCTTGTACATAGTGTAATGTGACAATTATGTGACACATTAAAAAATATATATATATATGACAATGCTTGCCCTGTATCCAAATTTGAAGGGATCTGCAGTCATTTCAAATAGGAAACCTGCTATTAGCTCACACAATGGATTCCTCAGCTGAAAAGAAGACATAAATTGGAGTGAATCAAGCATTCACTGCCAGCAGAACTGCTGCTTGTGTTCACTGATGAGATGTAAATGTGCTTAGCTAGAGTATAGCATCAGAAGAGGACCATGAAATTATAATACAGAGATTGTAATGAGAATGGGTTAATTTGTAGCATTTCTTATTCTAATTATGGTATTTGACATACGGGAATAAAACCATTTTCAGCCATTTTCTTTTCTTGTTACTATCCCTTATTACAAGAATGAGAAACAACAGCAATCTGCATGCTTCTCTCTTCTGTGAAATACAGTAGCATGCTGCACTGCTTTGACCCTTTCAATGTTCTGCATAGGTAATTTGAGAGAAGACAGTCCAGTTATGGTCTCAACAAAGAGCATTTAATGAATCCAGGAAAAGTATAATTTGCATGGAAATAGGGTGAATTATTTTTTTAAGTGCACAAGAATGTAACGGGTGAAAAAGAAAATACAAACAAAAAACCAACAATAAAACCCCAAAAACTAGAAAACAGAAGCAGCACAACATTCCTCCATCTCTAACACAATTCTTTTAATGAGAATTAACATCTGTATGAACTTAAACTATTCTCAGAGTGTTGGGATGCTAGTTTCATCTTGCGGTTTGTAAATTATCTATGCATATATATTCTGTTTGTAAGAGAGATGTCCAGCTGGTGAAAACTGTCCTGTTCCACACAATTCAGATATTAATTGATTATTTTGATAGAAAATAACTATATAGAGGTTAAGATACTTGCCTCTCAGTCTAAACGGAGGCATTTTCAGGCCTACAGATTCTGCATTTTCTAACAGCTACAAAACCATGTCTGTGAAGAACTCTGCTGGTTTCACTGAAAATGAGTTAATTTTCTTCATGCAGGTAGAAAACTTTCTTTTTTTTCATAGCTACCATGGTCATTATTTGGACTTAGTTTGAGAACAAGAGATAACACCAGCACAGAGTCAATGTTTTTAATTGCTATTATCTGAGAACCAAGGATGTTCTGTGCACTCTGCCCACAGGTGTGAGGCATCGAGGAAGGGGGGCATGGATGGGGCAGAGCTTGACTGACATCCAGACTGATCAATAAGAATATTCCATCCCATTAGCATCATGCTTCATATTTCAGGAGAGTTCGGATCTTCCTGTCTCTCTATGGCTTTTTCACTCTCTGGCTCTTCTCTTTGCTTTTGGAGACCTGTTCGGGGGAGTTCTGTTCAGGACTTTCTTTAGTTCTGCTTTTTGCCATCCTGCCATTTTGCAGAGGCCTCTGGGCCTTTCTGTCTTTTTTCCTCTCTTTTCTCTCTGGAATCGACTTTGGGACCAGGTACTTTTTCCTGGGACTGGCTGCTTAGTGCAGATGAAATTTGTGAGGAATTCCACTGAATATCTTTTTTTTTGTATTCTATTTCCATTACATATATATTTTACCAGTAGTACATTAGTATTTTCTTATTTTATTAAATTGTTTTTATCTCAATCCCAGTTTCTTCTTCCCTTTTGTTTGTCTCCCCTATTTATGGGGTGCAGAGGGAGGTGAGTGAGCAACTATGGTGGTTATATTGCTCTCTCGGGTTAAACTATGACAAGAACACAGAAATATGAAATTCACATTTCAGTGACCAAACTCAAATTCTGCTAATGCACATAGAAACAAAATACCTTTTTTTAATGAAAGACTCTGATATATGCTTACAGGATTACTGGTAATTTGTTTAAAAAGTCCTCCTGTGATTTACTTGTGCCTGCTTCATAACTGTTATTTGAGGGTTGTATCTATGTGCAGACACACACATTTTGGACAAGTGCAAATGAGCTTTGCTCTGTGAATTGCTACCAGTACTCAGTAGCCTGTCTTGCCTTTAAAATATAAATATAGAACACAACATTTTCCTGAAAACTTACAAACCTGAGAGCATGAGATGGGTGAGGCTAATGAAGGAAAGTAAAAAAATAAACAAAACCAAAAAAAACCACAACAAAGCCCACAGGTTTTCCTACCAAAACATCTTCAAAGAGAGTGAGGAGGACACATGCATTTTGAAGACCAACAGATATGAGTTGGAGAAGTGAGATGAGATTTTTAAAAGAGATTTGTAGGATTTATTAAAACTTCATTTGAGCATTTAAATAAAATGTTAAGATTCAGGCTATTTTTAAATATCCACTTGGTGTGCTGAAGTGGCTGAAAGGAAAGTATATGTTCACAAGGTTATTCAAAATTTGTCAATAGATGTGTTCTCACCAGGGAGTTAGAATTCACATGGTTCCTCAGTCTGTCTTTGAATCATGATGGAGCTTAGATAAAACATCAGGTAACTAACTGCTTAGCTAAAGATTGATCTAGAGACATCTGGGTGCTTCTATTTAGGCATATAAAGAACTTTGTGATACAGAATGGCAGTATAAATCAATTTTATGCTTTACCAGCTATAATCAGGAGATGAGGGACCAGACAACTTAATCTTTGTCTGAGAGAAGGATCCCAAATTGCCACAAGTCTGAACTTGGAATTTAGAGATTCTGAATCACATTGACTAATATTCATGTCTTACTAATTCTTCACAAGTAATTATATAATCCAGAGTTTCTTGGATTAAAATGCCTATACAATTTGGAAATGATATACATTTAATTTATACAGTAGAAGATTAATAAATCAGGTAGAATTTATAAACCTAGTAGGACAGAGGTGAGATAGCATTAAAACTGTGTTATAGACCTAGCAAGAAAAGGACACTGAGGAATCCTGACTTCAGGGTTTCACAGGGAAGTGTATTCAGATTGAAAGAACAGGTTATACCCACACTGGTAAGAGAGAAACTCAGTAAACGAAGCAGCCCTAAAATAGATAAGAATAAAGGTTGCAGGAAAAGAACTATCTATTGAGAAAAATAATTGTATAACATAAATGCATACACTACGTGCATATGCATATGCACATGTCCATAGACACAAACACACATTATACAAATGCCGTTATCCTTAGATCTATTTCATTTACTAAACACTGGCTATTTCTTACATATTACATTAAACCAAAAATAAGATATTTTGGTCTTACTAAGTTTTCCTAAGTCTATTCACCTATTTGAGATGCTTGCCTGGCCTCTAACTGTCACTGTCCAAGGGGATAGGTCTCCTGTAGGTCCTGTGTTTTGGAAGCTAACCCAGATGTTTTTAACATGTTAGAGTACCTCAAATGGCAACAGGCAATAGACATCTGCTTGTTTTTTGGTTTTTGTTTTGTTTTTGTTTTGTTTTCATTTGTTTTTTTGGGGTTTTTTGTTTGTTTTGTTTGTTTGTGTTTTGGGGGGGCATTTGGTTGGTTGGATGGTTGGTTGGTTTTTGGCTTTTTTTTTTTTTTTTTGTCTAGCATGCTAGGTTATAGGATCATGATTTGCTGAATATCTCTGCTGCTGTAACTACGGCAGTCTCTTCAGCAGGGTTCAGATACCAAAATGTAAGATAGACAAGGCATCATGCACAAACCCCAACTGCTGACCTCCGAAAGGCTGCAGATCTTCCATAAGTTTTGTCTCTAACCTGCCAGTTCCATTTAGGTGTATTGGCATCTGAGATGGCAGTATATGCCCATGTTTATGTAGCTGAATCCTGCCCTAAGTCTCTATTAGTTATAATAGGAGCACAGACACCTAGTTCACATGTGGATAATGAGCGAAAAACTTCACTCGTTCCTTCTAGTACTTCTTTATTAATAGTGAAGTTTGAAGGCAGCAAGATGATGAAGCCAAGATATTGTTTTTTCCCATTTTCTTGTTTTCTCTTTCTTTTAACCCACTTTTATTTAATTGTATTTAAATTAATGTTGAAGTGAACTTAATGCTATTTCTGGTGGCAGCAGCTCAAACCAGGATGAGTTTCCATTTATTCTTTTTCCTCCCACTTCACCTCACCATTTCTGTTTTGTAAATCCCTTTATTCAAAAACTGTAGAAAAATATGTGAGGAGTACAAAGAAAAGGAACATAATTTTTAATGTATTTGTAAAAGTTAGTGGATATATCTTAAAGTTAAGTGGATATATCTTAAAAAATGTAAAATAACATATCATCCATGTTTGTCAACATTTTTAAGTCAAAAGGAAGTATGATTTTTATATAGTATACATAAACTAAAGTAAAAATTAAAGCCATTACAATACTGTTTCAAGAGTTTCTAACGAAACTCCCTTACAGTATCATTAAAATAGCTCAGCTTTTGTGAATTTTGTTTTATCAGCTTAATTGTAAAAACCAAAGTATTTACCTTTTAGTGAAGGTTGCTACAGCTACCAATTTATTGAGAATGTATCCATGATATATCTCTTTTTCTCTGTGTCTGTGAAGACCGAAGATATATACAAAACTCTAAAATCATATTCAATGTTCAGACCATCTTGTCAGTTCAGCTTTCCATTGTGTCCTCTTTATCTCTGATAATTTTCTAGTGTTTTATTGTTTATGATCGTTTCTTCTGCAGCTTTCCCATCTGTTCCCTCTCTTTAACAGTCACATAGATACCCACATTGTTGCTATATGTACATCTTCACTTTTTTCCTTAGCAAGGAATTCAGTCTTGTATTCTATATTTGAAACAAAGTATGAAATTGTCAGTATATTTTCCTTACAGAGTATTTTCTTAGGGGAAAAAAAAATATAAAAAGGACTTTTGACATAGAAAGCAAATTTTATTATAATATAAATCATAATAATTAGCTTTCAAATGCAGAATGACAGAAGAGAAATAAGAAAAGTTTATGACAACACCTTTCCATTTTCATGCATTCTTAGATGTTTCCTTGTTTTCACTCTTGGTTTCAGTTAACCTTATCAATGCAGGAATTGCAGCAAACTCAATACAAGCCTTTCTAGTCCTTGCAAATACTAAGGCAGGCTAGTCCACAGGTAGGATAAGGGGCTTCAGAGCCTGGTAGTAAAGCAGTCAGAAGCCTGAGCTGTATACTAGAGGGACCAGAAAGCCTGAAATTGGCAAATGGAGGGACCAGAGGGGTTCAAATCAGCTACTGGAAAGACAGTGAGGTCTGAGGGTTGACTTGGTGACCTGTTTACATGTATGTGGCTGTACTGAAAACAAGAGGATCTCAGGGATGAGCTGCTGGGTAGACTGAGTATTTAAGGACATTTGCTGAGGGATTAACAGTGTGTGTGCACATAAATGTATGTGTGATTAGTTCTGAGCTACCAGGAGCTAGAGAAGCACTGCAGGCTTTGGAGGTCCCAGCAGCTGGAGAAAGCAAGGATTTAGGGTCAGTTCTTGCCTTTGATGTTTAAATCCATCCTAAGATCCACATTGTACATGTGCACACTATTGCCCACTAACAGACTCTTATCCTGAAATGCCAGAGAGGGTGACAAGATCAGGCAATTTTGTTTGTGCTATGTTTGCATATTTCTATCTGCATTGTTCTGTGTGGCTTCCTGTGTGCACTGCCATGCTTGTGTGTGTGCCTTTGGGGAATGCATACTCAGCCTCACTACTGGCTGGGCCTGGGAATACAGAGCTGTTTCAACTTCAGTTGGCAGAGAATCACAAAACAGGAACCATGTGGCTAATGAGAGAAAGTTAAAAAGCTTTGGTAGTTTTCTTCACTAGCATTCACAGTACTGTAGAGAAGTTGCTATATCTCAATTTAAATTTATATATATATGTATGTTTATCTATATGTATGTATATTTGGACAGTGATACCTGAAGTAAAGCAAATTTAGTATTTATCATCCACGGAAGAATTGCATATCTATGTGTAAAAAAAGGACCCTTTCAGATGATGGCTACAAAAATGAACTCCTGGAGCATTATTCATCAAGAAGTTATTTTTTATACACTCAGTACATAAAATCTGCAAGCCTTAGATAGAATTGTCAGAATAATTAGGATCTTTTTAGCTCGTCAGTGAATGAAATATAGTGATTCCAAAGTAATATCTCTGGAGAAGGCACCAAAGGGGCTGAGGCTGATTCACAGTAACTAATAACACAGCACATACCCTACACAAGCAAGAAAAAGCTAATAATAAAAAAATTACTTCAATGGGTAACTTCTGTGCTTTACAATGCAGTTTCCTTGAACTGGATTCTAGAAAAGGAAAGAGATGCTTTTTCACTTGAGAGGAAATTAAAGCATTGGTCCTGGTTAGGCAGTGCTCTCTCTGATTAGTAGGTGAAAAGGAGGATTTAGATGGGATAGAAAAATATTTATGGCATCCATCTTGACTTCTGCTGCTACTTTGGCAAATCTCCTTGTTTACAAACTGCTTCAGTTGTAAGAGTTTTTAAGTATTAGTTATTCAGGGAATAATGTAAAAACAGCCATGGGACGTAACAGTAATATTTTGATGTCTAACTATCAACAAGGGAAAAGAGAGAGGCTCATCAAACTGACAAATATGCATCCACTCTGAATCAAATGTTGGAAAAAAGGTTTGACATAAACGTTATGTAGTCAGCTTGCAAGAGAAATAAACAACGGAATACAGCAAAATTAATCTGTTTATGCATATGGGCAATCTCACAGGTAGAATTGTTTCTGCGCATAGAAGATTCTCTATACATAAATAATTATTTATATGCAGTAACTATAACAAAAGCTAGCAATAGTGTTGTAAATGCCACTCTTTTAACAGGAACAGCCCAGTCAGGATTTATCCAGCTCTATTGCCATAATAATGTGTGCTAAATACATACACTTTTGTTCAAATGTAGCCTCAGCTGAGCCCCGGACCTCATACACATATTGAATATAACTTCCAAGAGCAGAACTCACTGCTGTCTTCAATTTCAGTTGTACAACCACAGGTTAGCCAGCTCTTTTGAACTTCAGGCTTAAATCAGGCACCAAAAAATGCCACCTGAAGCTGCTTTGGAAAGGTTAATCTATAGCATCATGTGGAGTTGAATGGATAACACTTTAGCAGGACTTGAACTGAAAAATGGAAGTTCCTTTCACATGACCTTCCCATGTTCACAGCAGCAACACAGCTGACAAGTTTTGTTGTGCTGTGTTTTGGCTCTGTGCAAGTGCCTGACCTTTTCCTTGGCCAGGCAGACCTGCTGAGTAGTCAGCACATGGAGCCCTCTGCATGTCCCAGGCTGGCAAGATTTAATGGATCACATTAAGCTCTGATCTGTGTCTTAAAGAAATTAGAACAGCTTTTGTTGGAAAAGCTCCATTTTCATTTCATTAAAAAACTCAGGAAACTAGGAGCAGAAAGGAAATAAAAAGAGAAACCATAAAGGGAATTTTGTATTCTGTTGACTTTGCTGAAAACCTGAAGAAAGCCAAATGCTTCATCCAGTCTTAATAATGAGGCTTAGACTGGCTCTGATAGCAGTCTTTGTACCACCTATTGCAAAAGCTCCATTTGTCTTCTATGTAAAATGTCCAATGAAGCATAGAAAACAAGTAATTTGTAGAGAGAATGGGAGTTATGCAATTTTTGTTGGCATAAACAATGCAATAACTGCTCAGAAATAGCCTTTTGCATTCATGAATGGGGTCCATTATCTGCTCTGTCTCTCTCCTTTGCTCGTTCTGAGTTGGGGCATGATAATAAAAGAAAGGCATCCTCCTTGCCTCAGAGCTTTGGTTTTCGAAGAGCAAGTGGATAACAACACATGACAGCTCATTCTTGTCTTCTGATTAAGGAGCAGCCATGTTTTATGGACCCTTACTAAGTTGTCAGCTAATTAAACATCTGAAAATATTTATGTGCATCTAATTGGACCACCTTTAAAAACAGGACTTTTCTGGAGTTTTCAAATAGATTAGAGACTGCAAGGCAGTAGATAAGTAGCATTGAATTATTATTGTTATTATTATTACTATTACTGTCTTCACTACCATTAGTGGGAATAGTTAGGATAAATGCAGAGTGAAATCACAGGATCACAGAATGGAGTGTTTGCAAGGTAACTTTCTGGCAGAATGTGTGCCCTGTATAATCACCTGTCTGTAAATAAAGAGCTATTAATTGTGTCTTTAGTAATTTTCTCAATGTTTTTGTTTGTTGCATTTTTAGGGAAAAGAATTTACACAAAGGAGTATTGACAGGGTTGCTAAGGGCACAACAGATGACATAATATATTTGGATTTCCAGAAAGCCTTTTGTAACATTCCACATGACAAGCTCCTGTTTAATCTCCAAGATAAAGCAAGGATTCAGGGCAGGACATGGGCAGAGATACAGAACAGGTTGAAAAATAGCAAAGCAGTGGCTATAGATAGCTCCTGTGAAAGGAGCTATGTCAAACCAGAGAAAGTGTTATTTCAGGTCTACAGGGGCTAGTGCTTTAAAGTCTGCTGTGCATGTATGTGCTTCAATTTAGAAAGATAATCTACAAACACAAAGAACAACTTCAGTCTATTTGCGTTTTCTGAGAACAAAAAAATGAAAGATGATGAATGAAGGCCATACAGACAGCTAAACTTAAAAAGGATTTATATTTGATTTGTAAATAAGTTGTCAGAGAGGAAATTAAATATAATATTGACAAATACAAAGTAATACAACTTTAGTGCTGTAGAACCCACTAAATTCCAGCTAGATCTAATGGGATTAAACTCTAAACCAAACCAAGCAACAAAAATTAACCAAACAAACTACAAACGAAGTTAAGCAAAACAATCCCAACGCTTTTACGGGTTGGATAAGCAAAGGACTATTTCATATTCCCTCTCTAAGAGCATACAATTAGTCTTTTTCTTGCAGTAATAAGAATAATAATACTTGGCATTTCTAAACAGCTTTCATCAAATGAGATAACCTGCAGATATTCTCCCAGATATTGGTCGTTACAGGAATTCATATTCACAAGGGTATCTATTACCTGTAAGAAAGAAGTGAAATAGTAGGACCTGGTATGGGACACAACATCTTCCATGGTGGCGGATATTTTGGCATTGCATGAACAAGTTCATATCATTTTGATTACTTTTTCTTTCTCCATTTCCATTTGACAACCACGTTTGCAGTAAACAATAGATAGTTTCATTGTACCCCTTTCTTTTTTTTCTCCCCTTCCTCACTAACCAATCTGCTTTCCTTTCATTTAAAGGGGAAAAGCTGAGTAAAGTAGATTTCTAAAAGAAGACCTTGCTGTTAATAACACCATGTTATTCTTTGTCCAGCTTCAAAACTTAACGTTGTCTAAGCAAAAAAAGCAGATGAATATATTCCTAATTGTATTTTTCAGACTTTTTTTAGAAAAACAAAAACCAACCTTATCACATTTCACAAATTTACTCCTTTGGAAACAAATTTCACATTTATTGTATTCAATTATGACAAATGCTACTGACAGATGAGAGAGGAAGTATTCATGATGTCTAAGATTAAACCTCTTAATTCAGTGTCTAAAACTGATTTAGTTCATAGACCAATGTGGACTTTTAGGTGATGCAAATTGCACTGTGAAAGAACCTGCATTTGTGATTTAACGGTCTGCAATAGATGTGTCAAGTTAAACATTGTAAATGCACAGCACAGGGTGTCTGACAATGGAAAATTCAATATTTTTATATGATCTGTGTTTTCTGCAGGATTTCTAATGATTGTCAAGTGCTACAGTATTCCTGAGGTTTCAGGAACAAAAATCACAAGCCCATTCACAATACTGTTTGTATAAATTTTGAGCTCTTTTTTTCATTTTTTATTTCCTGATGGGAACAGTTTTGCTGGCTTAAGAAGACTGACAACAAAGTGTGTTAGAAACTGGAATATAAAGATATACTCTCCCAATCTGGATTGGAGTCACATACTTTAAGATTCTGATAGGCTTTACAGTTAAATGGTTTTAACTAGCAGTCACATATTTATGCTGTTTAGTTTTTGTAATATGCCTCCTCCTGTCATACTTAACTTTTAAATAAAGGTATTTGTGCTTTGCAGTGGTGGTTGCTCCCTGAGAAGCAGTTTTCTGCAGAGCTATGCACACCAGTCTAAACTCAGGACTGCAAAGGAGTTTACAGTAAGCATAAGGACTGCAGTCTTGCCAGGTCTACAGACTAAAAACCTGATTTGCAGCAAAAGTAATACTATGACCTAGACCTCTCTCTAAAAGGTAGCACGTGGTGGTGTGGAGCCTAAAGAGAACGGTATTTAGGAATCAAAAAAAGAGTCAGCATGTTATTAGCTAGTGATACGTGACAATGTATTTGTCATTGATGGCTTATTCCCAAGGGAGAGAAGTGGTCTGCAGAGAGATGATGGCAACCTTGTCCCTAGGCCTTTTAACCTCTGCAGACCTGAACCAGCTTTGTTCCTCTCACCTAACATTACATCAGGCAGAACCATCAACAACTTGAGAATTGAAAGATTTGGAAGATTTTATGAAATACGTTTTGTTTCATTTTATGTTTTGTTTTGTTTTGTTTTGTTTGGTTTGGTTTGGTTTGGTTTGGTTTGGTTTGGTTTGGTTTGGTTTGGTTTGGTTTGGTTTGGTTTCCTAAGCTTCCCTCCCCACCCTAAGGGAAGATTTAGGAAACAGGAACAGCATAAACCTCTGAAGTTTGAAGCTCTCTCTTCATCACTACCTTGGTATTTTACTCTTCATTCAACCCAGAGAGGAAAGTATCTAACCAAAAAGAACACAGAGAAACAGAAGAAATACTGTCCACACTGTTATATCTACATCAGCAATTGCTCTGACTCAGTTGAAGCTGTCTCGTGTAAGCATTCTATGTTGAGCTCCTAGCAACCATATTGCATGCATTTCAGGAAATCTTCAGACTGACTCTAGTTTGATCTTATGGACTGAAGAACACATTAGGTGAGCATATCTCTTGCTTTAATTTTATTATTCATGTTCTACAAGAGTGCTCAAATATGTGAACCAGACTTCATCCTGAGCATGATGTCACTGCTCCACTTAAATTAATCCATAATTCAAATTAAAATGTTAATGTTAATGTGTGATTCTAAAATAATACCACTCATCACAGGACTTCGGAGTAGTGAAAAATGATACGTCTCTTCAGGTTCAAAATTATCCCATCTCATTACAACCTTTAAAATGATAAGTTCCTTTTTTTTTTTTTTCCATTCTGTCTTTCTCATAGATGAGGTAAAAGATAAAAAAGATTTTAAAACACCTCAAAACTAGAATTCAGACATAGATTTTCACAGGTTTCTATCTGTACTTTGTTTTTTCTTTTTGTTTGTTTGTTTAATTTCTCGTCTTCTTTTAGGGCAAGATATTGTTCTTTGTTTTCACAATTTTTCTGTTTCTTGTTTCAGTTCCTCTGAGTGGGCAGAGAACCATTTCCTATGCAGCTATGTTTAGGAGATCACTTGTCATTATATCGTGGCACATTAGTATTATGACTCTGTGCTGGTTAAGCTCCTTTCCTCAGGCCAGTATGTCATTTACATACAGAGGAGACATCAGTCTAAGATTCAGTTGCCCAAACACAGACGTCTATTTTAGCTGCTTGGTTGCCAGCTGTTGCCTCTGAATGATGTTGGCATCCCACATTTGGAAGGTTCCTTATCATCTTCAGCCATATTGATGTCTTGTGTACTCTAGGGCACCTGTTTTGGCATAAGATTACAGATAATGGTTCCCATGTAGGTAGCTAAAAGCTATCTCAGAGCTAAACAAAAGTATTGCATAAGTGACAATCTCTTTAATATGTATCCGCAGATTTTTCAGTCTTGAATAAGTTTTTTGGCATGTTATTGTCTGACAATCTGCTAATAGTTCGACCTAGAAACATAGGTGTTGGGAGTGGTAGGGGTAGTAAGAGAATCTGAGAAGTACAAGGGACATTTTGTCATGTATTGAATGCCAAGACACACATTACTGTCTTCATATTTTGGAAATTAGCCAGAGATATTTTGTTGCGATCTTTTACGGACACATATTAAAAGAAGAGAAAGTGAGAAAGCAAGAAAGCGAGAAAGAGAAAGAGAAAGAGAAAGAGAAAGAGAAAGAGAAAGAGAAAGAGAAAGAGAAAGAGAGAAAGAGAGAAGGAAAGAAAGAGAAGAGAGAAAGAGAAGAGAGAAAGAAGGAAAGAAGGAAAAAAAAGAAAATAAGGATTTTTTTTTTTCCCCCCTGCAGCTACAGGTTTAACTGCAGATTTCTCCAAAGGCAGTAAGGAGACAGAAAGAAGGAAATTAAATTGTAATTGATCCTTTACATATCACTTTGATATACTTTCAGTTTTCAAAAAGCATCAAAGGTAGAGACAAAACTCTCGAAATATTTACCAAGTTAGTTTCATTGCCTCTAATGAAACAGTTTAATTTTTGCCTTATTTGTTTTTTTCCCAGAAAACTTTTGAACTTTTCATTATTTTCTTCATCGAGGAAAGAAAATCCAAACCAAACAAAACACCAGCACAGAGTATATCTGTTAAGTCACTAATGTTTTTTTATAGACTACCTTGCCCACCAAAATGCCTAGTCTGATAAAGGTGATAACACTGCTAGCAACAATTACCACCATATTGGGATAGAGAATTTGTTTTGGTTTTTTCTGATAATCCAGTGGGGGATCCTTTACATGTCTGGCATGTCTTGCTATGTACTGGAAGAAACCAGAACAAGTTCTAGACCAGTTGCCACACAAACCATGATTTGGATACGTCATGGGTAAAATAGACTCAACTTGAGGAATTTAATATATTGTCAATTGACAAATGTTTAAACAAACACTTAAGTAAAACATCTTTCCTCACTCCTCTCCTCCCCCTTTTCAAAGCTCAGCTTCACTTCTGACATCTCACATCCCCTCTTGCTACTCTCCACTCTCCACACAGGTTATGGTCAGTCCCTTTGGTAAGGTGATAGCCACTGCAGTAGTTTGGGATCAGGGTGTAGAAGTTTCTTTTATGCTTCATCCTCATTCCTTTTTCTTTTCTTCTGCTGCTCTTCCTTTTACTTTTTTCTCTAGACTGGTGTGGGTCCTCCATCGGCTGCAGTCCTTCTGGGGAAGTACCTGCTCTGGTGTGGGTTACCCATGGACCACAGGCTTTTTGGGGGTGTTAATTGCTCTGCCATGGAGCGCCTCCTATTGGTCTTTTTTTTTTTTTTCCTCAGCATTTTCATAGAATCGTAGAATCACTTTGGTTAGAAAAGATCTTTGAGACCATCAAGACCAACTGTTAACCTAGTACTGTCAAGTTCACCTCTAAACCATATCACAAAGAACCTCATCTCTGCATCTTTTAAACATCTCCAGGGATGGCGATTCAATCACTTCTTTAGGCAGCCTGTTCCACTGCTTGAAAACCCTTTTGGTGAATAACACTTTGTCTTTTCTTAACCATGCTTTCTGATACCAGCTTTGCTGATGGGCTCATCTGTGGCCGTTGGTGGGTCTGTTGTGGAGCTCACTGGAACCATCTGTAATCTGGCTGTGTGTCCAGTACTGGGCAGCTGCCTGGTGTTTTCTGACAGAGGCTACTCCTGCAGCCACCCCCACTACTAAGACCTTGCAATTTACAACAAATACAGGCCATAACTAGCGTACAGTGACTTTTGAGAGCAAAATCCCCTCACCAAACTAGAACATATTTCATTAGAAAACTGAAATACTGATGAAATACTGATGGAAGAATCTAATGAATTTATGTAGAATGAAGACAATATTAAACAGAGGATGTATTAAATGGAGTCACCACCAGTACAGGACTTAGAAAAGGGATAGGAAATATAAGGTTAAAGCTAATGTTTCCAACACCTTTAAAGAATACATGGTCTGGAGTTCAGCCAGTGTCAATGTGGTTTGTTATAGCCACACAAGTGAACTGGCTGTTGTACAGGGAGATTGACAATGGAGGAATGAAAACAGTTAACCCCTCCGGTCACAAGATCATGAACTACTGCTGTTACAAAGTTGCCAACAAAGACCAGTGTTTGGATCAGCTTTTAAAACAATTTATTTTTTTCTCCTGAAGGCGCAGACAATCTTGTTGATGCTTCCCTGCAATTAAAATATTTTTTTTATTATTTTTTCGTCTCTTTGTAATCCACCCTCAACCATTCTCAAAGCATTGGCTTGCTTTCACTGAAGATAATGAAGAAACACTTCTCAACTTCCGCTGCAACGAGACACGCAATTTAAGTCCTTTCAGCTAGCAAGCATCCTTCTGTTTTTAAATTTACATGTACCCATTTTTCAGGCATGCTATAAATCCCAAATTCATGTCTATCTCAGTGATCATACATTCTATACTGTATACTGTATTGGTTTATTGTCTTTAGATAAAATAATAGTCACCCAAAGAAAACTCTCTTCTGTAGCTGAACTTGTGTGAATATCCTCCCTTTCACTTAGAATGTGGCAGGTAAAACTAACCATCAAAGAGTGCATTACTTCTTACTACAAACAATCTAAAATTGGAAATCTAAGCAAGAAAAGTCCAGGGTTAAATGATAAACCTTATTGAATAGAGAAGCAACATTTAAAACTTGTTCCTCTCCAGGTTCCCTGGAAAAACACATACCCATTTGAAAAGTGGTTTAGAAGCTGCAACATTTACTTTGGGACACAGAGAGTCATCTATATTTCTAGATTCAGCTCCAACAAATTAGCATCCTAGTTTCATTCTTGGCTGAACGGGCATGATTAATCTGACTGAAAGTGGGATTGGAGTACAGCTTTTTGACTCTCAACATTTATATTGTAGTTGTCTATACACCAGAAACTTAGGATCAGTAAATGTTTAGTTAATGGAGCAGGCTAACAGTAGTAGTTAAAACTACTTCATAGATAGTTTTGGGTTGAAATTAATTGCATCCTAAATAAGACAACCCCAAATCAGTCAGATGACTAAAGGCTTAAAAAAATAACCTTCTCTTTGTGATAAAGGGGGTCTGCAATTATATTTTCAGCATAGATTTCTAGATTTAGGTGGGATGAATTGCACCTGATATGCATCTGAACAAATTAGAGGTTGGTAACTATTAACTCACAGATTAACATTTTCAGTCAGAAAACAACAACAAAAAATCTTTCAGGATCACAATTTGTTTGACTGAATCCAGTAAAAAGAAAACCTTTCATTTTCTCTCTATGCTTTGTTTGTATGATCTCTTCTGCATCCTAAGAACTTGGGTCCTGAAATTTGGGTTGTATAAACACCCTAGTTTTGAATTCTTCGAATTCTATCAGGGTTTAATCATTAATATAGTGGTCTCGCTGATCAGTCTTTACTTTTGTCAAAGTTTTAGTCAGTCTAAAAAAAGCCACCAAACCCAAAACAATGACAAACAAACAAAAAGCCTAGAGATTAGCAAAAGAAAAAAAAAAATTAATTAGTAAAACACAATCTACTTCTTAAAAGTTAAAACAAACAAACAAGCAAACAATTGTTTTCTATTTCTTGGTTTGGTAAGACCTCTTACCTTGACGAATGTCTGTTACTCCATCTAAAATTACAGCAAATAGCACATCATAAATGAGTGAAAAACACTACATTCTCAGTGTGTGCTACACATAGGAAAAGATTTTTCCTTCTATACATCTTTTATAAACAGGTATTGTACCTCAACAAAGCTAGTAACTTTTAAAAATTTAATGGATGAAGAAATCATTGTACATATATGTATGCTTTGACATGTCTAAGAAAGAAACTGATGCCTGAAACTGTTAGAGACTTTAGGAACTGAAAGTTTTTCTTTCCCTTCAGACAACAAAATTATTTATTAAAGTTTTAACAGTACATAAGAAAAAAGAAAGGAAGGTATATGTTTGTTAGAATAAAAGAAGCACATTTAAACCAAAACTAGAAAACCTTCTTCCCTAACTTGATCCTCCTCATCCAAGGGTAAATCTTTTGTACTACACTTTCCCAGCAGTTTTGGGGACACAGTATTATGAAAGGCAGATCTTAATAGTAAAGACAAAGGCAAAAAAGGCACTGGGTACTGTGTATTTTGTCACCAGGCCGTATTAAGCAGCAGGCCCACATTTTCCCTTATCTCCCTTTTGCAGTTGATGTACCTGTAGAAGCATTTCTTGTTGCCCTTGATGTCCATTATCAGCTTCAAGGTGGGCTTTAGTTTTCCTAATCTCTTTCTTACATTGTTCAGATAGTGTCTGTATATTCTTTTTAGGTCAACTGATTTTCCTTCCACCTCTAGTGGGCTTCTTTTTTATGGATGCGTTTATTAAGGATCTCATTGTTCATCCATGCAGGTCTCCTGTTGTCTTTGTTTGATTTTGTGCTCATCAGGATTGACCATTCTTGAGCTTGGAGAAGATGAGTCTTGAAAATCAGACAGTTCTTCTGAACACCTCTTCTCTCCAAAGTGGTTGCTCATGGAACTCTTCTGAGAAGGTCCCTGAGAAGACTGAAGTCTGCTCTCCTGAAGTCGAAAGTTGTGATCCTGCTTTTTTGCCTGGTTTCTTCCATCCGGGATCTTGAACTTCACCATTTCATGATCACTGCAGTCAAAGCTGTCCCTGGCCTTTGCATGCCAGACAGGATTTTTCCTGTTTGTAACTTTGAGGTCCAGTGCAGAATCTTCCCTTGCTGACATTTTGACTACCTGGATCAGGAATTTGTCATGAATGCACATCAGAACTCCTCTGGATTTCTTGTGCTCTGTTGTGTTGATCCTCCAACGGATGCTGATGTGACTGAAGTACCCCATAATGGCAAGGGCCTGTGAATGTTGCCTTCTATCCTTTGTCTGAAGAACAGTCAGTTTGTCTTCTTCTTCCTGAATCAGGTGATGTGGAGAGTCTCTGGCTGTGTGCTGTGAACAAGCCAGGGCTTGATGCGGCTGTGCTACACGGAAGGATTTCCCTGAGACACCAGAGACAAAAGGAAAGTAAACAGAAGCTGCTCTGCTCTCGACCCAGGCTGCAGGAGGGGCGTTGCCGCTGCGCATGAAGAGTCTGTGAACAGTGCCCTGCAGCCAATCACCATAGTGGGGGGGGATGAGTGACTGTGAGTGTAACCAATTGTAGCCTGCGCTTGCCGCATGGCCTTTTGGTAGAGAGTATATAAGGCTTGGAAAAACGTGGTCTCAGGGACATTGATATTCAGTGTTGTTTAAGAGTTCATTAAAGAGTACGGATGGTAAATTCACATTGAATTAGACTCCTTACTCTCGCCCGGCCCGCCCGTTCGATCAAAGAGCTTATGCCGGCGTCTGGATTCGTCGAATTTGCTACCGCTACAAGGTGATCTGTAACAGACACTCGCTAAAACATGTCTCACAGTGTTCATCCTTGCACAGAGTCTGTATCCAACTTCTGCAGCCTTCTGGTTGTCTGAGCTGCCTTACCACATCTCTATGATCCCAATGAAATGGTTGCCCTGGAACTGCAAGATGAACTCTAATTTCTCCTTTTTCTTCCCCGTGCTACATGCATTAGAATCACCTTCCTATGATTACACATAAGGTACTTCCTTATCTATGTGCATACACTTGGGATAGATATCCTGTTGCTCCGTTCTACAGTTTTTGAGGTCTTTCTTTTCCACAAGCCCTGCAACCTCTGATCCTCACTACACCTTTTTATACACTCGTTATTGAAAATACAAACTAATGTATAGCAAGAGGGCAGCAAACAATATGAGTTTAATGTTCTACTTTTATCTTCTTTCACTAAACAGGAACAAAAATCACTTGTAATTTAAATGACAAGACCAATGTTGTCTGAGAGTTAAAAAAAAAAAAGCCAAAATTTTATGAAAAGAACATAGAAATGACTCATTGTAATGTAGTTTTTAAATGGGCATAAAATTTAATCACATTAGAAAACTTTTATAATATATGGCAACTTGTTCCTTCCATCAAAAAAGTCATTCTAAAGCCTCATCAGAATTTGCTTCTACTTATTTTTCTTAGCTTTCACATAGAAGCATATAGATCTTAGTTAGACTGGAAGTCACATCTTGTTATAGGAAAATTAAGAGTTAACTCAGAAAATAACAAGGACTGTTACCTTACGTGTACAACTGATGACAAATACATTTTGCTTAGAATTTATACGTAGTTAAAAATAAATTTTCTTTTTCCAACAGTTAGTATCACAGGATTTTAGATGACTGTTTGTTATAAATCCTCATATAAATATTTAACCAGTATGAGCTATGCAGATATTTTAGACATTTTTTTCCAGAACCAAGTCATGAAAACTGCATAACCTGAAAGTTTTACTCTCAAGATTATTGCGGAGTTACAAAAAACACAAACATATGTATTATGACTTGATAATAGCTATTCACTGCTTGTAAGATATCCAGTGAACGAAACTATCCCAAACTGGCAATGAAAAATGATATGAACTATAAAACTGATGATATGCGAAACTTAATGTGTATAATAAAAAGCTCACTGAAAGGACTGCATTTGAAAAGGAAATATTCTTAAATTAAAATCCATATTGTGCCCAATCTACTTCATAATGATTGAAGAAAGGTAACAGTGTCAGAAGTTTAACTATACCTAATATGAACAGATATGTATTTTTCTACGCTTTATATGTGGTGTGTTTACCATCTTATATGTTATGGGCTGTATTCCATTAAAATTAAGCTGTTATTTCTAGAGTCCCAGTTATGCTTCTGAGGGTATTTATTCTCAGTATTTACAGTTTTACCACTTACTGTGCCTACTAAGTTAATTCTGGCAATATATTGCCAATGTATTACAGTCAATATACAGGCAAAGTGGCTTAAATGGAAGTCATCCCATTAATTTAAATAATATTATAGTGTTTTATGTTAGATATCAGGAAATATGTGATCAACACCCAAATTGCTAGTCTTTTCATGTATTTTCCCTGGGCAGATATCCTACCATTAAAGTTGCATGGGGGTATGGAGTTTCTTTATGAATTATAACCCTTATAGAATTATATACGCCTTCCCTTATCCCTATTGTCCAACATATGGATGTTTTTAATTAATGACTGCACAAAGAGTGAGAATTTGCCATTAACACATTTGTAAGAAATATTAAAATATTAAGGAAAAAAATAAAGGAATATATATTAAAACAAAAACAAAACCAAAAACAAACAACAAATATGAAAGGAGGTAATTAAGGTATATGAAAGACATTTCTGTTAAAAAAAAAAAAAAACAAAACTCAATTACAGTGTGTAAAAAGAAAGATCTCTACTTTTGGTCTCAACTCAAATATTTTCTTGTTTTCCATACAAATGAAAGGCAGTTTTTAGACTTGGAAACTTGCCGCTTCATATTAAAAATAAAAAACAAACAAACAAACAAACAAACAAACAAAAAAAACCAACCCAAACAAAACTACTTTGTTATGAAATAGAAAAAATCACAATAAATCAAATTCACAAGTACTTGCTAAGCAAAAACTGGTAGTTTTTCACAGCAAAAGAGCTGAATTGATTTCATGGTATCAAAACAAGCTATCTACACTTCCACACTTCTGCAAAGAAATAAACTAAAATTATATTTCCACTGCTACAAGCTTGTAGTTTATATTTTTCATGCATGTTCCCTGTGTGAAGTTACAAGAGGGTAGCTGTTGAAAGAGGACTTACGTATATAACAAGTGGTCACAGAGGCAGGAATGACAAGTAGCTAATTTACTTCTCATCTAGTTACTCATAGGGGTTCTACTTTTACAGGCTTTTCAGCTTTATTTAGTTTATGAACCAAAATTGACTTTGACAGATGAAACAACCTTTATAATGCATATAGCCCTATATTTTATTAATATTAGTACTTTTTCTATGAATCACGTGTACACCAGCAATCTGACTGTGTACTACTGAATTCAGCAAGAAATGTACTGTTGACTTCTGTGAAAACAAATTGTAACAGGACACTGAAACTCCCTTAGCATTGCTGAAGCATTTTCTCCCACCACCTCTTATCTAGTATCTTCTCTGGCTTAAATGTAAATATGTAAAGTGTCATGCAGAGAGAACCATATTGGTGCAGAATAATTGAGGAACAGGTGTATGAGCCTGGAAGCATGCCATACCTCATATCTGTAGCACTTCTGGCACCTCCGCTACATTGCTGTGCTGCAATACATCAGGTAGACATGTTCTCTGCGAGCTAATCCTCTCTACCTACCAAACCCTTTCCTAGCATTCTCAATCTTACCAAGTAGTCATGCTTTGTTTTATTAGTCCCAAAAAGTATTATCACACTGTTCTGTTAATTCTCAGCAATCATGGCTGCTACTCAACTCTAACATTGTTATGTTAACTACTTACGTAGTTTTCATGTGTGTCTTACACACTTTTCCATATAGTGAATTGAATGGATGAACAAGACTACAAGTACTAATTTTTTCTTAGCAACATTTCCTGTAATATCTAGTTTGGAAATTCTACTCTTTCTTAAGCAAATAAAGAAAAAAAAATACACAATTGGTTTATCAATTTCTGTACCCAGGACAATTGATTATGTAAACCAGTGTGAAATAAGACTGATGCTTATCAGAGATATTGGGGTATTAACACAGAAACACAGCAACTGAAACTCAGAAGAAAAACATGGCTGCAACAGTAAGTTCTCTGAATGATTTTATTCTGTCTTCTGAAGACTGCTGTGCTCTGGAATAATAAAAATCTAAACTGTACATAAAGCATCTCCTAAAAGGTCCCTGGTTTAGAATCCTATAAAATATGTTTATATGCCAGCATGTTCAGATCATGATAAACTTTCTCTACACATGCTGGAGACAAGTAGGTACTGCCATTGATTTTGTAGGGAACTGTGGTTATCTCCTTCTAATCTAAACTTTTATCTGAATTGCCTGAAGTTAGTTAGCTTTCCAAAGTTAGGTATGATGAAACAAAATTTAACTGCTTTCATTTAATATGGAAAACAAACAGAGTTCTCATGCAGTTCACTGAAAGGAAATGGCAAGTCCTGCACCTAGGAAGGATTGACTCTAAAGTATGGGTACATGTTGGTGGAAAAGAGATGAAGCAAGGCTCTTTACATTGGTGTCCAGTGAAAATACTAGGGGCAATGGGCACAAACTGAAACATAAGAGGTTCCTCCTGAACATCCAAAACCACTTTTTCACTGTGAGAGTGAATTATCACTGGCACAGGTTGACCAGGGAGGTTGGAGAGTCTCTTTCTTTAGAGATACTCAGAAACTGTCTGGACATGGTCCTGGGCACCTGCTGTATGGGGCCCTGCTTGAGCAGGGGGGCTGAATCAGGTGACCTCCAGAGATCCCTTCCAGCCTCAACCATTCTGTGATTCTGTCAATATTAAAATATCAATCAGCTCTTCACAATTCTTATTAAGTGGGCTATTTAGCCTTTCAGACACCTAAAGCTCCTGCTTGTTTGCATTTTTACACCTTGAGACTCAACAGTGTCCTACTTAGAGCCTTAAGACCAGCAGGATTTTAAATCCAAATTCTCTGAATTACAATAGGCTGGAGCCAATGAAAGTGAGATAGCCTATATGTCTGGCATAGTTCAGTGTTTATGACTTTCACCTGGGAGACAGAAGAACTACTTTAATATCTCTTATTTTTTATGGTGTTTAAGCCCCACCTTAAGTCCCCTGATTTCCTGAAATGGTATTTGGAAGCACTGTCCACGCACCTATGAAGCCAACTGGGAAACCACTGTCAAAAAAGTGCTCCAACATTCAATGTCTTCAGTGGATCTGGACACTTGTTTTTTTTTTTTAAACAACAAATTGACCAAATTTTAGACTTTCTTACTACATTATAATGTCATATTATTTTGAGCTTTTGCCTCCACACTCTAAATATGATGCTGTTATATTGTACATTTATCTACCAATCATTGCATCATCATTCTTCAAAGTCCTGAACCACAAAACCATTTTATCTGTATAATAATTATTTTAATTATAGCAAAAGAGGGACAGGGATGAAATAATCCACAAAAAAGTATACTTTGCTGCTCAATATTTTCCTCACGTCTCTTTGACCAGGTTCCTTCCTTTAATATTGCAGTTGATGTCTGTGAAACAAAATAATTGACACAGCAAAATTAAGTGCAGGATTAGGCACTCAGTTTCAGATAATAAGCATAGGTACCAAACAACTGGCATTTTTTCAGTTATTTTAAGTCTGCAGGGAGGATGGGTAATTTGGTACCAATCTGGCTTTAATAATAGTACTCCCCACGGTATACTTAAATAATGTTAAAGGCACAGTACACTCTGACAAAAGCAAGGCAATTCAAAGTTATGATGGATACTGCCTTTCACTTAGCCTATTGTGCACAGTTACAGGTATTGCAGAACAAATCATTCAGTGACCTGAGAGCCTCCCTGTAATGTTTAAGTATAATGGAACAAGTCAAGCCTGGCGTATTATCCTTCACACTGATTTTCGCCTTGCTTTTGTTAGTTTCTGTCATAATTTGGCTTTTAGCCCATTAATTTCCTCCATTTATGAAGTGCTCCCCATGGAAGTAGCAGCCTGCCATGGGGATATGCAATCTGAGACTTCCTAAAATACGTATTGTGTAATTACATATCAAGGCATCACTACAGCAGCAATTATTATTTTATATTTCGATGACTATTATATGCTGCACCATTTTCTACCATGACTTGCTCTCCTGGATAATCACATTGTAAAGAAATCAGAAATGAGATTTTCCATATGTTTGAAGTTACCCAGTTAGTAATCATACAGTATCACTTGTCATAATCAATAATATTTACCAGAACATAAGCTAATTTTCTGAAATAAATGTCCAGTTACATTGATGAGATTGGCTGTTGACACTGACTGGCACACAGAAGTCGGACTTTCTAGCAGAATTGAAATGTAATAGTTATTGAAAAATGTGAACAATAAAAAGCTACAGTTCTTTAAAATTTAATAAATACAAAGAAATCTATGTCTAAAACTGTGCTGTGTTGTGTAGGTACCAAGGGGCCCTGAATGGAAACAAAATGGAAAAAGTGTATTGCTTACTTAGGAGGGGAAAAAAAAAAAAACACAAAAAAAACCCACAATTTTTTCCTCTGTAATATATACACTTTTTGTTTTATCCATCTGCTATGCCACCAGTTGCACTTACTGTCTATTGCATACGCAGTGTACATTAATATTAAGAATGAACAGGTAAGAAAATATATTAAGTCTTGTCAGTTAGCTAAGGTAGGAGGCAATCAGCTGACAGATTTGCAGAGACAGGCAGATCTTCTCAGGAGGATCAACGAATTTAAGTGGAGCTGGGATGACACATGGTTGCTGTTAGCCCCAGCGGGAGTGACAGAGAAGGGGGAGGAGTGCTGGCTGTGAGCACAGCAGGTAGAGCTCGGGGTAACATGCCCGTTGCTTTTCTACAGGAGATGTTGAAAGCCAGCCTAAAGGGAAGAAAGAAACCACTGCACAAAATATTTTTGTATCCTAATTTCATCCAAACGGCTGTGTAGCACCATGAAAAGTGTAAAATAAAAATCAGTAGGGGAAACACTAAAAGCTATTTGCTCGCAATGATCTAAAAGCAAAGATCCTTTGCCAGACTTCATAATTAACAGACATTTTTCTCTGTGCATGGCCATTGAATCTCTTCTATGCCTGGCTACGTGCCCTAATTGAGACCAAATCTGTTTAGTGTGTACAGGAAAACTGAAATTATTTTTCATTGGGTCCTTTTATAGCCTGCTATATCCAATTCTTCTGTTTCTTTTCTCGATCTATGTAAAATAGAAGCACTTTCACTATGTTGACACCTGTCTCTAGTCCTTGCTTTACAGTAAAAAGTCCATCAGTTAGCACATCTCAACAAAAAACCCCACACCCTTAAACAACTTTGGCAGAATGCTATAGCATTTTTTTCTAATAATTGGTTAACATCTCCAACAAAGCTTGAGAGATTTTCACAATCGTCTTTTACTGTTGGGAAAAAAGTATGGCTGTCCAGAAAAAGACTTTAAAAAACAGTTTATCTCATTTAAATGTCCCTGCCTCAGTGACTGCTGTTCCAGTTGTGATAATTTCTTTAATATGTGGATGAAGATTTGCAATTCTCAGACATGCTGATATCTATTCGTATTCCATGTTGCTAGCCACAATAACTCAGGTATAGTTCAATCTTTTTTCTAAGGCTTCTGAGCTAGAACAGTTAAATGCTATTGCTAATGGAGAGGAATAGCAACTTCAGGAGATAATTCAAGTTTTAGATGCACTGAATTGTGTTGCAGGGAAAAACCGCTCAGTTTAAATAGTTTAAACTAAGTTAAGATCAAAGCAGTTTAGTGATTTATTAATGACATGTAATTAACCAGCAATCTGTGAGGTACAAACTCAGGATCAATATCAGTAATACAACAGTTAAACAGCAATGCTAGACACTTACAAAATGTTAATGAGTCTACAAGTTTCTAAACACACCTCCACAAGTAAACCTTATAAAATTTTAGTATTCCCCTATAGTTCCTCTGCTCCCCATCTGGAGGTCGCTGACACCACTACCCACCAATGCCAATTCCCCACTTTCTCACACCCTGTGGGAGATATGAGCCTTCCAGCTCTGTGTGAGGAAGCCCCCACAAGATCCCTTGCATCCAACAGCAGGTGGCCCTGGGTGCTGGCCCTATGGTGACATCCCAGTGCTGGGTACAGGCTCTTCCCAGTGCCCCATCATGAGGCTGTGCTGCCCCGTTTGGGCTGGGGTCAGGTCCTTAACATGACTGTTTTTTAGTGCAAACACCCTGCAGCCAGTTTTGTCTATGTTCAATCTCCACACACACTGTGTTCACTTACATTCTATTTATATGTCACCTGTCAAGAGTGAGTGTTCAGGCACCCTCACAAAATGCCTGGTGAAGGGTCTCATCCCTTCCACTATTAGCATTTGAGGAAGTGCACAGCAACTGGACTTTGTCTGGTTTAGATGTCTCAGTTAAATTTGCTACAATTAATGTTGACCAATGTGCTTAATCATAGACCAGGGCTGTCATTCTCAGTAAGTTCAACTGGAAAGGTGCCTACTTATTTCAGGATCAAAATTGATTCAGAAGAATAAACTGACGTTTCGACTCCAGAAAGCCTGATTTACACAGATGTTGGTCCACTATAATTCTAATGTTGCCATTTTATAAAAAACTAATTTGAAATTGTTATGCAGTGTTTTCTTCATAGCTGAAGAACCAAGGTTTTTTATCTTGGCTGTGTCCCTAATTCCAAGCTTCTAACTTTTGACTTTATTGGCAAAGTCTGCTGAAAATTGAATGTCTCCTCTAGAGGAAAACACAGTGTTGCTGAATTGACATCACTGTCAGTCAAAGCAGTGGAAAGAGAATGAGTGCTATGAAGCAATGTACAACTTTTTCTGTTATATCTGTTCATATCGATATTGTGCAGGAATTATTTGTTTATCAGGAATATTCAGAAAAAATACTCTTTATCTGCAGAACTCCACAAAAAAAGTTTCTTATATGAACAATAATATTAAAACTGATTTATGTATCACTTAGCAATATCTTCACATTTCCCAATCCAAACCTCAGTTTTCAAATCGTCTTTAATTTAGCAGGTGAATATCAAATCCCCATGCAGGACACATCAAAAGATCTTTAATGCAGCCAGAGTCATTAATAACTTCTAGAACAGGCTAAGGCTCCTCTTGGAATGTAAACATCTAATTCGGCACCTAATCTCAAAATGAAAAAAAAAAAAAAAAAAAAGAGACTAGTGCCTTCAGATTCTTGTTTTAATGTTTTTCTCAACAGTTATGTTGCTTGAACTTTATGACAATAGAACACTTTGATTAAAATAAAGGGTAAGAAATATTATTTTAAAAAAATGTTAAGAAAACTGAGCATACATTCATACAACTGTTTTTTTTTTTTTTCTTTTCAAGAAGATGTTCATTTAGAATTGACATTCAGCAGAGCACCAGTTTTAAACTATATGATTAATGGAAATTTAACCTCTTCTTTTAAGCTAAAGTCTTCTTTTAGTATAGAAAAATAAGAATAGGTTTAGGCATAAGTGTCAGTATTTGTTAAATCAGGATCATATAGATTAGCTCTTTAAATGCATTCCGCTAAACTATTTTTATGATTAGGTCAGTGGGATAAAATTATAACTTCGTACTGGTTTTCATTGCTGGAAATAATTGTTCTTAAACATTCTGAAAAGCCAATTTTGAATTTCTTGTTATGCAAAAGCACACAGTGTGAAGTTTAAAATCAAGATTGTACAGGACTAATTATGCTTTACTATTAAAATTGTCTATTTATAATATATTGGAGACAACATCAGTTTCTTCGGAATTCAGGTGTCCCTCTCAAGAAAAACAATAATATTAAATAACTCACTTCAACATTTTTTCCTCTTCTTAACATCCGTTTTTCAGTAACACTAGTCAATGTCATCCGGTCTATATCATGTCTTAGTAATCTTCCTTTTCCTTGCCCCAAACCAGTGTTTGTAATGCAAATGGATTCCTGTACAAAATTAACCCTTGTTCATGCACTGCTACTTAATGTTCTAAAAGACATTTTGTCATTTCTTATATTGTCATTTAGAAGTTCAGCCATGTGAATATATTCTATCATATCCTTTCTAGTGCCAGTGATTCTTAAAGAAAAACAAGTATGATGTTATTTACGCTAAGAAAGCCATTTCTGCTGTAGCTGGTTATCTAAAGAAGAGCAAACTCCTGATCTTTATTTCACAATTAATATTCTACTTCATGTAAAATAAAAAAGATAACACCAATGGCTACAATCCACAGAAAGTCCAATAGAGAATCCTATAGTTATAATACTGACCCGCTACTATTCCCCAATGAATGTTAAGATCTCTTTTTAGTTCAGAAAAATGAAATCTGGGGAAAGACTTAAGAAAATAGTGTGGTAACTTCTATTGAAACAGAAATAAAAATTTTATGAATGTTATACATATTAGCAGTATTTTTGTAATAATTGTTTCCGAAGCTCCCATTTTTGAGCTGATAGAAAAAAGCCTATTGATTAATGATTTCATAACTAATTAAATGGTTTAAGATAAAGTACAGAAATTATACAGAGATCTTAAAAGGGTAAGGTCTAATAGTTCACCCTCTTTCTCATACAATATTATTTCAAAATAAGTCATTCAGTCTTGTTTTAAATGTTTTAAGTGATAAGAGCTACACTGTTAAATATCTGACACAGCTTTATAACTGAATACGTTTTGCACAGTTTTCAGGCAATGCACCTGTATTCTTTTTCCTTAGTACTCTTCGCACCTACAAAAAATACCCTTTTTCTTCTACTCTTTGAAGCAGTATTTTGCAAGTTGTTATCCTGTGTCTAATCAACAGTTTAATCTCACTATTTCTTTCTGGTCCTCCTGGTCTTTTTCGATATTTACATTTCCATAACTGTCAGTTCTCTGGTTTTATGTCTCCAAATGTCGCTGTTTATCTAACCAATGTATCGATACCAGCAAGAACATTTTTTCTTTTATCACATTTTATATCACAGTTTCAACTAAATTAGTCCCCCCTTTCATCATTATTCTCAGTTTTAGCCCTTCCTGGCTGCCTTTCATGCTTGTGGTTTGAATTATTGCACTTGAGTGAGCACTCATAAACTCTTTCAAGCGCCTCACTGGAAATTTGGAAGAAGCGATTGGTCATACCTTTGGGAATGCGAATAAAGAAACAATTAGAACAGTATGTGCCGTAATATGTTTGTTCTTTAGTTACAAATTTGCAGCTGCCTACAAGCTTTCCTAGGCCTTTGATATGTATATATATATATATATGCACATATATGTGTGTATATGTGTGTGTGTATACACATACACATTCAGGAGATCGGAAGGATTAGGACAGTACTGGGTAATTGGACAGGCCTACACGCTAAGTCTTATGAGTTTTGGATAATTAAAAAAAACAAACAAAAACACAAACAAACAAACAAAAAACACAATTAAGCAACTAAATAAAAACAAACCAAAAAACAAACCCAAGAACTGAATCTAGTAAAAAAATGAAAGTCATTAGGGGCCATAAGAAAAACCCCAAAGCAGAGATGGAAGGACCTCTTTTCTACTCTCTAACTTGTGAATTCACTTATTCTCCTGTGAAGACACAACTACAAACCTCCTTTTTGACTACTCTCAAGCTGAAGTTTAACTTGTCTGTTAAATACAGTCCTTTAATTTGTGTTACTATATGTTCAGAAAAATAGAATGTAGATGCTATATGCTTCTTCCCACTATGCAAACAGTTATGGCCAATTTTATTATTCT
Organism: Patagioenas fasciata; assembly: GCF_037038585.1. Taxonomy (NCBI): domain Eukaryota; kingdom Metazoa; phylum Chordata; class Aves; order Columbiformes; family Columbidae; genus Patagioenas; species Patagioenas fasciata. Next base: position 36,108,210 of record NC_092520.1, read on the forward strand.
CTACAAGCTTTAATTATGTGAACTTGATTGCAATGAGTGGCTTTCCATTCTCTGTAATTTGATAACACATCGATGGATATTTTCTTAACCTGCTTTTCATGTGACCATCTGCTCTTGAATAAACTGCACATCTTTGAATCATATATTCTCAGACAACCTGTTATTCTGTGAATGACCTTCCAGGGTATGTTTTTCTTCAAATGTAAGTTTATATTCTTTTAAGAAATGATATATTACTGATGTTCTTTCAAGTGTTATTCAAGACAGTCTGAATACATTATTGGTCACACGTTCATTCTTAATTTAAGACTTTTCAGTGCCATTGTCAAGTTGTATAACAATAATAATGTATTATGAATGTTTGTAGTACCTATATTTATTTGTTATTAACAAATGAACACCTATGTAATTATAACAATGCTGAAGTTAATTAACAATTTTTAATCAATTTTTTTAAATTACTTTCAGCCTGTAACATTCTATCTATTCATCTACCCCCACTCAAAAATCATGTCACTGATTCTGAACATGTCCCACTTTATTTTGGTCTCATACCCCTTTCTTTCATTTGCAAACTGTACAGTCTAGTTCTCATTACTTCTTCTGTTTCCTTCTCACTTTGTCATTACTTTTACTCCAGTTTGCCTCTCAATAATTCGTTTGAGTCAGTACCAAAATTTGGCATAATGTTACTTTCAATATTTTAGTTTTCTTTGTGACATGTAAGAATGAGGTACTTCTTTAACCCATGGACCCAAATGATACAATCCTTCTCCCTTGTCTCCTCTTTTTCTCATTTTCTTCATTTGCTGCTAATTACCTTCATAATAAACTGAGATCAGAATGCTTTTTCAGATTATCGTGATAACACATTGAGTTTTATGTTCTTTTAAATTTCACATTTAAACAAATGATAAAAATAGGCAATAAAAGAGGAACTTCAATGTTAGAAGTGTGTCCTACCTTTCTTAGTGAAGATTTCACCCACCATTATGTGTATTATTGCTTGTATCACTTATTTAACAGTCCTTGTAAGGAGAATTGTAGGTGTGATTCTTTTCTTGAACAGGGTACATATTTTGCGGTTCTGGTGACAGATAAGCATTCATTTTTGTAGCACTGTATCTCCCTGAAAAACTGAAAATTATAGGTATAAAAATAAGCATGCTTATGGTTAATCTTAGATTAAGATTTCTAGGCATATATTTAGTATCTGATTAGTATTGTGAGCAGAAGCAAAGTGAATAGATGCAATGGCCTTTCATATCTTTAAAAAAGGTAAACCTGGCAAATAGAAGGGAGTATGCACGGTCTCTGACAGATCTCTTAGTACAAATAAACCCTTTTCAAAATGTATTTCAAATGTGTCTATGGTAGCACATAAATAATAATAATAATAAAGGTTGTAACTGTTAAAATGGAGAAAAGCAGATCAAAATTCTGTTTAGATGTTCAAGTACTTAGGTATATCTCAACAGAATTTTTGAAACCTAAAATTGTTGTATACAAACCAGATCTATGTGTCATGCCAGAAATTATTTTTTTCTTATTTCAAACATGACATAAAAATGTACTGCATAGAAGAAGTATCTTAACTAAAGACCTACATTAAAGAATAAATAGGATCTGCATATGTGTAAATCCCAGATGAAACCAAAAATCTCTACTACAGGAGCCATAGATAAAACACAGAAATAGTAGTTCATGAGTCCTAATCATTGTGACAGAAGGATCACTGACCAAAACTCAACTCTGATGGTCAAATGTTTCTCAGTGGATGAAACTCCATGCACACCAAACAAGAATTTTCAAATAGTTTCTGATTTGCATAATTTTAAACATCTTTTTAGGAACCCAACAGGAGCTCCATACAGTTTCATGCAAAATAAGAAAAGAGAAGTTTAATCTGAGTGATGTAAATAAACCAAGCCACCCTTGTAATGTATTGTTGCTTCTCTAGTCTCTGTCTAGCCGGAAGTTCAAGGAACAAACGTATCTTGCTCTGGCAAATGTTTCTGAGATAAAAAGCTGCATTAAGAATCAATAAGACCACACCAAACCACTACCCAGTATGGTGGAATATACAGCTAAGAAAGCTCATATTCCAAAATCAGCATGAGTAGTCTAGACCAACACTCCAGATTTACTTTGGATGCTAAAGCTATGGCACATACACAGCAGCCCTTCGTCAAAAATGACTGATTTCCATAACATCTCCTGACCTTATGCAGGATATAAACATGTAAATATTAAGCTCTGCCCAGGACACTATGTTACAAGTAAGAAGACTTCTTTACCTAAAGTAAGTACCCATATCAATTCAGAAGCATGTTTCTGGAAAATTTTTTCATCTGAGTTTCCAAATTTCATAGAAAATGCATTGTAGGTGTGTAGTTACTTTGCCAAGTGCCTGTCTCAATGTTCTTAGCCATTAGCTAAAAAGTGCCAGGCATACAAGAGACATTAAAGGCTGTATATAGAAAATTGCTAAGATTTTAATACCATCATCTGATTTATTCTATGCAATACTGACCAGAGAAACATACTTAGTGACTGTGTTGCTAACTTCTCTTCGATTTTTTTTTTTTAATAGTTTAATTTTGAAACTAAAAGCAATAGAGAAGTCATTGCTTTCCTAGGGAAGTTGTCCTGTTAAGATCTCTGAAATGACCTTTATATGTAATCTAATTTACCTAACTTTGCCTTCAAACCACTGCATCTCATTATCTCTAATGTCACAAAGTTTCTAAATTAGGCATTTGTAGATTGTGATGCAGTCATGTCCTTGAAGAAATTCAGTACATGGAGCTTTTGCAGCTTCTCTACATGAGGCATTTTCCTCAGCCTCCCTAATTCCGGTAATGATTTTCAAACCCTTCTAAAATTGTCCACATATTTTCTAAAGTCCAGACACCAGAACATGTCATAGCAGTCAAATAATAGCCTCATTAATATCATACAGCAATGCAGAAATAGTTCTATTTTTCTCCTTGTATAGTCAGTGGTGAAGTTTGATTTCTGAATAACATCTGGGTAATCAAATTCTGTTGTTTATCTTTTGGAAAAGTACTGACTCAAGGTTTCTCACATGCAAAGTCAGAACAGAGTTTTTGACATCTAGGGGGATGAAAGAGGGAGATACAAAGGGCCAAACTGGAAATAAGGATTAGAGCAAAAACTTGGGAGGATCATGTTAGCTGTATCAGTGGAAGTGGGGAAGGCAGGGTTATAGGTGGCAAATGCCATAGAAGTGTAAAGGTCATCTCTCAAACTTGACAGCTGTACTTTCTACTATTTATTTGTCTTCCATTCTTCTTCTTGGAGGAAGCAGGGGAAGAAAACAACTTCACATTCTAGTGCACAAGTAAAGGAGAAAGCAAAACTGTGCTGTTTTTTGAATGCTGCGGAGACTGAAACGTGGATAAGCAATTAGTTGTTGGATCAGCTCAAATATTACTAGTGTGATCTCATGTTTATTTTGAGAAAATCTTCCACCCCTTCTTGTCAAAAAGTAAAGTATTAAAATGTACTTCATTCTACTAAACAATTTGCCTTACCTTAATGTGTTTACCTGAATTAGCTCTTTATTTATTTATTGCCACTTTACCTATTCTGGTATATTCAGTAATTTTATTCACCGTTCATTTATATTTTCTTCTAAACTACCAATATAAACAGTGGACACCCTCCTTTTCTAATAACTCTTTTTAAAACCAGAAAGTCACATGATGTGAAGCCAAGTACTCTACAGAAGTCTGAATATTTTATTCAGCAAACTGACCGTTATCAACAAAGCTTGTAATCTCATAAAAAACAGTAAACAGTTTGTATAACAAGGCTTATTTTCCATTAAACCACATTGGCTGACATTAATTTTGAATGTTACTGACTCTTAATTATTTACTGATTGCATCCAAGTCAGCTTTTTGTTAATTGACTGAGACTGATATCAACCTAGCTGTCCTTTAATTTCCTCTGGTATAACCTTTTAAAACGCCAGTACAGCGTTTCAGCTGTTTTCTAATCCTCGATGTGTTTTCCATTGTTCCTTTTTAAAAACATTTATTTTAAACAGCTCATGGACATTTTTAGATAATTCCTTGGAAGTTCTTAGATTCAAGTGTTCTAGTTCTGTGTGTTAATAAATACTTAATTTCATTATATCTTTAATACTTTTTTATAATACATCTAACGATCATTATAAAATCTGATACCTGTTCTTTTATTTTGTTCTGAGGGGTTTTTGTTGTTGTTTTCCTGCTGATGCAGAACATAAATATTTATTAAATACTTCTGCCTCTTTTACATCATGATACACAATTTTGTCATCTCTGTTTAGTATCAATCGTTACACCATAAATAAAAGTCACTAGGTGTGGTTCTGATGTGTATACATCAGAAAAAAAAAAAAAAGTACATATATCTCATACCTGTGTCTTTTAGCGATATTTCTTCTCTGCTATTTGTTTAGCTACTTTTGTCAACTGCCTGCATTCCTTAGCTATCTTTTTTTACATATTACTTCCTCATTTTTATAACTTTTACATAACTTTGTTCTTTAAAACTACAGCAACATAAAGATGTGACAAGTTGTCTTTTTAATTCAGATGTTTTTTGATGAAGAAAATATTTTTTGAAGAAAAAATGTGTTTGGGACACCTGACAAAGCACCTTAGATATGTTTCAATCATACATATGTGTATATACATCTAAAGCCCTGATAGAATTATATCTGACCAGAGACATGAAGGGCAACAAGAAAAGCTTCTATAGGTACATCAGTGATAAAAGGAAGAACAAGAAAAATGATGTATCTTCTCCAGAAGGACAAGGGAGAACTGGTCACCCAGGACATGGGGAAGGCTGAGGCACTCAATGACTTTTTTATGTCATTCTTCACCAGAAAGTGCTCTAGCTACATGGCCTGATCTGCAGAAGGCAAAGGCAGGGACCGGGAAAATGAAAAATCTCCCGCTGTAGTAGAAGATCAGGTTTGAAACCATCTAAGGAATATGAAGATGTTCAAGTCCATGGGACCAGATGAGATGCATCTGAGGCTTCTGAGGGAACCAGTGGATGAAGTTGCTAAGCCACTACCTATCATAACTGAGAAGTCATGGCAGTCTTGTGAAGTTCCCACTGACAAGAAAAGGAGAAACCTAACCTCTATTTTTAAAAAGGGAAAAAAGTAAGACCTTGGCTGGTCAGTCTCATCTCTGTGCCCAACAAGATCATGGAACAGATCCTCCTTGAAACTACGCTGAGGCACATGGAAAATGAGGAGATGACTGATGACAGAGAACATGGTTTCACTAAGGGCAAATCGTGCCTGAAAACTGTGGTGGCCTGCTATGGTGGGTTTAGAGCTTTGGCAGATAAGGGAAGAGCAACTGACATCATTTACCTGGAACTGTGCAAAGACTTTGACGTTGTCTCACATGACATCCCTATCTCTAAATTGGAGAGACGTGGAATTGATGGACAGACCACTCAGTGGATAAGGAATTGGCTGGGTGGTTGCACTCAAAGAGTTGCAGTCAATGGCTCAGATACCCAAGGGGAGACCAATGATGAGTGGTGCTCCTCAGGGATTGGTATTGGGACTACCACTGTTCAACACCTTTGTCAGAGACATGGACAATGAGATTGAGTGCACCCTAGGCAAGTTTGCTGATGACACCAAGCTGAGTGATGTAGTCAGTATGCTGGAGAGAAGCGATGCAATCCAAAGGGACCTTGACAGACTTGAGAGGTAGGCGTGTGAGATCTCATGAAGTTCAACAAGTCCAAATGCAAGGTTCTGCACATGGGTCAGGGCAATCCCAAGCACAAATACAGGCTAGGCAGAGAATGGATTGAAAGCAGCTCTGAGGAGAAAGATGTTGGTTGATGAGAAGCGCAATGTGACCTGGCAATATGCACTCACAGCCCAGAAAGCAAACTGTATCCTAGACTGTATCAAAAGAAGCATAACCAGCAGGTCAAGGAAGGTAATTCTCCCCCTCTACTCTGCTCTTGTGAGACTCCACCTAGAATATTGCATTCAGGTATGAGGTCACCAACTTTAGAAGGACATGGACCTGTTGGACTGTGTCCAGAGGAGGGTCACAAAGGTGATCAGAGGACTGGAGAATCTCTTCTATGAAAAGAGGCTGAGAGAGTTGTGGTTGTTTAACCTGAAGAAAAGAAGGCTCTGGAGGGACCTTGTAGCAGCCTTGCAGTACCAAATGAGGCCTGCAACAAAACTGGAGAGGGGCTTTTTACAAGGGCATGTAGTGACAGGACACGGGGTAATGACTTTAAGTTAGATATAACGAAGAAATTGTTCACCATGAGGGTGGTGAGGCACTGGAACATATTGGTCAGAGAAGGTTTGGATGTCCCACCCCTGAAAGTGTTCAAGACCAGGTTGGATGGGACTTTGAGGAACCTAGTCTAGTGGTAGGTGAGCCTGCCCACAGCAGGGGGGTTGGAAACAGATGATCTTTAAGGTCCCTTGCAACCCAAACCACTTTATGATTCTATGATTTTATGATATACACATGAGGGTGTATACAATGTAACTGTTCATATACAAATACACAAAGAAAGAGATTTTTTTCTCATTTTTCTTCACCCATAACTTCTCTTGCAGATTTTGAATACTGCACTTAAAAAATGAAGTAGGGTATTATTGTACTTCTCAATATGTATTATTTTTGTACAAGCACAAGAATTAGATATTACTCATTTAGCCACTCTTCCAAGAGGTCCAAACACTGTAGAAAAATATGTTTCTGATACAATTACCTAAGAGAAAAAAACTATATGGAAATAGTAAAAAATAAGTGTTTATGATAGATGGAGACAGTTCATGTGGAGAAAAACACACAAATATTGAAGAAACAATAAAATATAGCAAAAGTGATGAAATTCATTTGGGATAGGCTATGGTTTGTTTGAACATTTTTTGATGTTCCAACATAAATTGCTTTTATTAAATATCAGCAGTCTCATTTAATAAAGAAGATAGGAACAAGTAAAAGAAACTCTAGTGACATAAGAATGTAGGGTCCCTAAACTAAATCCTGTTTTCAGGTGAATTGTCTCAGTGCACCTGAATTGCCTAAATCACTGGGAAATAGTTTCAGAAGTGAAACGAAGGATCAGCCTTTGCCGAGGTGATGATAAAGCAGACTTGTGAATGTGCAATTTGGCCACTACCTCTGCTATTCTCTTCTATTTTTCCTGACTGAATGTGAGTCTTTCATATAAGTAAGAGGGAAAATGGGAAGGGTGGGAAAAAAAAGTGGTTTTGCATTGCGTATAGTTCCCTGTTCAAAACTGCATTGATACATTCAAAAAATATAGAATTTGGTTTATATTTGAACATGAAATAAATTTAACAACTTTACATTAAAAAAAAAAAAAATACCTAGTTTTTCCCTTATTCAGCATTAAGATTCAATTTTGTATTTCCACTATTAATTTTTACAGTCCGTCTGGTGCTTATCATTCACCCTGTCTCCTCAGAACAGTAAAGAAAAACAGTTGAGAGGAAAATGATGCAGAACAATTAAAATATCTATTTTTAATTTAGAAAAATAACTCTAGTTTATTAAAAACTGTAAATAAGTGTGTTTTCACAACTATTCAAATAACTTAATATAAGCAAAATTAAAACATGATTGTAGTACAAAAATAGCCTTCTACAACACAGTACATCAGCAACAGTTCACTCCAAATGTTGCAGATAATTAATCTAATTTTCCCTCTGCTTCATTTTGTGTTCTATTAGTTTTCTTATTCAAACTTTCAAGTCACAAATCTAATTTAAAGCCTCTTAACTGGTCTAATGTGGTAATGTGTTCCATCTGCCTGCAGTGTCTAGCAGTGAGTGATAGGGACAGAATACTAATTTGCCTCCCAGTGTGCACAATGCTCAATAAATAAATAATATATTACCTGTGTTCACCATTACTTGACTACAGAAAGTGTCAAAAGCATGAGAAAAGATGAATGCAAGTTTAAGGCACGTAATGGAGGATGAACTGAAGCAGGGATGGGATGGGGAGACAGAGAAAGAGATGAATAATATAGTCTGTCACAGAATGTCAATTATTCTGTTAACATGGCTAACTATTTATAGCTGCATACATAATGTATATTAGACTAAATACTGATTATAGTTTAAATATTAAATATATCTTTGTAACACTTTTGCCTTTTGTGTGTTCTTTTATTTCTCTATCGAGAAATACGGAATTTCTTTATATTGTTTCAGCTTCTGTTTGTTTAATTATACACTGTTAGAAGCTGCCTTTTGTTTTTTTTAACACATTAATTTTCTTGTGTTGCTTGGCTTTGCTTCCTTACTATACAGGGGGCTGTTTTATTTTAGGAGCTTTAGCTTTCATACAACAGAAAACCTCAGTTAAATAATTCTAGAGTTGCTGAGTTTCACTCTGATCCTCTATGTGGTCATCTAAGCTTGTGGTCAACGAAGTCACGCTGGTGCACTACTGGTGTATGGGACATCAAATTCAGAATGTTGGTATTATAGAGAAGTGTGCAGGTAAGTGTGTAAGTATAATAGAAAAAGTGGTTGTGCTGTCTATACATGGTAATATAAAAGCCTGAGAATAAAGTAAAGGATGGAAGATAAGGGAGGGGAGGGGGGCAGGTAAGGGGAAAATAAATAAATCCTGTTAAACTGACAGTGTCCTGGATTATTAAAATATTATTTTGTAGAAAATGTCATTACAATTTTGTTTAAATTTAATGCAATTTATCAGACCATAAAGAACTCCTTAGAATAAATGGCTGGTTTCGAGGCACAGTTACTGTGCTGCTGATTACAATACATTCTGACATTTATGACAGTTTTATAATTCTTGTATTCTGTACCTAGCTGTGCTCTGAAGTGTCTCTACTTTGCTGAAGGCTTTCTCCTGGGAAATGGCACTAAAGTTTTGTGGACTGAAAGGACAATAAAACAGTTTGGCAGAAAAACATTATTACCATAGAATGCAAGTCTGATGCTAATTTGGATATAACTACTCATTTTATAAATACAAATACATATGTAAATTTATCATCACAAAAAATGGTATTGACTTCAGTAGATATTCCCGTATGAGTAAACCTACCAATATGAGTAAGGGTTTGCCAGCAAAATGCCTAGACCCTTAAGTAAAATAATACTATTTCAAGAATAACCTCATTGATGGTTTATGAAGATTAAGGTTCACCAGGAAGAGTAGGGAAAATGGCAGGCCTAGATACAAGCAAAGAAGAGGTAAAAAGGAGTAGGAAGACAGAAAAGAAAACTTACTACACAGACTTTGACCTCTCTGTAGAACAGTACTCAAAACAGTATTTAATAATGTCTTCAAATGTTTCAGAAAAAAATTATGAAAACAACATTATTGGAACAGTTCAGAGGATGATTATTGTTTTCCTTTTAGAGAAAGAACAAGTCGAAGCATTTCTATAATTATTTGGGTAATATTGGTTAAATATTGAAAAAATGTCTATCGAAAATGTTATGAAAATTGATATAGTAATAATCAAAAGTATTTTTTTTCCTTTTCTGTAAAAGGATACTTGATATTGAAAGAACATTTTAACTGAAAATTGTTGACCAGCTCTAAGAAAAATACTTTCTATATTTGGTTTTGCCTATGTACTCACTTAGAGCTACAAGCAGACAGCTGAAATTCTGGCTTAACTGTAAAACTTGAATCAGATAGACTGTCCATTGAGCTATCAGACAGTGAGAGGGAGACAGACTAAGAAAGGCTCAACTGTATTTAAAGGTGCTGAAGAGTATGCTGTTTTTCAGGCAGCATGTTTATGCTTGCCAACATTTAGCATATAGAGCCAAAACTCCAAACATTCCTTGTAACATTACAGCATTGTCGCTCTCTCCCTTCAATACGATGAAGGAACACTTTAACACCAATGTCAAATCTATGCCCTCTTCTGCTCTGCTACCTGTGTTTGCTGCAGAGGGTTATTAAAAAGGAACTTCAGGCACCTCTTTGTCCCTGAACTGTCACGCTAATCAAACTGTAGATTGTCCTGAAAAGGGTTTATTTCTAGAGTGTTGCTCCATTTCAGAGTGCTGGCTGAGATAATGCAGTCATCTGTAGTGCTGTAGAAAAACAAGTTTAAATTGTAATCACATGAGAACCCCTAAATTAAATGAGGTCAGTCTTGTCTGTACACAGATGGAAAGAAGAGGTCCGTGGACCTCTGAAGTATTTAAGGAGATATTATTAGTGAATGATAGAGTAGGTGACATTTTTTCCCTTTATTAGTACTGCCCAGCCATCACGCTAGATGGAACTTTATTGGTAGAGGAGTCATCTTTCAGACAAAACATAAAAGCAAGGTCCTGAACATAACTGGCCATTAAAAATATATGATATTTCTCATAATATTCTTTTGGCCAAATTTGAAGTAGGTACTTACATTCTGCTTGCCTTAATTAACATTCTGCTTGCCTTAATTAACCCTGAATTTTGTGAAATGTATGTTCTTCCTTCTCATCTTAACAGCTCTGTAATGTAGCTTTTCTCCATACTCAATGTTGATAGACTATTAAACAAACAAACAAACAAACCAACCAACCAACCAACCAACCAACCAACAACAAAAAAACCTCACAAAACAAAACAAAACAAACTACTATATTCGATTATTAAGAACATATAAAATAGATAATAGATAATGATTAAAATACATTGATTTTGCTATAGAGGAAAAATTGTCTGAATATTTGTACTACTATTCAGCAAATAAAATATTGTTTTCAAATGCAGTATGAAATAAATATTCTAGAAAGTCTGAAACCTATCTGTAATATTTAGTATTTAAATATTTCTGTATAAAACAATGGATAAGTGAATGCAATGAAAAATGTCAGTCAGCTTCAGAGATATGAATACTAAAAGCTCCATGAATACCAACATACCTTGCTAGTAAGACAAGACTAAAGAGAAAGACATGTCTGCTTGCAGTCCACAAGAAGCTGGTTTGAAGAAGGTGAGATCAATACTTCGGATGCTGTGGTCTTATTTAAATTTATTCTAAACTGCAAATTTTGTTTTCCAAAGGAACACAATCAAGCTCCTTTCTGCCCCTCTGAACCTGCTGGAGAATGGCTAAATGAGAACGGCCATGGATCATGGGAACGTTTGTATGGGCAGAGTCAATTCTAAATAGTATGCTAGCAAGACTAGGCCTCAGGTCTTGACTGAAACTGTTAGTCATGCTGACAGCAGCAGAACAGCAGGGACACCGAGACCCTGGAGTATCGTAAACAACTTTGAAGAGGTGAGAGCCCCAAGAATGAGGGGGGTGCACAACTAGTTAATCTCAAGTAGGAGGACTCTGTAAATGATTAATTAGTGGCTTAAACCAATCATAGATTGACTAGTAGGCATAATTAGTGTGAACTGTATAAATGAGCGCTGTTCGGGCTAATAAATTGAATCATGCTTTATCACTCATACTGAGTTGGCTGCATGTCATTCCCCGCCGCCTGCATGAACCCAATAGTGTTAGTAGATTTTTCAAACTGAAAAAAAAAAACAAAAACTTTTACATTACATTGGAATATTTAGCATCAAAATTATATGGCACATAATGCTAAAACCTGCTCATGATAATATAAAATAAAAGCATGAGATAGTACATCAAGCTTTGATCTTACCAGGATTTTTGTCCATTCTTAATTAAGTGTGCACATCCTTTTGCATTCAGTAACAATGATGTGTGTTTATCTATTAAGTATGTGTCAGTGTCTTGTTCAATAGTAACCACTAGACACAGAGAACATAAGGAAAAAAAAATAATATTTTTATTTAATTTTTGTACACACCTATACACAACCTCTATGGACAATATCCATTTTGAGTATACTAATGCAAATGGAATAATCTAATCGTAGGCATTAGCCACATTTAGGAGCTTCAAGGAACTCACAGATTCCTAACTAAATTACTTACCAACAATGCTTGGATCATTCAAGCAAATTCCTGCTCCTGTTCATGAACACTTTCATAACCCTCAACTAAAAATCAAGCAGAACAGTCGCAATTCACTATTTTGAGTCAGAAATGAAAACAACAGCCGTGGTCTTCTGTTATAACTTTCTTGTCAGTTCCATTAGGAGTACTGAAAGACAAATTATCCACTTCAGGAAAACAAGAGGAAAGGCAAAAAAACAAAAAACCACAAAAAACCACAAAGAAGCAGAAAGAAATGGTGAAAACTTGCATTGAAACACAGTTACTGAGGCAGCACAGAGGCACTCAGAGTAGTGCCTCTGTGAGAAAGGAAATATGCTGTGTAATTCCACCTCTCAGATGTGCTTAGTGAAGAATTTCCACATGAGTATCCATGCTTGTTAAGCTTCTTTTCTGAATTGTTACCCATGGTTTCTGTGTTGCTGGTTGCTAAAGTACCTGTAAAATTTAGTGGTTGAATCATATACTATTTTCTGTCTCTGTTGTGGAATACCCACGACAACTTATATCTTGCAACATGGTGCTAAAGACCCCACATATCATAATGAATATTAGTGAGCAACCTGCTTGAGCCACTAGAACAGCTAAATTGTCATCTGCTCTATTCGATAACTATGTAACCTCCCTGGAGCATTAAGGATGCATAATCATCAGAGTCCATTAATGAAAACACTTCTCAGAATTCATCCTAAGAGTTTGTATTTTGCAAAGTTCATGGAGTTCTTGTCACATCCATTTCTATTTCATGCTAGTGATACAGCACTTTCAGAATATTTGAGAACTTTTTGAGAAAATAAAAATGTAAGAGGTTATTGGTATGGAAGAGTGTTTCACTGCTTCAGTATGCTTGAATATATATTATACTTTCACAGGAAATCCCTGTGGGTGCAAAGATCCCAGGGGCTTGAAGACAGAAAGAGGTGGATTTTTTCTGCAGTCTACTTAAGAAAATGCTACTTTACTAGAGAGAAGGAGAGGCATTTTGATTAAAGATCAAGAGGGTAGAACCACTTGCAGATTATATTATTATACCTATTGATTATTAATAAAAAAAACACATAGAAAAGAACTAAAACCCACAAAAGCATATCAGTTAGAGTATTAATAACACCAATCTGATGTTGTAATACTAGTTAAAAGGTAGCACTAATATTCATATAGATTTAATTTCAGTGGTATATCTGAGAGCACAAATAACCCTTAGCAAGAGAAACAGTCACTTCTTAATTCCAGTTCTCTGAAGATTGCAGCTGAAAATATTTTTAAATAAACATCCAAATTAAGATCAGCACTATGCAAAATTAATGTGCTATCAAAGCCAGACTGTTTTCAGAGAGCACATAAAAGCCATCTTGTGACAACTTTAGGTTGTTAAAAGCCCCATGATATTTTTGTAAGAGGCAGAGTGTTAATTTTCAATTGTCTGTCCAAATCCAGCATGGGTACTTATATTCCTTCTATTTACAAAAAAAAAAAAAAAAAAAAATCACAATTGTCTTTTTAATTGAGTACAGTATAATTTCTTTTTCCTCTAAGAATCAAGACAGGGTGTGTTGTTCAGCAGCTACTAGATTAATATGCATGTGATTTTATTTCACTTGCAGTCACTTAATATTTTAAATTCAAATAATTCCATAACCTAAGCTTTAGGATGCAAACTTCCGTGCATATATATGAAGATAGGTTGTCTCTTCCATACATTTCCTAGGCAAATATCTAAGGAAAATATTAAATGACATCCACAAAACAGTGTTGAACTTTGTGAGCCAAATTATATCAGTAAGAATCTTTACATTGATTTCTGATGACTTTTTGAATAATAAGGTAAAACAGGATGACAAGATACAAAGATAAAATTCCGACTCCACTGAAATTAGCAACAGTTTTGTGGGTGATTTCAGCGCAGTCTGCTTTTCATCCAAAGAGAGTTTTTGTTTTACTATGGTTCATTTTAGGGGAGAAGGAGGAAGGATGGTGAATGAGAAGAAATGATAGTTTCTGCCATTAACAAGTACTCTCAATCTTGTTCATTTTGGCATTGATGTAGTACATAATATCAATGCAGGTACTATGTAAATATGCTTTAAATCATGAAATAGTGAATAACTATAAATTTAACTCTCTTTTCTGGACAGTAGGAGAAAAAAAAGTTTTCAATCTACATCTCACAGACTTAACATTTGAGGGGAGACGTTAAAGGACAAGTTTAAAATAATTACAACTCATGTCCACTAGAAAAATTCAAAATTCCCAGGAAAATTTATTCATGGTATCAAATTTAATTGAAGAGTATTTACTAAACAGATAGTACAACAGATAAAAACATAGTATTACAAAACAAACAAGCAAACAAACAAACAAAAACTTCATGAAAATTTCATATGCTAACAGGGAAAAAACAGATTAATGTATAAGATTCCCTCCTAAAGCACTTCATCAGTGCTTGCAATATAGGTGTTTAACCAAAAACTTTAATGAACATCTTATTTGAAAACTGACTCCAGTGGAAAGAACAGTAACAAATGCAGGAGGGGCTAAAGTATTAATTAATAGTTCATATGGTATTGTAAATCACAATTAAAGGACAAAGGAAACTACATGGATTAATGGAATTATAACATTAGATTCTATTTCCATGGACCTCAGGGATGCTGAGAACAGCATGTTGTGCATTAAATCATTTGTCTACTTGCACATGCAGTGTAGAAGTAAATATAGTGAACCCATATATATCTTAGTTAAATAAACCAATGAAAAAAAAAGTTAAATATCAATTAGAAACAGCATTTCTTAACAATGTAGCAAAAACCTGGAAGAAAACAGACGAGAAAAAAGCCAGGGAAATTATTGTTAAGCAGTAAAAAATTCTGTTGGACAAATACCCTTACAGCCAATCTGTTACCCTGTTTCTTAGTGTGGGACATGTCATGGACATTCCAGAATCAAACATGGGAAGGAGGATGGACCAGTAGATCCAGAGCTCCATCCAGTCATTAGCAGTCACAGGAGTCCCTGTAAGAAGCAGTCGAGGCAGTGCAGCCCTTGTGCTACTTTGAGTGGTGCTTGGAGTTGACTCAGATCCAGATGTACTGAGAACTGAGGGAGGATGGATGATTCCTCAGAATTTGCCAGCAGCATCTGGCACTTTAACACACAGAAAAAAGCTCAAAACTGAAGTTTAAATACTGTCTCTTTCTCTGACTCCCTCTTTTGAGACATTATATACATAACTTAATATATATGATAAAGTAACAATTTTATTTTATTAATCCCTTGCTCATGTGTAGGCTTTCTTTCAAAATGTTACTGAAAAACTGGGGTTTTCTAGAGGCTCACAGGGTAGTTTCTTGCTTAAGTGAGGTAGCATCACAAAGCAGTCACATAAAAATTGTTAATAGTGAACATGAACAAATGTCTAAATTCTGAAATAGTGTGTTTAAAATGACAAGTCTTTTGTGTTTAAATGTTGCATTCTTCCATGTAGTTAACATGATTTACACTTCCTTATTTATGTAGAGATGTGCTTATTACACTGATTGGATATTTGCTGTTTTATTCTTCTCAGTGCCACACTCTAGTGCCTATAAAGATGTGAGAATGTGAACCAGTTCTTTTTTTTCTTCTTCTTTTTTTTTTTTTTTTTTTCTCACAAACAATCAAGGAATTACTAACAAAACTCTGCTTCTAGAATTTAAATAGTATCAGAATTTGACTTGCAGATCTCAGGACGAATTTGCAAGGTTGACTGTCAGAATAAGATTTGTTTTTTTTAAAAAAAACTTTTCAACATAGTACACTTAAGATGGAGTTAATGAGAGACAACACACAGAGAATCCAATTATACATTTTTTACAGATCGCTTATTGGAGTATAAGTATGCTTTAATAGCACACACAAAGTCAAAGAGCCCACATAAAAATAGTCAAGATAATTGAGGTTGAATTTATCCAGAGGATACAGAAATGAAGGCATAGATCCTTATCTTAGAAGCTGCCTCCTGGGAATTACTTTCAGACTAGATAGGACACAGGGGTTGCAGATGGACAAGAGGAGTGGACAACATCAGAACTTAAGAAAGGCCTAGGAAAGCAACACGTGTAAAAATAAACCCACGCTCTTAAATTACTAAATGAATTTAGGGTTCTGGATTAGAAACATCTTCCCATGTACTTTGCATGCCTTCCTACAACTGTCAAGACATAGTGCTTTTATTTCGGTTTTACCACGGATCATGTAAGTAAGACTGTAGAAACTGTGGAACAGCAGCAATAGAGAGGTAACTGTCCTTCTGGGAACTGGCATTTTTAGCTGCTAACATTCTTCTCTTTAACAGGTGTGAAGGGTACTGTTACTCTTAATCCAATTACTTTATAGTTTAATACTTTTGTGAAGTTTCAGTCCCATCAGGCAAAGTGTCTAGATTCCAGTTTAGATAAAATAATGCAAACTTCACCCTCTAGTCTGGAATACTGCAGGTTTCTCAGGCACAGCTGTACCATTTTGTGGTCCCCATGTGACTTTAACTGTAAAATATCCATTTAAATCCTTGGTTCAGCCAGGATACCAGATCTGCCCATATGTAGCAGCAAAATTTCTGAGGTTTCAACAAGATTTCTAGGGAAAACTACAATGTTTGTGGTCTCCCAGGCCCTAAACAGATTAGAATAGCAGAAGTTTGTGTTTGTTCTTTTTTTTTTTTTTATTTTCTTTGAATATATGTTAGGTGTTAGGTGATAGTTCAGATTTTGCCTGGCAAGTGTTAGGACTCTGATGTGACAGGTATTTTACAAACATAGCATCGCAAACCATCTATATCCCAAAGCATAAAACCTGTAATTCCAAGATGATACACAGAAAAGGGATACAAGCAATAAGGTAGAGAAATACAAGAAAAGGGGATCATTTGGTCATCTTCAGCAGGTTTTTTAAACAAACGTCACAAAGATGAAGAGCATCAAAGGAACATAATGAAATAATCTTGAATACGTTTATATGAAGTTCCTCCCAAATACTCAGAAAGACAGTGTTGGAAAATTGAACTAATAGGGAAGGAAGGCTGACATAATGGATTGATGGCAGGAGGATGTGACTTTTTAAATGAGAAATTATGATGAAGTGAGGATAAACAGAGCAGAACTTTGAAAAGAACAACAAATATTTCATGCTTGGTGTATCAAGGAAGAGCGAGGAACAGTAAAGGTATTCAAAAGTAGTGACATTGCCAAAATAATATCTCTGGGAGGAATAATTCTGGAGGAATATAAATAGGAATCAATTGTCAAGACAAATGCAAGTGTGGTATAAAAAAGCTAGTTAGGTGAGAGTTGATAAAAATCTAGACAGAAATTGTAGCTGTTTGGTTCAATGGGAAAGTTAGATATTACTACACAAAAACAGAGACATAACCTGCAGAATCCAGAGAGAAGTGAAATCACATCCACATTGTGGGTTTGAGTGGCAGGCCAGAGACTGTGTTGTCCATGAAATTCAGGAAAGGAACATAGTATTTTAGGAGGGGAAAACATGGGCTGTGTTTTAGGTGTGAACTTGAGATGATAAATATTCACAAAGGGGTGTCAGGCAGACTGACCAATACAGAAATAATTTTGTGAATCATAAATAGTAGAAGATGGTTAAATTTTTGGTGGCATTCAAGTGTTTGGTAAGTCGTGCATGCTATTGCTTTTCATTTTTCTTACTCATATTGGAAAGGAAACACCAAAATAATCTTTGACACAAGTTATAAACAATACAAAAAAGAAAAAAAAAATATATATATATGCTGTACTCACTGGTATCACAGCAAATCTCCTGGTTCTGGAGGAAGCCTCACGCCACAACTGGGTAGTCAAAAACTTAGACAAGCAAAGGCCATAAGTCAGGAACTGTAAACATTTTGAAAGCTTGACATGAATTTGCTAGAGACGGACATATCATAAGGCTCATTCTAACTCCAAAATTTATTAACTGCATTTATGTTAGTCTTGAGACACATCCATTCATTTGACTTTCGAAGTCCTCTTCAGGACACATACACATAGATGAATAAATTAAGTTCTATGGAAGGTGGGGTTTTTTTATTGGTTTGGTTTGGTTTCTTCTGTGTTCTTTTTGTTAGTTTGGTTGATTGGTTGGTTTGTTTTTTACTTTTATTTCAATTTTTGATCATACGCAAGACTTTTATTAATTTTTAATGGTTCATTAAATCTGAAGAAGATTATGCAACTAAAATTTCTGTATAAGAACCTATAAAATATATGTTTGCACATGATGTATATGTTAAAAGTCTATTCAGAGAATATCTAGATACAAACAGTTTTTGGAACAGTAGTAGAGATCACGCTTGAAAGAAATTCACTGCAGAGGGCTCAGCTGCTGGTTTACCAACTACTGGAACGTGTAAGTAAAAGACAAAATTAACCATATTTACCTTAATTTTAGTATGATACACTTTAATAATAACAAGGACACCATGTCTAAGTGAATGGATGAATAAACTTGAAGAAATAATGAAAAGAGTGACAAGGTCATAAGGCCACGAGCTAAAGAGATTTGCTGCTATTTGTAAGATTTTCAGAATAAAAGCAATGAAGAATTGTTAGAAGTATGGCTTGAATGAGTATTGAAATTTCTGAAATTTCATGTGAGTTAGAAAGATAACTTTGTCCTGGCAGAAATACAGTGCAGTGATAGGGTTCCTAGGTGCAGACAGTTCTGAAGAGTATCCTAAACTTTCGTAAATGGGCATGTGTTACTTCAGATTACCTCCAGCATACTGTTTATTACACCAACCAGAAGCTTAACTTCTTCTCAATTAGAGGCTTACTACTAAATAGAAAAAAAAGTACCACAGGCTGATCAATACCCACAAGATCAAGCAACGTTGATGGGTTCAACCCAGGTTGTTAAGGTCCCCCTCAACCCTGTAGCAAATATGTTTTGAACAAAACTAATCAGGGCAATGTAAAACAGAGGAAAGGCATAGGAGAACAGTTAAACAGTAAGGACATTTTGAGCTTCAGTATTCTAGCTTATCTGAGTCAGGATGGATCTGAAATTGATTGTAACTACTGTACAATCAATATACACTGACTATTGGATAAATGTGTTTTAAATTGTGACTTGGGTAAAATTTTGAAATCTATAACAATTATTTATAAAATATTTATATGTTAGTAATCAATTACTTCAATGCATAGCCAACTATTACAATTTAAAATGAGATTTAACTCTGATGTTTGCATTTTATTATGCCATGGAAACTATTTTTTCCCCCCAGAAATTGAAGGTGCAAGGTAGGTGTTAATTTTTAGTTTTGAATTAACTTTTTTTTGTCTAAAAATGTGATCTAAATAACCAAAGATTTAATTATTGACACTTTTTGTAGAACACAGGTTTATATTTATTTCAAAAATCCATCCTATCTGTAAGTCTTAAAAGGTTTTAGTGAAGACATATGTTTTGCTTTAATGTTTTGACATAAAGATAGTAACAAGTTAAGTAATTACAACTTGTATATTTGTTGTGAGAAAGCTGCTCTTCTAAATTAAAAACCTAGGACCTTTATCACGTCAATCATACTAGGATTTCTGCACAGAAGAAATTTAAAATATTAGGAGCACTGACTAATAGAGTTTGTTTATGGTGCATTATCTTTAAATATCTCTACTATTTGTGACGTATATGATACAGAGTAAGGACCAGATTTATCAGCTGGGCTAGACCATGTAATTAAGTTGGATCTAGACTAGTCTCTTAGCTTTCCTTGCTCTAGACTTTCCTCTTTGTTTCTGGGATCTTGAATTTCCAAAGAACAGTGAAGGCTGGGGCAAAGAAGGTTATTAATACCTCAGCCTTTTGCACACACTGTGTCACCAGGATCCTTGTGCCATTCAACTATTTTCCCTAGTCATCCTTTTGTTGCTGATATAGTTATAGAAGTACTTTATGTACTAGAGAAGACTTTTTGTCCTCACCAGATCCAGCTCCAACATTAATGTTTAACTGGGTTTTAATGGAATTACTTTAATATGTAATATTTTTAAGTTACTGACACAGAAATCCTCTGAAGCTCTGTGAAAAAATATATAGCACAAAATCATGTAATATTGGGTAATAAAATTTCCTTCCACCTTCTCTTCAGTCTTCGGATGGTCAAAGCAACTATTACTGTAATCATTCTATATTTGGTGAAGAATGTGCTGAAATGGCAATAGCTTCATGATCTGATCCATACTGAAAAATTTCAATACTTGCACTATATTGAGCTGCCCACTGATCTGTTTACAGGTGGAATTACAAGAATGGAGCACCTGGTGGCCCTGAGATGTATTTCAAAAGGTTGATTATCAGCTAAATCTAACCATAAATTTGCATAAAGGTAAAGAACAATGCATAGCCATGGGCAATGTTCTGTAGAAAATAACAGGTCAATTTGCGTTACATTTAGCCTGAGAAAATGAGAATGGCATAGGAAATTAATGATGGATGCTGAACATGATCGTGTCAACAAAATGTTTTTGGTTAGGAAGATACAGCACTTCTTACTCTATATGAAGTTGGTACGTTATGCTGGGTGCTGCCACTGGTATAATATCACGTCTATAATCTTATTAGGTATCAGAATTTATTTTTCTATGTTACATATTGAAATTGGCAGTTGAGTTGTCAATTTTTTGTCATATTTAGTGAGCATCTTTACATGTAAACTAATTATATTTTCAATCTCGCTTCTAAAGAAGCCTTGAAGCTCAATTTTAAGCATTCTAAATTTCAAGCATGTGCTGAAGTTCCTTTGATCCCAATGATCTCTGAATCATTCTAAATGCACTTAATGCAGCAGAAATTATCTCCTTTTCTTTCTCTGCTGATGGCATAAAATCTGCATTTTTTGTAGTGTTCATAATTTGTGTGTGTGTGTGCTCTTATTAGTGGATGTAATTATATTAATTTTATTAATTTTATATGGGCAAGGAAAGGTAGTGTTAAAGTTTTACAGATTAGGGATCCAATTCTGCTAAGTCCTGAAGACCCACAAGAGATAAAGTGTAGAAGAGAGGGCTATAGTGTAACTAACATTTCATAATATAGTATGTACTAAATACAAAATAAGCATCATCAACATCTACCATCTAGAAATCTTGTGTGTTTTCTCTCTCTTCCTTTAAAACAAATTTCTAGATGTCTTCCTCCTTTGTTTTAAGATAATTGGATTTGGGGTCTGATCTTAATAAGTGAACCATGAAATCTCTACATTGCCTAAAACAGCCTCCTAAAATTCTACTTGTTAATTGTCTAGGCAAATATTTTACACACACAATCTTATTTATTTATTTGTTTATTTATTTATTTGTTTGTTTATTTATTTATTTGTTTATTTATTTACAGGGCCAGGGGAGGGAATTAGAGTAAATATTTCATTTCTTCAGAATCACAATAACTTTGAAACACACTGAACTGGAAATGTTTCTGATTGGGAATTTGATTTAAGATATACTATTTGCTTTTCTAATAGTTCAAAAGAAAAAAGAAAAAAAAAGTATGGTCATGCCTGAAAGCAAGTAAGTAACACATTGTTTGATCTATTTTTAAAATAAAATCTCACCTTCCTTATAAATACATGTTAATTAATGTGCAGAAGAGGAACATGAATTTTGCCAGTAGAAGATCTAATCTACTACTAATATGAATCACTAAAACTCCCCCTAAGTCAATGAGTTTTATACAGTTAATAATTCACTTCTCAGATGTTTACATTTTTTGTGTTTCTGCTTCTTCCAATTCATTAGGTCCTCTGCTGTAGTTATGAGATTGCAATGGATGTACATTGATAGAGCCTGTAAAACTGTTCAGATTGTAGCTGGATCCAGCCTGAGAATTGGTCATGTTATATCTGTGAAAGATTGTGCATGTGAGAAGAAAAGATAAAAAAAATAGCAAAATACTAAAACTTTGTATAAAATGTATTGAATTACAGAAATATGTAGCTGTGAGTCAAACTGTCTCAAACTGCATCACAGACCTGAAACAAATCCCTTTTCTGTGAGAATAGTTACTCCGTCCATCAGGACTATCATGAGACAAAACTCCTATCTACAAATACATAAATTATACTTCTTTATATACCACTCATATCACCTTTATCATCATAAGGTTAACAAAAGTGTATGGGAATCTCATTTAAGGCATCTTCATTTGAGATAGCAATCCTACTTGCTATTTTGGAGATTAATTGGTAGTTTAAGGACAGAATTAACTTCCTCAAATAGATATCTAAAGTGGGTCAGATGAATCATACACTCTTTGTGTGTTTTCCCTTTGTTGTCTATAAATCCTTAGATGATTATTGTAGCTAAAATGTATCCCATTCAGCATATCCATATTGGCATAACAAATGCTTGCCTAGGCAGTACCTGAACTATGTAGGGAACTGCCAGGGGAACTCTTCCTAGAACAAGGCAGCAAAGACCCCACCTCAGAAAATAAACAGGTTGAACAGTTATTCTATGCTTACACTGTTATAGTAATTTCTGCTCTGAACTTATATTGTAAATCTGACAAGGAGCTGCCTACAAGAGCTTCAGTCCTGAAGAAACCTAGTTGTCTGTTATAGAGTCATAGAAAAGGGTTGTGAAAGAACTTGTAAGATGGCATCTTAGTCTACTTCTTCTAGCTTAGTGAAGGTTTAATATGCCCCAAACGTTCCTGACAGTTATTCATTTAGCCTGTTTTAAAAATTACCCTATTGTGACTATTAATGAAAGAACTTCACAGTTTTCCCAAGAAAACTGTTGTCCTTGTGCTTTCCTTACCTTATCAATAGAAATATATTTGTCTTGTTATACATAAAGCCCTTTGCTTTTGTCTCTAATTTTAAAGGATAGGACCTAGACAACAGTTTATCCTCTTCCTCCCTGCAACAACTTTCACATGTGTTTGAAGACGCCTCTCAGTATTTTTTCTCAAGATTGGTCACAGTACTTTTAATATTTTCTTGTAGGTGATATTTCTTAAACCTCTAATCAACAAGAAATTTCAAGTCTTGTCCCCATAAGGAAAGAAATTTCTCCTAAAGTCATATTGAACTGTTAAGCTCTGAACTCTTCTTTACCTGGGATAACAAATATACAAAGAATCTGTATCTTAGAAAAAGTCAAGTGAAATTTCTCCTCTCTTCTTGAAGTAGTTTCATGTCTAAGATAGAAGGCGGAAAAGCAGTTAGTTAGAAGTTCCAAGTGCATGTTCTGCCAGTGATGGGTAAATTTAAACACAGTTTATAGACAAATTGTGCTGCTCCTACAAACCGAAGATCATTTTGAAGAAACCTTTGATTTATTGCCATTTTCAGCCACTAGTAGGAGTCATAGTTTGTAAACATAATTAAAATTAAAAAAAAAAAACAAGCCAAAACACAACCCCTCTTCATTTTTGCTTACATTATATAGCTGTTTAAAAGTAAGCATTTCAATTGATGATGGTAAGCTCCTGTTTAAAGATGATAGATACAAGGATGGTATATAAGCTTTTTGACAGTTTTGAATAAGTCTCCTGTGCCTGAGATTTGGGCATTCAGTAGTCTTGAGCATTTTAAAGTGCAACTGAACAGTGAATCCCTGCAATGGAAGAAGGTACAGAGGAGGCAGGCAAAGGTGGTGTTTTCGTGAAGCTCAGGGAATAATACAGGGAGTGCCCACAGCTGTTGTAAGGAAGGCTGAGCTCATCTCAATACAAAGAGGACCAAAGGGTGGCCTATGTTTTAGCTAAGCAGTTTTATCAGTTATGTGGATTAACTGGGTGTTTAATGACCTTCCCTGAATTAGTCTAAAGTGTTAGTATCTTCCTGAGCTAGCCTGACCAGACAACATAGGGGAAGTACATTTGTGGCTTAGCCCAACAAAAAGTATAGAACCTGAGCAACCAAAAAATTGATCTTTGAAGAGGGCCACAGGACTGAGCTGGTTTCAACCGATGTATTCCTTCTAGGCATCTGAGA
The DNA here is from genome assembly GCF_037038585.1 of Patagioenas fasciata. NCBI lineage: Eukaryota > Metazoa > Chordata > Aves > Columbiformes > Columbidae > Patagioenas > Patagioenas fasciata. The sequence continues at coordinate 36,132,216 of NC_092520.1, forward strand.
ACACCCAGTATGGTGATGGGAAGTATACAGAAACTGGAAATAGGAATCAAATTTATATTGTGATCCAACTGTATACTGTGATTGCTGCATAGTGCTTGCATTCTGATCTCAGTATGTGCTGTATCACTCTTAAATCAAACTCCCATGGAACATCAAGTATCTTCAAATAAATAAATTTGGTGTTGAAATATTAAAATCTTCTCATGTGGAACATCTATGTGATAGGTTGACCTTGGCTGTCTGCCACATGCCCACCAAGCTGCTCTCACACTCCTCCTTCTTAGCAAGACAGATGGAGAAAATAAGGTGTAAAACTTGTGAATTGGGAGAAAAGAGTTTAATGGATAAAAAACAAAGATCACATGCAGAAGCAAAGGAAAAAAAAAATTCTCTGCTTCCCATCAGCAGGAAATGTCTCGCCACTTCTTGAGAAGCAGGCCCTCAAGTTCCACAATAGTTGTTTTGGAAGATAAATACTGTAATAATTAATGCCTTCCCCTTCATACATCCTTTTCTCTTAGTTTTTATTGCTCAGTATGTTGTCATATGGTATGGAATATCCCTTCTGTCTGTTTGGACCAGCTGTCTTGGCTGTGTTCCCCTTCCAACTGCTTTTCCATCCTCAACCTAGTGACTTTTGGGGGTGGATACGTGTTGTGAGTTGGATAGACATCCTTGATGCTGTGTGAGTACTGCTCACTAGCAACCAAAACACTGGTAGGTTATGAACACTGTTCTAACTACAAATACAAAGCACAGCACTGTATGGACTGCTGTGAGGAAAGTTAACACCATCTCAGTCAGACCTAGTACAATCTAAATAAACCTGGTCAGAGAGTATTGGACTGTGACACATACAAACTGGAGAATTAAAAGATATTTTTATTGTCACATTGCTAATGAGATGTAATAATATAAGTATGATATTATTTAAGATCAAATGTCTCTAAATCCACAGCAGTGGTTTCTCACTGAGGCAGCTATTGATTTAAGGGTTAGTTCTAAGTCATCTAATTGTTAGATTATGATAGAACACAAATTTGAAGCTATATGTGGAGGAGGTTTCTGAGTTTATGTTAGGAGTGATCTATGTATTCAGAGAAAATAATACCTTATGAGTCAGATGGTGTCATGCAGAATTTATTAGAAATGAGGCCTGGATCAGATCAGATAGCTAAAAAAAAAAAATGAGAAATACCAGATTTGCAACAGAAAAGGTTAGTAAAAGATCTGTGAACACTAGAAATATGTAACTGATAATATGTTGTGCTTTACAAGGTTTGCAAGAAGTGTTCTGTTTACATCAGAATCACTTGCCAGCTTTTTGCAAGAGGTATCTTGGCTGATAAATAAGAAGAAAATCTGATGAGGAAAAGGATCAACAGGCAAAATATAAGTGAGTGCTAACTGAAAATAATAAAGAATATGTTAGGAAAATAAAAGAAAATGCAAAATACAGGTGATGAGTAAGTGCAACGAGAGAATTAAAACCACATACATAGAAAAAACAAAGGAAAATGAAAGAGAGAAAAAATGAGAAGACAAAAATATAATTAAAAGATCCAAAGACCTAAGATAAAAAGAAGAAAAAAAATAATCAAACGTGATGAAAGGATTAACTACAGAAAGAAAGGAAATGTTAAAAGCAACTATGAATGTAAAAGTGACTAACAGCAATGTGACAATGCTGAATAAGAGTTGTGAGACATGCTTTGATTTTATGATGCAATTGGCTCAAATATATTTTAAAGGATTTTCTGTTTTGTTTTCTCATAACATTTCTGTTTTGTCGTGGGTTTTTTTGTTTTTGTTTTCTTTTTTTTCAAGCTAATGAGGTAATGAGGAATAGTGTGTGTACTGGAATGCTGAATCAGATGACACATTTAACTCCACAGATAGCAAGAAGAAAATATGGTATATTGTTGCTTTCTTAGATTCAGAGTGCTGCTGGGTGGAAGGAAAGCAATGAAACCAAAAAGGCCCTTGGTTGGTTTTGTTGCCAATAATGTAGTTTCTTTCCTCTTCTTTTATACTGCAGATCTAATCCAATATTAAAAAAAAAAAAAAAGAAAAAAAAGTTTAGTTTTCATTACAAAATAATCGTAAATGTTATCCTCTGTTACTCAAATTACTACTTGTTATTCCACTTTCTTGTTGCAGCTGCTGAATCATTGAAAATATTCTCAGTCCTAAAAGCTGCACAGACATTAGCATGAGTGAATATTTGTTTTAAAAAATCTTACCAGAATGTATAAATTATTTAGTATTCATTAGTCACTATTCAACATTTGTTATTCATTATTCATTCATATACCCCATCAATGATCTGCTCCATTATAAGAATGTAAATGGATAGATGTTATAGCTTAAACAGTTTCAGTTTCAGTCATCTACATCATGATGATGTAGATAACTAATCACTAGTGAATAGTCTAAATTAACATTTTGGAAACAGCCTGTATACCAGAAGTTGTTTGTCCAAACTATTTGTCCATTACTTACAAATAACTAGACATCAAGAATGGCTTCTGAATGATTCATGGATAGAAAACAAGGCTAAAGGTCTATTTCAAAGCCCTTTAAAATCAATGGAAAGATCCTTACTGGCTTCAAATAACTTTTGGATAAGTTCTGCAAATGTTCAGTTGTTATTGTTTACAGTGAGTATTCCAGCCACACAGCACTTCATCATACATGGTTAATAAGAATTCTGTGCTTTAGGGGAAAAATAAAAGACATAGTCATATTTTCCCCTAAATCTATAATTTAGTAAAACTCTGACACAGTATCTTTTTCCTTATACCTTTTCTGTCCACTTATGCTGGGGAAAAAAAAAAAAAAAAAAAAGGAAGAAGAAAAAAATAAAAAAAGAAAGCTGCAACACTGAAAATAAAAGTGTGACATTTTAAAAAAACATCTAACACCTGCACATTCATCTTGATCTGCAGGACTGACTATGGCTAGTTTAGTCTGGAAGCAATTTGCGTAGCTGAGCAGGGGAAGTAGTTGACTGGTTTTGATCTTTCCATACTCTGAGACAAACATGTCAATTACAGTTTCTTTTCTTGAAGCCAAAACTGTGGTGTTTTGCATTGTTTAGCACAGTAAACACTGCAAGAATTTGATGTTTGTTTTGAAGAGCTTGCTATCTAATTGATCTTCACATAAGGGAAATGAAAAGGTCTTGCACTGAAGCTTGTGGAATTCCTACACTGATTAGAGTTCAATTCAAGATCTATGATGAAAGCTTTCCTTTTGATCTGTACAGCAAAAAGATTATTCAGAAGCAGAGTGATATCTAAGAGACTAAGTGTTTTTGCTAAACTGTGTCAACAACTTTTTAAAGCTTAGAGCAAATACAGTAGTGGAAAGGATTCATCCTCAAGCACCAGCTACAGATCTGCATGTTTTGTATATCGTCTATTTAAAGCACAGAGAAGCAGAAGTTAATAACAACTGCCAAAAGATTTAGAACAAAACTTAAGAACTTAAGTATCTGGCAATCTTTGGATGGCCTCCAAGTTTTTCAATACATAATCGTGTAGTACTTCGTACAGTTAACATAAATCATAGTATTACCAATATGTTTTTTCCATTCTTGCTTCCATCTTTTTCAAAACATGGTGTTTCATGAAGCAGCTCTTGAATTTCATTAAGATGATCATGCATTGTTTGGGAGCTGCCCTCATTAAATAAAAATGACCTATTTTCATAGAAATGAACTTAATTTACCAAGCTCATGATTTTCTTCTGAAATCAAAAGAAGTTACTATTGGAAAACAAACTCCTGCAGTGAATTTCAAAGCTGTTATTCAGATTCCTTTTTAAGTTGATCACACTGTTAAGGCTCATCAAAATTGGTTTCCAAGTTACTCTTTATATTCAGTTTCCATCATGTGGGAATCAGAAGCAATCATAAACGGAAATATAATGCAAAACTATGTATTTTTCTAATACCTGCTGAAACTTCAGAGCACAGCTTTGCAACTATTTTGAATAGATCTGAAACTAAAAAAGCAGTTGGGGTCATTCAACCAAAAGACAGACAGGCATCAGGCTAGTGAAAACAAAACACTGTTTTGATGAGTTCAAGAGACAGTTTTATTATACTTCTTCACTGATTTTTACACAGTATCTTGCTGAGAAAGCAAGATCAATGGTATGAAATAAAATTAGTATACAGCCAAGTTCCTTTGTGTCCTTTAGCAATGTGCTTATTTTAGACTGACGTTTAATTCATAAGACTAGGGCAGACACTGTATTCTGGTATAAAACCGGTTGGGGAAAATAGATGTTTACCTTTGAGTGAAAAGGTGAGAGGATTCATTTGAAACAACAGTGGGAGTCATAGACTACAGGCTATACTATTTTGAAGAGTGAGTGTCTATTAACAAGCTAGAATACAACAGGCTTGTGTTGCAGTCTATGTAAGACTTCAAAGAAAGAAAAGTCTGCCTGGGTAGAAATAAAAAAACGAATATGTAATTTCAAGACAGCCTTCACAAAAGAATAAAATACTTCAGTTGCCTCACTTGTCCACTTTCAATCATTAACATAAAAAAGATATTTGAAGTAGTCCATGAAACTCATGATATTTCGGTAAGTTCACTTGTGCTTTTTCATACATAAACAACATTAAATTCTCCCTCGAGTTATAAAGAATGACAAAACTGCAGTCAAAGATGGATTTTATCAGATGATGAAAAAATAACCCCCATTTGGAAAATTTAGGGTGAAAAAGCTATTGTTTTTGAGACTGGAATGTCCTTTGAGATATTTGTTCATATGTGACTGGTAGATACTTAAAAGCATCACATTACAGTTCTATTAACGTTATTGTTCTGCTTGTTTATTTAAGAATATAAGAGTTGAATTTGTGACCTTGTTACATGAGGGACAGGAACTGAGACAGTAGGAAGAATCTTAAAAAACAGCAAGATACCTGGAATTCATCCTGAAATATTAATTATACATCTGGCAGTACAAAAAGCCTGATTCATAGCCCATTGAAATAAATTAATTATGTATCTGGCAGACTCCAAAATCCACTGAAGCCAAAGGAAGTCTTAGGAGTCTTTGACTCCATCGGGCTCTGAATCAAAATGCAGGAGGATGAGCAGAATTAGGCAGAGAGGAGCAGAACCCCAGCCCTGCTGGGAGCAGGGCAAAGGCAGATCAAGGAGACAAAAGCAGTAGGTGGCAGCATGTAAACACCCTCAGGCCCTCATAAATGTGTCTCTAACACAGGGTGGCAGGGGAGGGAGGAGGTCTGACTCCCACTGAATTTGTAAGTGACCTATGCATTTTGACATTCTGTAAATCTCAGTGAGAGGTGGTTAAGGATTTTGAAACAAATAGCTTCCCGGTGAAAATACAGAAGTACAAGACCTCACTTAGTTGCTGAGGTATGATCACATCAAGGTTTCAGCGGGAGTTTCCCCAACCATGTGCCCTCCACAACTGTAATCAGAACTCTCCCTAGGGCTACTGGGCAGTGAGCAGACAGTCTAGCCTAAGCTTAATGATGACAGTCTAGCCTAAAGTACAGGAAGGCGTGATCAGATTGAGAAGTGCATCGCAGGCTGGAGATGGCCTTTTTCAGAGATCTCTTGGTGTCTTCGAGCCACCCTAGTTGTTGTAACCTGTTTGTCTGCTCTTAAAACACATTTTGAAGACTAAAATCTAATCCGCTGGACACTCCTACAGGATGAAGTGGAGTTTAGAATTAGAAATGTCTTGAGACAGAAGAAAACAAGAGAATTAGTGTGAGCACAAACACAACCAAGCTTTTTCTGTGCGTTCCTGCTTGTGCACTGCTTGCAAATAATTCTCATTCTTTACTGAATAATGAAAAAAGAAGCTCCTTTGCTCTGTGCCTCTGACAGTCAAATGGTGCTTTTCCTTTTTAATATTGTTTTAACTGAAGTGAAGCACAGTATAACGTCTTTTCAGTATTCAAACTCTGAGATGTTTGCAGAACAGGAAAAGTACTTCAAACTTGAGTAGTATTTCATTCAATGGCTCCCACCACATTGTATAAACACTGTTTTCTGTTTTTATTTTGCATGTGCATCTGCACATAGACAGGAGATCCAGACATACCTACATATATATATTTTTTTTTAATGCTTAACCATTGATATAATCTGAGAAAAGACAGTTATAAAATCCCAAAATATGCATGTAGAAATACAGGAGAACAAAACAAAATTAACAACCAAAAAAGACTGCAAATATCCCTGATCTTACAACGTACTGGATTTTGCTGGGAAATAAATAATTTTCTTAATATAGCTTGTATGGGGCTATCTTTTGGATTTGTGATGACAAGATGCTCAGCAATGAAAGCTGGTGGAAGAAGGAGGAAGGGAAGAAGTTTGTCTCCTCATGTAACCATTAGTGTGATGGAGCCCTGCTTTCCTGGAGACAGCTGAACACTTGCCTGTCAATGGAAAATAGTGAATTAACTCCTCCTTTTGCTTTCCTTGCACACACAGTTTTTACTTTAGCTGTTCAACTGTCTTTATCTCAATACATGAGCTTTCTCACTTTCTTGCTCTTTCAATTCTCTCCCCTATCCTGCTATGGGGGTATGACCGAGAGGCTGCATTGTGATGAGCTGCCTACAGGGGTTAAAAACAGTTGTAACGTTCACCCTAATGGTTGTGAAAAATAGGAAGCTTTTAAGAAGATTTGTAACAGAGAAACAGAGTAAGAAAAATTGGTGGAGATCAACCATGGTCTTCACAACATTGGGAGATTACTAACAGGGAAAGCCCATAGAAATTATTATTTGAGGTATTTGTTCTGTATTTCTGAAGACGGATAATTTATTTTTTGTCTTAAGAAAAATAAAAACCTAAATCTGCTGTATTATTGATTGTAGTTTGGAGGGCTTTGCCATTGGGTCGTTTGTGGTTTTTTTGAGGTGGTGGAGCAAATTGATCATCCTTTACGGTTATATGCTAAATCTCATTACTGAACTATTGCAAATGTGAAATGAGAACTTTCTCTATTGAATAAAATGTTGTCAATTGTGTGTTTTTTAAAATAAAAAAATGTTTAGAATTTTTTTTCCCCAGGAGTGTATGGAGATGGTTCATACATATAAATTATCATAAATACTTCAGTTTTAGAATGGAACTTGTTTAAAAATAAACACTTATGCATTGTTATACTTCTTATAGTCTTGATTCAGGTACTATAAAACAGACTTAGATTTCTGAAATTTTCAAAAATATGTTTTGAGCAGTTTTACCTGCCACCTATGTAACACAAGACTGTGATGGACCCTTACATTCATTATGCTGGATTGCATCAGAATTGAACTAATACAATGATAATGCTATTCCCCTGAACCTGAAGATTGTAACTGTTCAATTTATCTGAGGCTGAAATTAAACAAAATTTGAGGAAAGTTTTCATAAGGCTTTTAGCTGAATTAGCAAAATTATAAGCATAAAGGTCCTCAAGTTGTATTTTACATCTCCCCCAAAACCAAATCATTGAAATTTTTCATATGAAAACAATGGGTACTGGATGCACAAGTGGCAGGGAAACATGCATCTATGAAATGGCTCTTCTTTATAGATCTGTCTTATTAAGTTTTACATTTTCTGAAACAAATCATGACCTTGCTCTGCTCAGTAATACTTATCCTGCTACAGGATAGCTTCTGTGTATTTCATATAAAAAAAATATATATATTTTTTTTAAATCCGAATGCAAAACCATGGGTTTTGACTTCCCTGGGAAATATAGCAAAGTTTAAAATCCAAGGATTTTATGTTAAAATGCTATGTTCTAATTATGCATGAATTATGTGACCTCATTATTCACTATATTTTCTGTTTCTCCATTTTTCATTATATGTTTTGTGAATTAACACAGAAAAAATAGAAATACCTGAATACAGAGAAAATTATAAAATGTATTAAAGAACTAACTTAAAAACATGAACCTGTTGAATATTTACAAGTTACAAGATTTAATTTAGCAAATTCCAAAACCAATATTAAAACAGTATGGGTTTCTATCACCTCCATGAATTGGTTCACTGCGAGAATTGTAAATATAGATGTAAATACTGTGCTAAAGATATTAAATAAAGCTAAAATCAAAGAAGAAATCACAGGAATAACTTAGACTAACTAAACGAGAAATTATAACAAATAACACCATGTCAATGCTCCAGTGCTGTAATGATTTTAAATTAGAAAAGCAACATTTACAGAACAGGTTACTCATTTAACATTTTTAGGATCTATCAATAAGATCACTTTTGGTGTGAAACAACCTATTCATTTTTATTAAAGGAAAACCTCTCAAAGAAAATACTCTTGAGCAAATACCAGATGGGGTTCTTGACTTCTTCAGTGCCTAGAGCATTCCTGCATATTACAAAGGTGTGAGAAAGAAGCAAACAGTGCTTGAGGATTTGAAAAAATATCAAGGAGGTTTGTAGATATCCCATTGAGGTTACTGAAGAATATTGTTCCAACAAGAGGTATGAAGCTAGAATTCTGATTAATTCCTTGGCTCCAGTGTTCGTAGTATTTTTACAATGTTCCACTTGGTAGACTGTAAGAGTGCTCTCTCTTACTGAAATAAACTTTCTAATGAGTGATTCATGCTGAGTAAAGTAGATGTCAAATAACACTAAACAAAGATTAGCTCGTTGCCAAGGTTTTGATATTTTTTTTTTTTTTTAATTTTTTCCCTTTCTGTAAAAGACAGTCATGTCTATGAATGGCTCTGTGCACAAGTCAGTTTCTTCCATTCTGGCACATCCATTGTGTCTTTGGAGACATTTGCAGGCAAGAGAAATGTAACTAACATTAATGATATAGTGACTACAGCAATACAGCCCAACAGGTACTACTTGACTAAGTATAAATGTTGTGTTTGCTATTCTCATTTACTTTGGCTGCTATGAAGTCTCTAAAATGACCTTGCAAGGAGGTAAATTGTCATCTGGAAGAGAAGTCTATTTTTTCAGGGAAAACAAGGGCACAAAATACTTTGTTCAGTTACTTTCAGTCTAGAAATTAAAAACTCATAAAATCTTATATAAAATACAAGTGTCATCAAGGAAAATATGAAGAATCATAGCATCATATTACTTAGTATCATTAAAAACAGAATATGGTTTTAAGGGTCATGTGCCTTCTTGCAGATAATGATGCACATTTTTTTCTTTTCCAGCTGCTAACCGAACACTTCAGTTTGCAAACCTGAAAATATACAAATATCTATTAAATTCAATATGATATATATATATATACATATATTAGATATAATTTGGCCTGTCGTTATAACTTGAAGAGAAAACAGGCATTTAAGACCACTACATTATAGACCCAAGTCATGGTAACATCTGAGACGTCCAGTTTTATGCAAGCCCAGAAGGGAAACAAGAAGTCCTTGTCATTATATAAGTACATGACGTAAAATTTCTTGTCTTTTTAGGACATTCGAAATAGTGGAGTTGGAAGTAACTGTTTCTATTCATACTGTTTAAAGGATAGATTTATTAATAACTCTAACATAGCTTATAACTTCTGCTTCCAACAACTTTTTTTTTTTTTGTTTCAGTAATTTTCAGTTGATGCTTGCACGTTGACTACCCAGTAAAAGGAACAAGCTAGTCTGCAGGTCAAGCTGAATATTGTCTTTATTTGCATGGAGGTCTTGATAACTCATTTTTCTAATTGTTGGCACTTAAGCTTCCAAAAAAGGTTCCTCTGCTGTTGTAAAACAATTATCCTCGATTACATGAAATTTGTTCCAGTCAGCAAGGCCTTTTCAACAGTTTGCAACAAAATGCTCAGAAAATAATTCACAAGACTGAAGAAAAGTTGACATGCATGCTGAAAGCCGATTATATCAGTATTATTTTCCTAAGATCAGGACACAAAGAACAAGGCATATAATATTAGAGAGACTATCCCTAATTAGCTAGATTTTCAAGAGATAGGCCAACATCTAAGTTTTCTCCACCACAGTGTAAATCACTAAAAAGGCTTGAGAGCTGCTGGTAGCTACGATCTGACATACTGGATACGTTAGTTGTGGTTTTATTTCTCTGTCACACCAATGTACTTATGGATAAAATGCGACTACGTTATATCTCCTGTGGAAGACTGGTTTTTATTAAGACACATTTTTGCAGAAACATTTTGTTTGTACATGTGAAAGAATCTGTTCTGAGTGTATTTTGTAATCAGGTTCTGGGAATAAAAGCATCTGATTTATCTGAGCAGTCACACATGAGATAATTGAAATTGTAATGTTTGCCAATAATTCAAAGTGTAAACAACATCAATATCAACTATGTGTTTAGTAAACCTAATGAAAACTTAAATAATATCTAAATATAATGACAACATACATTTCAGTGTCATAAGCAACATATTTAAAATATACATAGGGTGAATATATTGGCAACATATAGTTATCAATATTATTTTCATCATAAGGATGTTGTAAGAATAAATTCTTTAAGAATTTAAGCATTGATTCACTGTGTATTATTGCATGATACAAAGTATCTCTGATCATACACTACCTATAGGTCCCACATGCCAATGTTTCTAATACTCACATGCTAAGACCTCCCATATTGTTCAACTGTTCCTTGTTTCCTTCAGTAGAAATCTATGCACTTAGTTATCTATATACTCCCAAATACTTCATCTTTTGATCTTCCTCTGCTGCTTCCATTTTTGAGTGCTCTTGTCTTGGTCAGAAATACTTACATCAGTAGAAATATACTCATTTTTACAAGTGCATTTGTTTATGATATTCTTGTCCACTAGCTAAGCAGAAATCTGACTTGCCTAGCCCATCTGCTCTTTCTTACTTCTGCTTCAACATTTGTCTTATTATTCCTACCTCATCTTCTCACCTCACAATTTTTTATAGTCCAAAATAGGATTTATTGTAGTTCTGTCACTTATTGTCAAAGAGTTTATGCAAATGCATCTCTGGCCCTATATGAAGCTTCACTTTCTTCAAAGCAATATGTGACAAACATGCTTATAGCAGGGAGCCATACCCTTAAGCCAAAGCAGTAACTGCTCCCACCTGAACTGATTGGCCTTTTACCTGTATTGTGTTTTCACAGATTTTTAGAAGGGAGTTGGAGCCAGGTGTTAAGCAGGAGGGCACATGAGCACCAACAGCTGAGGAAAATTAATATCACCTATGGTTATACATCCCTAAGATAGCAAGAACTGGAATCAGGGAACAGGTGGCTAGAAAAGATGATAAAATTAAAAAAAAAAAACAACACAGTGGAACAAAAATATGTTAATTTAACTGCAGTTTTAAAAATTAATTAATTTTTGCTTTCAACGATTTAATTCTAATGCTGCCTCTTTTTTTTTCTTTCCAGACTGTTGCATTCATATAGTTATATATCATTTTATATGTATAAATGCTCAAATAACAATATCAAGTCCCTTAAGGAAATTAAGTTTAGCAATATAGTGAACTTACTAAATATATAAAGAGTCAAAAATTGTTAGTAATGACATAGAATAATCATTATCTTTAATTTGAGCTAGCCTGATGTTCTTCCAGCTATCTTTGATTTCTACAAATGTTCAGTAACTCTGCAGCTGTGTGTATGTATATAGTTGGGTTTTTCACCACTGCTAATTTAAAACACTTTCTGCTTAGGAACCACTATCAAGTTCAGCACAGAGCTTTACATCTGATATGATCGTATCTTGCATCTTTGTTAATGACAGCTGAAATCTGTCTTTCTTACTTTTATGTTCTAGCCATATTAGTCAAATATGAGTCTTCCTCCTTTTTATTAATCCAGCTGTTTTGCACAGCTTGTCTGACCTTCTGAGGAGCTAGTACTGCCATGCATGTCTACTCTTCATGTGCACTAAAACTGTAGTGTGAAAGATCTTATACTGGGTGAATCTCAGGATTTCTTATTGAAGTGAGGGTTTTAGTTGTAATATTTGTATAACTTAGGTAGAAAGACATCCTGCCTAAACACACACTGCAACTCAGTTCGTTATCTCTTGGCTTTCAAGTAAGTTTTTCTATCATTTTTCTATATCAAGTAATTCTGAATGTCCAGAATAAAAAAATATAACGCCCCCATAATCTGAGAGTGTAAATACTATTGTTTTTCATTTGATTTCAGTGGTGCAGATAATTCCAGAGCAGATTTATCTGTGTAGGAAATAGATGAGAGACTTATCTCCTGCATTGGATTTATGTGTTGATGCAAGACCCAAACAAGGCAAAAGACTCAAGCTTTGTAGAAAGATAAGAAAGAATATTTTCTTACTCAAAAGAAAGTGCCAGGGGACAATGCTTTTTAAAACAAACAAGAAGAAGTAAAGAAAGGAAGCATTATTTTTTTATAGCTAATAGAAATGGAACTGAGCATGTAACTGAGACTAATTTTTTTCTGAAAATTTTAGCCTACACAACTTGTCCTAAATCACAAAATGTATTTCTGCCATAACTAAACCCAGATTTCATGAGAACCCTCAGTAGGAGAATTCCTCTAATTTAAAAACATCCCGATTTAACTTCTGAAAACCCAACTGCTAAGAAACCACTTCTTAATGTCCTTCTGAAAATCCAGCCAAAGATCTTACTTGCTCTGTTTTTTCATCTACATATTTCACAGATGAATGCAAAATCATTTTCCTTAGCCTATGTAATATACTACATTTCCTTCTAGACAGTAGCCACTGCCAGTGAATATTATCCGTCCTGAGTTCATTACTACATTTCACTCCTGTAGACTAAACTCTGTGAGCCCCTTTTCAGCTCATAAGCTTCTTCTCTCCAAATCCCTTTCACAATGTGTTAGCTCTCTTATTCCACATTTGAAACAACTACTGAAATTTTAAGGCAGCTTTAATTCTGGACATTTTTAAAATGTTATCCCATCAAAAATCATCTATAAAGTAAGCAAATCAAACTGATCTTAACATGGAAATGGGGAAACATTTTCTATCTGACATTGGATTTGTGATATCCTCATTTTTCTTATTCAATGAAAGAATAAGATATAAGTCATTGCATTAATAATAGCAATGTTCATTTCAGTTGTTTATATATTTAAAAATTGACATAAAATAAACTATACCTCTTTACTATTGTTGGTGAAATAAGGAATAGAGACATATAGAGGTAATTTGTTTTTCAAAATCTGCTTGTAAAGATTTTTTATTGAGTTGATTTTTGTTCTGTCAGTTTTCTTAAAAATAAAAAGGAAAGTTAAAGTGTTATATGATAGCTTTTCTTGTAATGTAGAAGAGGATTCATACCACAAAAAACTTCAGGTAAATAATCTCAATTTGTTTTCCATTCTTTCTCTATAATCACTGAAGAGAAAGGTAACTCTGGAGGACAATTTTTCCTAAATATTTTATCCTGAGAGTTTGTTATCCGCAAAAGCTTATAGCAACCTATATTCTCCCTGGAAACTATGATCCTGCATTTTTTGTACCCAACCCTTTGGCCAGTCTTTTTTTTTTCTCTCTTCTGGGTTTTGGATATAACACTCACAGACTTGTGGGTTAAATTGAGCAATTCGGTGATACAACCCTGCGCACATGTATTTCTATCATCACATTCCTGCTGACACAAGATTACAGCCCGAAATTAAGGAAGCAGCAGAAAACATGGCAAAGACCACAAGCAGAGTGAAAAAAAAAAAAAAAAATCACTGTCTGAAATAGCCTGAACTTAAATCAAACCAATTAACAATACAGATTAATTAAGTAACTATAGCATAAAAATTTAAACCAGCCTGACTGAGGGCTTCTGCCAAAAACTAGGCAGTCTTGACCTTACCTCTGGCTCCAGAATCAATTCTCACTACTCTAGGGAAAAGACTCATCTTAAAGCTAATTCAGGAGAACAGTGATTAGTTTTCAAGTTGCTCAGTCAAACTGGTTGCCTAAATATTTTGCTGGTACAAAAAAAAAACCCACAGTGAAAAGTGGGAAGAGATGGAAGAACCCCTTTCAGTACCAGCTTGTTCTTAGGTGCAACTCAAGTTGAGTAAAACTTAGCCTAAAGCATCTCTGCTGGAGTCAAATGAAGTATGCTCGAGAAAGGACTCTCCATTAACTTTCTCCAGAAGAGAGAAATTGTAGAATTTGTTTAGATTATGTATATAACTGTTAAACATGTGAATTGTGCTGAGATGAATTTCTGCCTTTAGCCATTCCCATTCAATTCAGTGGCTGAGGTGCCACTATCCAAGGCTGCAGATTTTAATCTAGTTCTTAATATTAGCAATTTGAGATCCAAATGGGATTATTCATAGCTTTAAGTTATTATAGGCAGAAGTTCTGACTGGAATGCATCCTCTGAGACCGATTTGTTGGACTTTTTTATTTTTTTTAATAGGTTAGAAACTGTAAGCTCCTTAGAGGGATTGTTATTGATGCTGCAATATTCCCAGTGCAGTTCACTGGTTCCTTTGCACAAACAAAGTGACCCAGCTGCAATGAACAACTTGAAACATCAGGGCTTAATCAATTATCTGGATACAATCAGGTGACCTTGTACTTTCTTCTCTGTATTTCAGGAATGTATTAAATCTGCTCTTACATAGGCAGTTTAATATCAACCTGAGTATTTTTTTTCTTTGCTTTATTCTGTTCTACCACTTCAATAGAATATTGCAGACGTCACATTTTCTCAAACCAAAATCTAATTCCTTATGAAAGATGTGAAATAATTCAGTGATATCAGAAAATTATTCAGATTTGAGATTTATAAATGTTGTATATGTTTTGACTTGTACACTAATAGGTCAGTACACGAAGAAACTATTTTGCAGTTAAGAAATCTGAGTTTCAATCAACTTGGAATTAGTCTGAAACACCATTTATTACTGTGTAAAGTGAGCTATTGTATGTTCATTGTGTTATGAAAAAAGTAAACTGTATAAATGCAATAGTAACAGGATAGATTTTTGTACATGATATGGTACTTCATAAGAACTTTTTCTGCATGCATGGAATACTCTTCACTACAGTTAAAGTGGGGTTGCAGACTAAGCAATTAATATTCATGTCAATGTTTCAGTTAAACAAGTTAATATTTATTTTCTAAACTTTGGATTTTTACTAGAACTTGGTTAATATTTTGAGAATGTGGTGGGTTTACGTGGCTGACGGCAAAGCTTCTATCCAGCCACTTGCTGACTCCTCCCAAACGGATGAGGGAGAGACTCAGAAGAGCAAAAGTAAGAAAACTTGTGGGTCAAGATAAAGATGAAGTGAAAGAGAAAGAAACAAGTGATGTAAAATCAACCACTCATTACCAGCAGACTGATGCCTGATGAATCTCCAAGCAACAGATACTTTGGAAAAATTTCCTCTCCCTGTTTTATTATTGAGCATGATGTTTTACAGTATGGAATCTCCTTTTGGTCAGTTAGGATCATCTGTCCCAGATGTGTTCACCCCCACCCACTCACTCACCCCCAGCCTGCTCTCTAGGCCAGCAGAGAGAGAGACAAAGTCCTCGAAGCTGTGCAGGTGCTGTTCTGCAGTAGCTAAAACATTGCTGTGTTATCAACATTATTTTGGTCACCAAAGACAACATCATATGAGATGCTATGAAGAAAATTTACTCTATACCAGTCAGACCCAATACAGAGATAATACTGAGATGTATACATTCACATATCCCTCAAAACCTACTTACATATTTAAAGATGGCAAAAATTACTTAGACTTTTTACCTTCATAAGGACATTAGACCAATATTAATACAGTTCCTTTTGGTTTAATGTAGGAAAATATGCAAATTATTGTATCCTCTCAGGATGGATCTATTGTTAACATCTCCAAAAAGTTTAATCTTGCCCATTTTAGATATTGGTCTCATGAAATGCATTTCTCTCTGAAGGTATCTATTTCTCTCCAATGTGTATAAAGGGAGCCTGTGGCAAATAAGGGATCTAAAAATTAGTTTTTATGTTAGCTGAATCCCATTTTATGTATGCATAAGGCTTCAAAAAAACCAAAAGGACAAGTCATAGAGAAGAAAAGTTTACTGCAGCTTGCAACTGGGCCTTGAATTGGAAAAGCTTGTTCCTGTGCATTTCAGCCCCTGGCTCAGCCACAAGAATTCCATCCCATCACTGTGGAGATAATCGTTTAGTGCTGTCACCACAAATAACTTCAGCTTCACAAGGATGGGGAGATGATCTTCCCTCCTACACATTTTGCCACTTTGAAATGCTTTCAATAACCCTGTTACAGATGAAACAATAACAAGAAACTATATTCTTTCTGGAAGCATGGGTTTTCAACCTACAACCTTGACAACTGAATGCTTCTAGTTCCTGCAAATCGGCAACAGCAATGTGGTTCTTCTGCTAATCTCAGAAAAAAAAAAAACATACATATTCTGATAATTGAAGTAATTTACTTATCTCATATAGGACTTGAGCACTCAGCAGAAAAAAAAAAAAAAGAAAAAAAAGGCAATTCTTATTAACAATCATGCTTTACCATTATTTTGGCTGAGAAAGTATCATTGAAAAGAAGAACACAGTTTGGTCTCTGTTTCCTTGCATTAACAGCCATTTGCAACGAGTTTCTATATAGACTTCATTAGCTTCTCTATTAAGGTAATTACTCCTTTTAGCAAAGAGATGGATTTACATAGGTAAATACTGAAGCTGGATGGGAAGCATCAAGATTATCTGCACTGGTGAGCAAAAAGAGCAGATTACACAGGTGGAGAGCAAGTATAATTGATTCAGAAAAGTGGACTAAAGAAATAAATGCTAATGTGTAAGGCTCATTAGATTGACAGATTTATTAAGGATTGCTTTGTGTTGTGACAATGAAAAGCCATCACAGTTTGGGATTCAGAAGATTCAAAAGCGAGACCTAAGGGCAACAAGAGGCTAAGCTATCTTTCTGTCTGCTCTTTTGTTTTGGACTTACCTTGTGTCAAACATAATCTTGACCAGAAAATTTCTCTGTGCTCAGAGCTGGATTAAAGATTTATCTCTTTACATTTTTTTTTTTTTTTTTTTTTTTTTTTTTACTGCCAGGAAGAGTTCAGTATGGGCAGAAAGGGACTGAAGAAGAAAAAAATAAGGAGAAACAAGAAGTGAGAGAAGGAGAGAGAAAGAGATGAAAAGATAATTTTAGCAAACATTTCCATTTCATTTATAAAGAAAAGAGCTAAATATATTATTCTTTATGTAGCAGCACAGATACATTTTCTGTGTGTGTTATCACAATGGTGGGTATGGCATTTGCTGTTACACTGGTTACATAAAAAAGTGTATGCTTTTTTTTTAGAATTTTATATTTCTCTCACATCAAAGTTATGGGATTCCCTTTGTATTTTTCTTTTATTTTTATCCCAGCAAGAAACTACAATAAACTACCTAGTTTCTTTTGGTTTTCTGAAGTGCATTTTGAACTTTTGCTTCAAATTGCACTCTGATTTCACTAAATGATTGCTAACTTAATTCATTTTTTCTTTCTTCAGCATTTATACTAAACTTACAAGATTACTGGGGCTTTGACCCGGGAAAATATATGCACTTCCACCATATAATTGGGATCATTCCAGAAGCATATCTCAGCAAAGCCAATAGCTCAAGTGGGACCAGACTTCTATAAACACACTCATTTTACAGTCCACTTTATTTTTCAAGGAGTCCAGTAGACATGAATGGATGTGATTTTCATACACTTTTATTTGTGTGTTGAATAATAAATTATGCTGTCAGTTTTAAATGCCTGACTTACAGAATAAGATAATTCACTGTTACATAGAAACCTGCTTGAGCGAAAATTAAATACGTCATTTTTCTGTCCTGATCTTCACTGATCTGGAAAAAAACTAGTTGCTGTCCTCTTGGTAGATATCTTTTACATATTTGAAAACTGATATTATGGTCTAGACCAGAACACGGATTTCTAGATCAAACCATTCCAGTTTCTCTAATATATATATATTCTATCTAGATTTCATTTTTTAAACAGATAAGATTTTTCTTTTACCACAACATCTAAGTATCCTATAAGCTTGTGTAGTTTCTCTAAACTGCTTCAAGTTTTGGGTAGTTTTTTGGTGGTTGTTTGTTTGCTTGTTTGATATTTGTGGCTTGGTTGGTTTTGTTTTATTTTTTGAGAGCCTCCAAAACAAGACAGAATGAGACTATTAAAAGGTTTATCTTTCATGTATCCTAGAGATGCAATTCAGAGCACCTATTTTTTATTTATCATATGAGAAAGGAAAACAGTTTCTGAAGGCAATGGATACCCTCTAAGAAAGAGACTTTATGAAGATTACAAATAATTCCCAGGTTTTGTTTTAAAGATTTATTATTGTTATGGGAGAGGAAATATTCAGCTTTCTTGTTTACCGTCATGTTCTGAATATACTTCAAAATGAGATTTGCTACTTTGATTAACCTCATGTTTTTATTCAGGCTCAGCTTGATTCATTTGTATCTCCATTTTAGATTTCCACATTAGATTTCTCTTCAATGCAGTATTTCTCCTACTTTTATATTGAATTTACTCTTATCGGTTTCAGCCTATTTCTCCAATTGATCATGATCTTTTTAAGTTCTAATCCTATTCTTCATGTATTTCATAATCCTGCCAAGGCTGGTGACAGCCCATGTATTGAAGTGTTTTTTTCTGTTTCACTATAAAAAACATTAATGTAAATAATAAATAGTACATTTTTTTCCAGGACAGGTTCATTGGATATGCAATGAAATGCAGTGCTAGATAGACATACTGCTATTAGCTTTGAGTAAATTATGTTCAAAATCAGAACAGATGTATCTATAAATAAAGTAATCAACACTGGAGAGGTTCTTTTCCTGAGAATGCCTTCAAATAGTATTCATAGAATCACAAAATCATAAAATGTCCTGAGTAGAAAGGGACACACAAGGATCATCAAGTCCAACTCCTGTCCATGCATATGACAAAGCCACAATTCATACCATGTGTCTGAGGGCTTTGTCCAATTACTTATTGAATACTGTCAAGAAAGCCACAATTCATACCATGTGTCTGTGGGCTTTGTCCAATTATTCATTGAATACTGTCAAGCTTGGTGCCATGTCTATGTCCCTGGGGACCCTGTTCCAGTGCTCTACCACTCTCTGGGTGAAGAATCTTTTCCTAATGTCCAACCTAAACTTCCCCTGGCACATCTTCCTGCTATTCCCTTGGGTTCTATTATTGGTCAGCACCTTCTTCTACTCTTCCGCTTCTGAGGAATCTGTAGTCCATTATGAGGTCTCCCCTCAGTCTCTTCTTCTCTAGGCTGAACAGACCAAGTGACTTTAGCCACCCCTCATACAGCTTCCACTCCAAACCCTTCACCAACTTTGTAGCCCTCTTCTGGACATTCTCTAGTAGCTTCATACCTTTTTCATACTGTGTCACCCAGAACTGCGCACAGTGCTCCAGATGAGGTCGCACCAGTGCAGAGTAGAGTGGGACAATCACCTCCCTCACCTGGCTGGCAATGTTATGCTTGATGCACCCCAGGACACGGTTGGCCCTCTTGGCTGCCAGGGCACTGTTGGTTCATGTTCAACTTGCCACAACCCCCAGATCCATCTCCACGGAGTTGCTCTCACAGAATCACAGAATGTTAGGGATTGGAAGGGACCTCAAAGATCATCTAGTCCAATCCCCCTGCTGGAGCAGGAACACCCAGATGAGGTTACACAGGAATTCATCCAGGCGGGTTTTGAATGTCTTCAGGATAGGAGACTCCACAACCTCCCTGGACAGCCTATTCCAGTATTCTGTCACCCTCACTGAGAAGTTTCTTCTCAAATTTAAGTGGAACCTCTTGTGTTCCAGTTCAAACCCATTACCCCTTGTCTTACCATTGGTTGTCACCGAGAAGAGCCTGACTCCATCCTCGTGGCACTCACGCTTTATATATTTGTAAACATTAATAAGGTCACCCCTCGGTCTCCTCCAAGCTAAAGAGCCCCAGCTCCCTCAGCCTTTCCTCATAAGGGAGATGTTCCACTCCCTTAATCATCTTTGTTACCCTGTGCTGGACTCTCTCCAGCAGTTCCCTGTCCTCCCTGTCCTCCAGCCTCTCATCCCCCAGCCTGTATGCACAGCCAGGTCTGCCGTGTCCCAGGTACAAAATCCAGCACTTGCTCTTGTTAAACTTCAAGCTGTTGGTGAATGCCCAGCTCTCCAGTTTGTCCAGATCCATCTGCAGGGCCTCTCTGCCCTCAATAGTGTCAACATCTCCTCCCAATTTTGTGTCATCAGCAAACTTAGTATTCCTTCAAGTCCTGCATCCAAGTCATTTATTAAGACATCGAAGAGTACTGGCCCTAAGATGGGCCAGAACCCTTTGAACCTGATCCATCAGCCAATTGCTCACTCACCGCACTATGTGTTTATCCAGTTGCATGCTGAACATCTTGTCCAGGAGCATACTGTGTGAGACATTATCAAAAGCATTACTGCAATTCAAAAAGACAGCTTAGATATCTGTAACAAAGCACTGCATTGTTGAGTGGAGGTATGCCTTGGGAGATCTCACCTGAAAGATTGTTTTCAGTTTGAAGTGATATCTATAAATGAAGAGTTTTAAAAAATATTTATTTATTTATTTAATTTCAACTGACTGTGCAACTACTTTGCATTCATTATATCTAGAACACATTTCTATGATTCGCTCATAAGTTTATGTCAACAGCTTTTACTAAACAAATACTTCTGTGGATTTCTATCAACTCTACTCCATCCTTCT
This sequence comes from Patagioenas fasciata, assembly GCF_037038585.1. NCBI lineage: Eukaryota > Metazoa > Chordata > Aves > Columbiformes > Columbidae > Patagioenas > Patagioenas fasciata. The sequence goes on from NC_092520.1 coordinate 36,152,997, forward strand.
CACCTCTTTAAAAAATGGAATTGAGATAGTGTTACATAGTTTTCTGTCTATAAATCTGTAATTTCTGGCTCTTATTTCACTACTGTATTGTTTGTACCTACACATTATTTGTTTAATAATTAGCTAGCAGTATCTTTCTGTGTGCTGTTTTTATGTTCATTAGCACAGATTTTCACGAGTTTTTATTTTTCCCTTTACTGAAAGCTAGTTTAACTGAGAAGTATCATTCGCTAGTTTTCTGATATCTAAACCAACCTCCTCATTTCTCAAATATTATAAGTAGCAGTTCAGAGATAATGGTGAGAAGTCCTGTAATTGCTCTGGTACAAATTTCCTAAAGCCCTGCAGTATTAAATATTTCTAACTTTAGCTACATACTCTTTAAGCTGTTCTCTTTCTTCCAGTCCTGCTTATATCTGTACCTATATGTTAAATTTAGTTGTGTTGAGCCTCTGGTCACAATCAACCTTTTCTTTAAGTCTCATGAAAAAAAAAAGGCAAGGTGGGGAAAGCATTTCAGCCTGTTATGTATTATCTGTTATATCTGCTATAATTCAATCAATATTCGGTTTATGACTCTGCAGAAAGATGCATTATGTGTCATAGCCCCCTGTGAGGCACTAGTTCAATATTTACCAAGTAAGGAAATAAGTATACTACTTTTAAAGTTGGGAATATTGTTTCTTTGAGTTCAACGTGAGTCTTCACAGTGACTTCAGCAGAGTTTAAAGCAAGAATTTAGAAAAAAATATTGGACCAGTAAAACAACAACAACAGCAACATCAACAAACCAAAACAAAAACCAAAAACCAAAAAAACCCCAAAACAACAAACCCCAACCTCTCAGAAATTCTATTAAGAACTCCAAGGAAGAGATTAATCCCATATTCTTCCCAAGTTTCCTTTTCCTTCCTTTCCCTTCTTTTCTCCATACAGTTTATTTTCAGTTTAACCATTTGGCTGCTGTTTTTTACTGTAGCTTCAGAGCTGAATAAAACACGACAGTTTCTTTTATAATTGTTATAACATCTACTGTTTAATAGACAGTTACTATGCCAAGTTCATGACACGATAATGTAGATTTCTTTTTTAATTTTATATTTGCTTTTATGGAAACTGGTAAAGCAAGGAAAACATTCAGAATATGAAGTGAGTAATACCTATTCCATGTAAACTTTTGTTTTATATAGCAACAGTAGATTGTCTTTAGAGATGGAACCAAATAACTATCTTTACGTCACTGGCAGGAAATACCAATATCACCTGCACAGGGTAAGAAATATCATTTCTGCCAATTTTCCTATCACATAGCATTACAAGCAGCAAGGTAGGCATAGAAGCTAATGGAAGAGAGATAGTAGTGTTGGAAATTTATTAGATGGGGCTATAAAATGAGTCTTTATATGAAAGATAAATATATTTTTCATGTCTGGCAAAAATGAAGTAGAAGAAATACAAGCTCTGATTTAGTCTTAACTAATATGACTGCATATTGCCAAAGATGCCCATACAAATAAATGCATTTATATTTTTCTAAGAACCCACAATTTACTCTCTGACCACGCAGCAGAATGATGAATTAGAAGAGAATAATAGAATGTGCTTTTGCATACTCCACATCTATAATGAAAATGAATGGGAGGTAAGTATTGGTTGAGAGTAGCTTCTGAAACGTCCAGTTCTGCTGAATCTGTGAGGTAAGCTGACAGGGAGAATTGTGTTCCTCAGGGAACACTGACAGAATTCCTGCAAGTTGGACAACACCTGGCATAGTAAACTAAGGTGACTTGAATGTAAAAGGAAAGGGGGAGATTAGGAAAGTAAAGGCAAGAAAACCTAAAGGTAGCAATTGAAAAAGTTAACACATATGAAATAAAATAAAATCATCCAATAAATGTCAGACTGTGTGGACCAGATGTCAGAAATAAAATATAACTCAATAAGTGAAATATATATATTTTAACAGAGATGGTTTCATTCTGAAATAATCAATTTGGTGTGTGCAGCTATGGGATTTTGGTTAACCTCATCAGATACAAGTATCATCTTCAAAGAGGAGGGTTTTATTGTGATATAAATATAAATAACTAATATAATTAAAGAGTAACCTCATTGGAAACAACTGAATTACATCAGTATACTATAGCTACCTGTGAGACTAAAATCAGAGTTCTGCATGTACATTGAGGTTTGGATTCTGAGTTACACAGAACAACAGCATGCAAGGGCTTAAAGCCAGCTTTGTATTCAGGCTTATATGTACTAGTTAGCCTATTCAAAATGGTTTCACTGAGTTATATATAGAAAAACACAAGTTTTTCGAAGTGAAAAACCATGTTTAAGACCCTAGTCTTTTAAAAATATATTTGCAGATATATTACTGTATGCACATGTATCCGTAATGACTACTGGATGATTCTTATGGTGGTTTTGGTTAAATATATATGCAGATCTTATTTCAGAACAGAAGTATTTGTATGCAAAATTATATAGTATTTAAAAATAATTTATCCTTTCTATCCTTAGGGGAAAAACACAATAGTGACAAGAAAATGTTTGATAACTTTGATTTAGAAAAAGCAGTGGAGTGCATGCTACAAGTAAAACTTATCCACATGTATCCCCAGTAGGAATCTGACTGAGTATGGAAACTTACCTTTCCTCTTACCTTCTCAGTTGGGAATGTAATACATTGATGAGACAATACGAGGAAGTTGTCAATTCTCGTTGTTTCTATCCTGTAGTTAAATAGAAAGCTTTGTTCACCACTTTGTGTCTAGAATCCCACCTACACCTTGAATTAGTAAAGAAATAATTTGAACAACATACTGCTTAGAATGTGCATCAAGGCAACCTCAGGATTGCACCACCTCCTGTTTCCAACCCCCTCCCCCAGTGTACAAACGTAACACCCTCTGTTTTGCAAAACCAATTATATTATCTTTGGAACTGACAGAATGCTTTTCTTTCATAGGGTATGAAATCACATAGAACAATTATTTGGGCTGGAAGGTTCATTTGGTTGCTACTACTGCAGCCTGGCAAGTTTCATTTCAGGACCCCTAAAATGTTGCTTATGAATGGGTGTTAAACCCTAACTTGAGTATCTCTACTGAGACCAATTTGGCTTCACTCCCTGAAACTCAGTCTTTTACTGAGCATAGCTTTTCAGTTTTTCCTAGAATTAAATCCAAAATTCTGTTCTGCAACTGGAGCCCATTACTCCTCTTTCTGTTCTTACTGGCTAAGGAGAGTAACTGGTTCCTGTCTTCCTTAAAATACAGCTTTTTGGATTCAAGGTCAATTATATGCCTGTTCAGTCTTCTTTACCTGTAAAATGAACATGCCCAGTTCACTTAGACTTTTCTGAAGTCTTATTTTTCAAAACTTTTATTAGTTCTTTGCCTCTTCTCTGAACTCTCTCAATTTTTGTAATCAGCTGTCCAAAACTGCATGTGGAATTCTAGCTTAGTCTAGACTAGAATGGACTACAGCATGACCATTTCTTCTTTATTTTTATATGATACGTCTTTTAGGAGGACTTGAAAAAGGTGAGGGTAAAATGATACTCATTGTGCAATCTCTACCTTCTAGAGATATAAGCAAAAAAATAATATTTATGTGTATTGGGTTGATGTGCCCAGGTATTGGTAATGGAGGACTGCAGAGATGGCCTCTGTGAGAAGAGGTCAGGGCTGCCCTGTGCCAGATAGAGCTGGCTCCAATAGGAGGTGCTCCAGGTGCTGGAGCAGATAATTCATACTGCCTGTTGAAAAGACCTCAGTGGAGGAACGGAAAGCAGTGTGAGGAAAGAGGAGGAGCAGAAAGAAACCTCTGTGTACTGAGAGTAACCCGCTTGGGGTGGGTAGAGGAGTCTGAAGTGGAAGAGTGAAGTTGAGCTTGGGAAAGAAGAGAGGGAGATATTCTTTTATTGACTTTTTGTTTCCCACTTTGTCAATCAGTAGCTAAATATTTATTTTTGCTTGACAATAAATTAATTTTCTTCAAGTCAAGTATCTTTTGCCTACAATGGTAATTAATAATTTATCTCCCAGTCTTGATCTTGACCCATGACCTTTCTTGCTCCTGTTCTTCCTATTTTAATTCCCCAGCCCCTGGGGGAGTGGAGGAATACATGAGTGATTGAATGGGCATTTAGTTGTTTGGCAAGCCTAACCTAGCACATCGTTATAGATTTTTTTTTTTTTAGGTTAAATTATGTGTATTCTTTTGGTTTCTCCTGTTTGGATTCTTTCAAATAAGAAATATCATATCTAAAATCAATAAAATGTTCATAGCATACCAAAAAAAAAAAAAAAAGAGATAGCTTGAGTAACAGGTCATAAAAGTATCTTAATTATTTAAAAATAAAAGAAAAATTAAGAAGGAGAAAAGATTGGATAGGTTTCATCACTTTATATAGTGAGAAAACAAACATATTGTGAATACTACTCATATTTTGACAACTAGAATCTTAGAAACAGAGAATCATAGAATCCTAGAATTATAGAATCATTTCAGCTGGAAGAGCCCTCAGGATCATCAAGTCCAACCATGACCTAACTCTAGCACTAAACAATGACCCTAAGAACTTCATCTAAACACCTTTTAAACACCTCCAGGGATGGTGACTCCACCACTTCCTTGGGCAGCTTGTTCCAATGCCTGACAACTCTTTCCATGAAGAATTTTTTTCCCAATATCCAATCTAAACCTCCCCTGGCACAACCTAAGGCCATTTTCTCTTGTCTTATCACTTATTACTTGGAGAAGAGAACAACACCCTCCATGCTAAAACCTCCTTTCAGGTACTTGAATCTGTGACCATAACCAAAGAAGAAATTGCCTGTCTGTACATCTACATCAGTATTTTTCTTTGAATCAAAGCAATACTTCTACAGTACATCTCCTGATCATATCTGCTTGCTGTACTTAGGTTCTCATTCTGGAGAATGCACATTTAATCTATTCTGATAAAAATAAACTCAAAACTGTGTTCCAGAATCTCAGTGTGCTCCAACCCCAGGATGATATTCAGTCCAGAGGACCAGACAAGAGCTAATTTACAGTAAAGCATGCAAACTGTATATAGTGTAGATATTGGGCCCTCAGCATCATTTGTTTTGCCCAATACATCTGCTCCTATTGTGCTTCACTACTTGCTGATATCCTCATAACTCTTACTAAGAGAATATTTTGGTTCTTCCCTTCCTTTAATAATTCAGTTCAAAGAGAAGTAAAGGATTTTATTCATGAGGAATAGTGATAATCTTTCAAAGTAAATATCCAGAATGGAGAACAAAATTGCATCTTCAGAATGGGAAATGAGTAAATCACTGGCTGCTGATTTCTGATTATTTTATACACTCGGTATGGTTGACTCTGTAAATGCAGTTCCATCTAATGCAGAGAAATGTATGGTGGCTTTGACAAAACACTGGTATTTTGTTTTATTTTGTTTTGTTTTGTCAGGAAATGTTACCCGCTAGACTGTTTGGAGTTGATCCTCCAAGGTCCATGACACCAAAGAAGATTCCCATGTAGACTGCCATCTAGGGACTTCAGCATCTGTACATGAACTCTGCATGATGTGGGGCTGCCTGAAAGTCAGAGATTGCTGAAGCTATTTGCCAATACAGATGAATAAAACAATTAACAAAGCATTGATCAAAGACTGAGAATTTCAGAGACTGGAATAATCTTGTTTCCTCTGTTAGTTTCTAGTCATCTTTTATGTCAAAACTACTGATGGAGAAAAAAAATATCCCTGCTTCTCTGGGGTTTATGGAGACTTCCTTATTGTGGTCTAGTTGTATGCCTTTGCAAATCTGATGATAAATTAGGTACAGACTAATATTTACTGATTCTTGCAGATATGAGCTCAGGTAACCACTTCTGATCTCTCTTTCCGTCATTACCTAGTTGATGTCTTCTTCTGTTATGCATATGTGTAAAACTGATCACGTAATAGCCTGTAAAACTTCATTTTAATGTCCAACAGGAAGCTTCATTTGCACATTTTTACTTTAGTAAATTAAATTTGTGGTGCCATATTTATTTTATTTATATCTTTATTTATTGTACTTAATTCAGTTGTTAAGGTCCTTTTAGGCATTGCCATGCACACTATATTGTTGCTCAAATTCCACTTTTTCTCATGTATCACATATACTGTCTAACAATCCTTGAATTTATGCTTAACATGAGAGATGAGAAAATAAAAAGGTGATTAGCTCATACAGCAGATTTAGTTTTGATGAGATAAAAAAGCTTGCTTCTGTATTATTCTTATCAGGATTTCTGAGGGAGTCAGCAAGGGTTCAGAGGGCTGCCCCAGGAGTAGGATATGTCATGGTTCTTCTTTTGACCTGTGTAATATTCCCACTTAGGGGAATAATAACATGTTAGATCCTTTGTACAACATTTCTCTTTGTCAGCATCTTACTTTGAGACTTCTGTCCTTATCCTCAAAAAATGACACTTGGCATATAACTGCAGTGGCTTGGGGATTGTATGGATTCATCTTCTGTTTGTCATTCAGTAACAGATTCACTTTGAATCCTCCACCTGCCTAAAGATAATACTGAATGTGAAAATTCTTTTTGATACTGTAGGTCCTCCGTAAAATTTGATATCTGATACTCACTGGTCCATGATTTTCAAATTTTAATATTCAACATTTAACTATTATTTTAATTCCATGTGACCTCTAGTCTTAAACACAAATGATTCTTGCACAGGTACCACTTCTATTTCCCCATAGATATGAACAACTTTGAAAGAACCATGGAAAACCTATACCAATAATACTGTCATAATTATATAGATTTTAATGAAAAAATATTACAGAAATATTAATAATAACACACATATATAAGGGTAGATACAGACACAGATGTAGATAACAGAATCTTTTAATAAACCATTTCTATTCTGTATATCATGTGTGATAAATTTTGTGGAGATTGCCGGGAACCCTCTTATGAGAAAACATTATTGGGGACCATCTGCTGAAAGATTTCCAGTGTGTCTTCAAAAGATGCTATCATTGGTCTTGCAAATGAAAGCAAAAATGTTTTGTAAACATGTATCACCACTTTGTGATAAGTTTGAATGCAACCTTAAGACAAACTAATAGCACAGTTTGCATAGGGGTTACATAGTTTTAGAATGCACAAAACTTGGATCAACCTATGAAAACTGTCCAGAAATGACCATGTAGTTTTCATTAGATCGCATATATAAGTCCAAAACCAAAACAACTTGTTCCATTGTCTCTGTACTTCAAAATGGGGAATGGGGAAATGAATATGCTGGTATCTTCTTGCTTATTATTGGTAATACTAAGTTCTGTGAAAAAACAAATACAATAACAAAAATATCTCCTGGACTTAAAACACTTTCAATACAAGAGGATCAAAGCTTTGTGCAAAAAATAAGGACTATAAGTGCTGCACTGGATGGAATACAGAGATCAGTCCTTTTACAAAAACAATACAAGGGTCAGAGAAGTGGTTTGTGTTTAGAAGGTAAGTATTGCTATGAGTCATATGTAGTTTGAAAAAAAGGTAGAAAGCAAGGGAATCTAAAGCTTCTCTTTCTTCAGAATAGATACTTTTCAATATGGATGCACCATGAGGAATAATCTTTGGTACAGAGATTTTTAATCCAACTTTTTAAAAATATGTTTGTTCAAGGAGACTTCCCGATGGAAGAATAACTACTCTGTTATATGTTAGCATTCATCTCCAGTGGAAAAAAGGACTACAAAAATTGACCTGATTGTTTCATTTTAGTTGTGGTGATATTATTAGTCTTAGGTAATTGCTAATGTACCTAGGATTTTGGAAGTCCATCTGGCTCATGTTCCCAGTATATTTCCAGGGCATAACTTCAATATGTAGAGACGTGATAAAAGAATCATAGAATCATAAAATAGTTTGGGTTGGAAGGGACCTTCGAAGGTCATCTAGTCGAAAGCCCCTGCAAGCAGGAGACATCTTCACCCAGATCAGGTTGCTCAGAGCCCCATACAGCCCGGCCTTGAATGTTTCAAGGAATGGGGCATCCACCACCTCTCTGGACAACCACCACCCTCATTGTAAAAAATGTCTTCCTCATATCTAGACTGAATCTCCTCTCCTTTAGTTTAAAATCGTTACTCCTTGTCCTGTCATAACAGGCCATACTAAAAAAGTCTATCCTCATCTTTCTTATAGGCCCCTTTTAAGTACTGAAATGCTGCAATAAGGTCTCCCTGGAGCCTTCTCTTCTCCAGGTTGAACAATCCCAACTATCTCAGCCTTTCCACATTGGACAGGTGTCCATCCCTCTGATCATCTTAGTGGACCTCCTCTGCACTCTTTCCAACAGTCCATGTCTTTCCTGTAGTGAGGGCTCCAGAGCTGGATGCAGGACTCCAGGTGGGGTCTCACCAGAGCAGAGGGGCAGAATCATCTCCCTCAACCTGCTGACCACGTTCTTTTTCATGCAGCCTAGGATACAACTGGCTTTCTGGGCTGCAAGTGCACATTGCCAGCTCATGTGCAATCTTATATCCACCAGTACCCCCAAGTCCTTCTCCACAGGGCTGCTCCAAATCCTTGCATCCCCCAGCCTGTATTGGTATTGGGGGTTGACCTGACTCAGGTGGAGGACCTTGCACTTGGCCTTGTTGAACCTCATGACATTCACATCAGTCCACTTCTCAAGCTTGTCCAGGTTCCTCTGGATGGTGTCCCTTCTCTCAGGCATGTCAACTGCACCACTCAGCTTGGTGTCATCTACAAACTTGCTGAAGGTACACTCGCTTCCAGTGTCTATGGAACTGATGAAGATATTAAACAGTATGGTCCCAGTATGTACCCTTGAGGGACACCACTTGTTACCGGCGTCCATCTAGACATTTTGCCATTGACCACTACAATGATAAAGATACATGATAGGTGTTGCTGGATAACAACCTCTGCTCCCACTGCTAGGAAGAGCTTTTGATGTATTGCATGCAACCAGCTGTAGATTTTCAAATCTGTCCATATCTACTTATAGAGCAGGTGTTAAGGATTCACCAAATGCCTGAAATGTGATTATAAAAGTTACAGTAAATGTCACCAGCGTTTAGTGTTCTTTCATTTAATGGACTCTCCTTCACGAACATGATCAGGAGAGACATTATATCATTGAGGATTTGATATGATAATCGGGATAGAGTGTAAAGAGATGTGATAAGGTTTTAAAAAAGAATGCCTGAACATCTTTTTAATTGTTAGAGGATTTTGAAAAGTCTACCTGCTTACTATCATTGGAACTCTCTTTATAGATAATAAAAACACAGTCACAACAGACGTTTTCTGGAATTATCATTTCTGTAATATGTTTGAAAGACCAACAAAACTAAGAGCAGAGCTTGTTGATCAAGGTACAGTATGCATTTCCTTAGGTAGAAACCATAAATGTAAATCATTTCTAACGCTGATATACAGCATAAAGTTTAAATAATCAGGCTCTGTGGTCTGTACGTCTGATGAAATATATAATCAATAGATCGCCCACAGGTCACTTGATATGTCAGAGTGAACACAAAATAATGCAATTTCTGGGATAATATTTTTCTTAAACACAATAAAACCAAATTATAACAGAAGTATTCAACACTGTCTCCCATAAGATCCTCATGACAAGCTTTTGGGTTAGTCCCGTTGAAGATGGATGTGGAGAAGATTCAAGCACTGCTATCAAAAGACTGAAGGCAGACTACAAGCCCTGTGAAGAGAGATTAAAGGAGGTAAAACTATTTAACCTTGTGATCACCAGACTAAGGGGAAATCTAAATGTTTCTCACAACTGTTTTGATAAAAGTTTACAAAGATAATGGAACCAGCTCTTCTCAGTAGTACCAGGTGTTGCAAAAAAGGAGAAGAGGACACAAATTTGCAAGCAACTTTACAAGACTTGTCAATGTGGTTGAAACAAAATACTAAAGGTAATAACTGACATATATTACCAAGTGTGCACAGAAAACCAAGTATAAGTGTTGAAGTCATAAAATTATGCAAGTGATAATTAACTTCTCCATTTTAGACTTCCGAATTAGACAACTCCCGATATATTTAAAGAAAACACATCATTAATCCCCATTTTTGTGGATATTTCCGATTAGGGTAATTCCTAGACTTTGGGTAAAATGGCTGGAGAGGTTTTATCCTAAATATGTCATGAGAACTTGGGGCATAAAAAAAGTGAGAACCAGTGCAAATTTGTGCCAGAAGAATCAACAGATAAGTATTTGTGGCCTGAATATTATAGTACATGCAAGTAATTTCAGATAGAATGTATTTGGTCTTTAGAGAACTGACAGTTCATACCCTACAGTTTAAAGCATCATAAACATATGCACTACATATTTATGAAAGAAACACTACAGTAGGGAGATGAAGCTGCAGAAACAACATTTACACCAAGAACCAATATATCCATTTCTGGTTTTGATGACAATGAAAACCTTGCTGCTGGAGATTACACAAGAATCTCCAAGGAAAATATATATTTTTTTAAATGTCAGTGTGGCAGGCTGCCAAGAGAACCATTCAGAAAGGATTTTTGAATGATGGAAGGCTGCATCAGTTTACAGTTTGGTGATTTATTTGATCAGTTGAGAAGACGAAGATCATACATGTTTCATTGAGAACAATAACATGGGATGATACAGAATTCGAATTTGAACAACTATTCAGGTACACCGGATCATTACTAAACAAAAAGTTTTCTATGTTTACAGTACATAATAAGTGAATTATGTAAGTTACATAAAATTGAAATTATTGTGTGTAGTACATCCATGTAGATGTTTCTTCTTACTGAAGGCTCTTGACTGCAGCAGATTGACCCTGCTGTGGGTAAAATAAAAATGCTCTTTCTTCTTCCTTCACTGTTATTTTTACAGCTAATCTGATATGTGGCAATAGGTCACCACTCAAAGGCTATATTGCTGCAGGCAATGAAGACAATACTTGGCATCACTGTCCAAGCTCCACCAAGCTCACTATGCAGTGTGTACAGTTTTGAAGTGAAAGGGATATTTCATACTAAGAATCTTATAACAACATTGCAGTGTTTATAACCTCAGTTCTCTTATAATGAGATAAACCACAAAGAACAATTTGTAAGGAGGCACAAAGTTGTTCCTAGCTGGAAGACTGTTAATTTCAAACCTGGGCTATGAATGAACACTAATTCAAACATCAACATTATCTGATACTTTGCGTGGGGTTTTGGCACAAGATAAAAAGTTTTCATTCTGATTCTGAAATATCTCATTTTGCATAGTCTTCATGCAGATCTTACTGGGCCATACAGATCTAAACAAGATCATAATGAACTGTTGTTAAATCATGTGGACTTTGTTTGGACCAGTATTATTCTTTTTCAAATAGCACTACACAATCTTTTAATAGTAGTGACTAAAAGAAACATGATGTTTTAAAACTCTGACTGTATTTGCCAGAAGATATATAAATACATAAATCTGTCCCAGAAAATTTATGATATTAAATTAATTATAACTATGCACTACTAGATGAACAACTAACTTAAGCCTTTCTCAGACCACCCATAGTATCAAGCATCATTTCATCACAAGAGTCATGCAACAATTATCAGGGCATCCATGTTGAAGTACAGTGCTAATTAGGCTGTTAAGGTGATGCTCTGTCTCATGTTTATAAAACACAAATGTGAGCTATGAAGTTAATATCTTGTACAGGTCAGAGAGGAGTAGAAGGGAATCAGATCTCTGCTTAATTATATATACTTATTATGCTTTAATCACCCTTTGGGCTAGCTTCAATAGAAGGGAGGGTTCATGTCCTGTTGCGAGAGTTCAAAAAGTGAATATTGGTTTATCTTACATCTGAACTTTAGTTAATGTATAGGCAGCAATACAAATACTATAGGGCTACAGATCAAGAAAGCAAAAAGAGAGTGACATATGACATGCGAGTAGTCACCTGAGAAAAATAAATCCTGGATTTCTGATCCTGATTGTGTTACTGCAGCTTTTTCATCAACTCTTTTGATAGAAAATTGAAAGAGATTAAATGTACATTTCCATGGGTGTTTTCATGTAAATTTAGAAAACTCCAGTACGTTGAACCTAGAATAAATGTAATCAATTGATAAGATTCACCTTTGTGTCTTCAGCTGGACCGTTATTTGATTCCACCTAAACACACTTAGAGAAGCAAATACTTGGTTTCAAATACTTGGAAAAAACAAAAAACAAAACAAAACAAAACAAAACCTGTACCTTTTTGCCTAGATCACTGTACTACACCAGGTTATTAATGCCAGCCATTAGATCTTTGCTATGTAAATGGTAAGGTCTTCCAGGATTCTTATAAGAGCAGACGGCCAATGCAATATTAGTGATTTTTGCTTGAGGAGTAAACAGGTTAAACTTGGCTACTTGAAATGGTAAATTATCCAGTGAAATTTAATTCAATTTATCATCTTTCTATTATTTTCACAGATATGTTGATGTGTCCAGTAAATACCAGTTTAAATTGGAAGAATTAAATGTGGAGAACTGATAAAATTCAGAAGATGATAATCCAGAAAATAATTTATTTCATATCAGACTACCATTCTGCTTTGCTGATCCAGAATATGTAGGTACCTTTTCTTATGAACAGACTGAAAAAGAACATTCATTCAAGATCATTCATTGGAGTTCTCCCAAACAGACTTAAAGCTCAATTTCTTTGTCTCCACACCACCCTCTCTGCCATTTCTGGACAACCTTTCCTTGAACAGTTTCACATTTTTAAAAGTACAGAATGATTGTATGGATGATTTTTTAACCACAGATAAAGTTACCATTCCGAAGTGCATGGCCTAAACTAACATATTCAACTAAATTTTACTTTATATTTCTTTTCTAAATGTGCCCCCAAAACTACACTGCCTGAATTTCCTGTGCTTATATTGCACATTCTCATGACCATTAATGTTTTCCTATTAATGATGTTTGGGATAGTGCTGATCAATTCATTATTCCTCCCACCTCACCCTATCTAATAATACAGGCAGCTGAACTCATTTGCATATGCTTCCAGTGGAGAAAGTGAAACTCAGTTTCCTTTTCAGGGGCGCTTTCATATTCAACTATATTAATATTTTTACATAACTATGAGGAATATAAAAAAAGTAAAGCAAATGTGAACTTAGGCAGCAGCAAGGAACTTCCAAAGCAATTACCCATACCTACCCTAACCAATCACTTTTCGAGTTTACTTTTTGACTTTTGTAGAGTTCCTAGAAGTTTCTGGACACTCAGGTCAATGTGAATTGAAAATTGGAGGAACAGTAACTTGCTACTGTTATCTAGTCAGGAGCACAGTTAAACATTCAAAATATTTATTGAAATCCAAAGTCTAGGATAGGGCAAGGAATAATGGCTTCAAACTGAAAGAAGGTAGATTTAGATTAGATATTAGGAAGAAATCATTAACCATGAGGGTGGTGAGGCACTGGAACAGGTTGCCAAGAGAAACTGTGGATGCCCCACTCCTGGAAGTGTTCAGGGCTCAGCTGGATGGGGCTTTGAGCAACCTGATCTAGTGGAAGGTGTCTCTGTCCATGGCAGGGAGGTTGGAACTGGATGATCTTTAAGGTCCCTTCCAATCCGAAAACATTCTAAGATTTTATGAAAGAACAGGTGGATCTACAAAAGGTACTATGCTTTGAAGCACGAACTGTTCACAGACTATTACAACAGTGCCATGGAAAGCAGGAATGACAAGAACAGTTTCTCTAGAGCTCAGCATTCATACATGACTGGAACTGCAAAGAAATTAATGTGACCCAAATGTATTTTAATGTTCAGTATTCAGTGTTTTCATACTGCAGTATTTCTATGTAAATGCAAGAAACTCCAAAGAAAAGTGTAAAAATGGTGTGAGCTAAGGTCCTGAAAGTGGGAGAAATGAAGGTTGTGATTAGAAATATCCCCAGCTCTGACTGTCATGTTTCTTAAACTTACATGTGTCCTTCTACATTGACTACACTCCTAATCAATAATTCATTTCAGTGGCTTGCAAGCATTAAATAAGGAGAAAGTTAATGCAAATCTCTACAATAGGAGAGAAGTCTGCAGAAATTTCTTCACAGGAAACTAGAATCTATTCTAAGAGTATACTTGTTTTTAAAGAGTGTTTCTAAGAACTGTCATTCTGCCTAAATAGTGTCATCATGTACAAAAACTGTTGGATAGTTGCTATTGCCCTCTCAGGTCTGAAGTGAATTCAACTAGGTGAATTTAAAGTTAGCTTTGACCTGCTGAGGTGACTGATGCCAGAGAATAATTTGTTAGGGAGTTTAGGATAGGTATAAATCTGAACTAATAAAGACATTAATTACCATCTTAAGAAAGGTGGTGGGTGGATCAAACTGAATCATTCTTTATAAGTCTATAAGAGTCAGAAGGAGTCCACAAAATATTTAAGGTTTATTTTCTTGAACAGAGCTGCAATTAATACCCTCTAATATTTCCTTAATTGGACAATTATTTTGGTTTTTTTTTTTTAATATTTTGAGACAGTTAAAAAATACTAGTCAAGATTTATTAAAACAATTTATCTTAAAAAAATAGTTAAAAATCAAAGTTTAGAGGAAAATGAGAAAGCAAGCATGACAAGGCAATCTATTGACAAGCTGACTCTTTGATACCCCTTTCTAACATACATTCATTAATTATCCAGCTGCACAGTCAGTGAGAGATGTTTTCTGTGAGAATATTTTCAATGACAGATCCTATAATACTATGCTGAACTTGTTCAGTCATAACACCATTCAGCAATTGGTTTTAAGTTATTAAAGCAAATTCAGTGTGGTGAATGAAAAAAAAATCCCCGACAACAAAAAGTGTCAGAATAATGGGTCATAACGTTGTATTATAACAATATCTCCTAATTACTTTTCAAAAGTATGTAAGTAAAACCTATTAGGAATCCCTCATGCTCTTTGCCTGTAGGATGTTAGATTGCTTAGGATTCAGAGAAGATAGCAAGTCCCTGTTCAGGAGTTCTGCCTTTTCTGAGTTTTATGTAGCATTAATGAACATCATTACATCTATTTGTTGAGACAAAGTACTTCAAAGTTTTGTTTGGTTTTGTTTGTTTTGTTTTATTTTTTAATGTAGAAAGGTATAAAAACAAGACATAGTTTTATTGAGATATTCATTTGGAATACTAATAATTATTATTTTTGCAATGTTTTATTTTTCTATTCAGCATTTTTAGAGGGAGAGTATAGATGTGAATGTATGGATTTTGTTATTTCCTTAAGTTTCAGAAGTACCTGTCCAAAGCACTTTTTGGAAAGACCCACAATCTGACAATGGAGTTCATTTTTGTTCTATTGAATTATCTTGGACATCTGTAATGAGATCAGAATCTTCTACAATAATTAAAGCTATAAATGGTGTTTATATTTGTAATGCTTCAGTTTTTCTACAATTCCTCCTGTAGCTGTTCATACATTAGGTCAGTCCTGAATTTTCAACCAAACACTTCAATCAAATGGAAAAGTTCTCAAGGAAGCTCTTGCCTTGTATTTAGTTTTTGTGGGTTTTGCTTGTTTTCTTCTAACAGCTAGCATACACTTAATGAAAAGCAGTCACTGAAAATTCATACGACTTTTATTCTCCATAACATTCTCTATTTTATGATTGTACTCCTTCTTGCTTAGTTGTAGGCTATATTTCATGCTAATCTGTCAGTATTCATGCCCGTCAACATTATTACACCATATATGATATTTATAGGCAACATGGTCCAACTATTTACAACCTCCATCATACTATTTTTGTGTCCTTTTGGGTAACAGTAGTAACATCATTTTTGTAGTATCTAGAGATGGCAACATTTTAGGAATCTATTTTCCTAATAATCATAGTGTTTGTATAAACAAGTTATTGTTTAAATTAGTTCATAACACAAAATAAATAAGTGGAGAAAACAAACAATGAACTGAGGAGATTTACCTAACTTCATACAACTTGTAAGCAGAAGATATAAATCAGTTTCTTGGATATGAGAATGGTCATGCCATTCTTTTAAATTAGGGAACTAAAAAGAAGTCACTATTCAGGACTCTTGCTTTTCTGATGGCTATATCTCATTGTGGCTGCGTTTTGGATTTTGGAGATCATGCTGAGCCATGGGGTGAAGCATTCTCTGTACTCCTGGTATGGTTCTGGGACGCATTAGTTAATTTAGGTTTCATGTCTGTTCAGATTTAGTTGGTCTGGGATTTCTTTTATTTCTTTCATTTAGTGCAAATGATCTTGTTTTATTGCACATGACTGTGTAGCAGGTGATCATTGAAGTTAATGTGATGACAGCTTTCTGTATAACCCAAAATAAAAGAAAAAGGTGGAAGAAAAGAAAAATTAATAGAACACTTTGGTTCCCTTTATTTTATTCTTGCCAGGATAAAAATATTAGCCATATATTAAACATTATTATAACAGTATCAGCAATGATCATAAAAATGAGAAACAGATAAAAATTAGTACACTAAAAAAATTATGTAACCCAAGGAAATGACAGTTTTGGCATACCGCTTTGGTTACTCATACTCAGTGTACAGAGAAAATGGCTGAACTGTGGGATCAAAAGCTGTTTCAGTTAATTAATTGTGGGCCTATTTCACATGTTAATTAGAGCAATAAGTTGTTATTTGGCAAAGCACAACTCATTCTGTTATTTAAGCTTATGCAATGTAGACATTCGTGAAGTTCGATGATGTAAAGCGCTGACATGAGAATGTGCTTGGAGGTTTTAGCATTATAGAGAAAGTTTAGAATCTTGATATTGCTGAATGCTATTTATCACTGTCCTTTTTAAAGCACGAAAAGAATGTGAAGCAGACACAGAAACACTCAGGGATATAGCTCCCAGTTTCTCATACAAAAGAAAATCAACAGCAATGGAAAAAGAATAATTAACTGCAGTGTTTCCAAGTGCTGCTGTATGCACATCATGGTTTATTGATATAGATCTGGCAAACAGCCAAGCTATATGATTTTTTGGCTTATATTAAAAAAAAATAGAAAAAATCGATAAAAAAGAAATAATACATACTTTCCTTGTTCACTGTGACTTTCCAAGACTCTTCAGGAAATTAGTACCAAGTTCCTTACATATAAGCCTCAGTTATGACTCCTCACCCATACTTACCCTTTTTAGTTCCACTGTGCTTCACATATATAAGTACAGGGATTATTTATATTTCAGCTAACTTAGAGGAACTAAAAAGATTCTCATTTACCTTTCAAATTCCCAACTGGTTATCCCAGATGCTTGTTTTTTTCCTGCAGCGACCCCTGTGGAAGAGGTCAGCTACTCTCTTGACGTCTGTGCTTTTAAATACTTTTTTTTACTCATAGTAACAAATAAGACTGAGGACAAATCAGACTAAAACATACATGTCTGATCCATGAAGCCTTGAACATGTGTCAGAGTTGTACATAACCTACACCATTCAATAATGTACGTGCACGTATAAGAACTACTGGATAAAATTTCACAAAGGCAAACAGCAATGTGCTTGACGTGTGTCTATGTGTGGAAGTCTTAGGTATGCATCACAAAATCTCCACAAACACAAGGAGAATGCAAAAAGCCATTTGCTTTCCTTGCAGTAGTTTTGCTCAAATCTCTGCAACAGAACCCTCTATAATTACTCTTAGGGGCAGTTACCATTTTAGCTGCAGCATGAAATCGTGAAAGAGGTTCCAAAATTATGATCAGTCTAATTGTAACTGTATGTATTTGAATTTTAAATATGCTTATTGGTCTGAATCATGAGTTTTATTAGGGTCAGACTGGAACATTTAATTGTAGTAAATGGAGGCTGTCCCTGTCATGTATGCAAAAATGTCCCTTACTCCAAGCAGGCAGCAGCTGTTTCCACTGCTGCTGGATACAACCTTTTCCACACCATCAAATCTTATGCCTGTAGGAGCCAATCACTGGTTGATCATGTCCTCCTTTTTCACCCCTCCACTCCAAAAAGCTATTGGAGCAAACCTTTCACCAATACTGTGAACAATGGTAACAGATTCAGTTCAGAAAACAGTTTGAACCAGGAAGAATCACAGATTCTTCTTTTGGACTAAAATTCAAACTCTATGGACAAACTTTATGTACTAAAAGTGAAATTCCAAACCGGTGGTGGATTGATTCTGATATTATTTATTAATAAAGGTTTTTTTCATTTGCCTAAATTATTTCCATTTCATAAAGAAAAGGGTGCATTGAGATCTCTGTGTTAGGAACATGCATTAGTACATAGAAGTGTGAATCTTATGTAAACACTGATAGAGAAGTACTAGGTTTTCTTACATCAATTGGTACTAAAGTAAACCAGCATAGGGTTTCTTAAGATTGATACTTTCTGCTTTATTGAGAGAATATATCATCATACCAGAACCCATCACATACAAAGAGTTTAAAAAATAATAATAATTTTAAAAAGCTGGAAAAAAAGTAGAAAATATAAATTAAAAGGGAAATGTAGTAACATTAGCTGGGGATTTTCCTTCTTGTTTGTCTACTAACCTGAGCAAGCAACCCTTTATTACTATTTTTTTTTCTCTAGAAGTCCACTCTGCCTTCACAGAATCACAGAATGTTAGGGATTGGAAGGGGCCTCAAAAGATCATCTAGTCCAGTCCCCCTGTGGGAGCAGGAACACCTAGATGAGGCTACACAGGAATGTGTCCAGGCGGGTTTTGAATGCCTCCAGAGTAGGAGACTCCACAACTTGCCTGGGCAGCCTGTTCCAGTGTTCTGTTACCCTTACTGAGAAGAAGTTTCTTTGCAGATTTAAGCGGAACCTCTTGTGTTCCAGTTTGAACCCATTGCCCCTTGTCCTACCACTGGTTGTCACTGAGAAGAGTCTGGCTCCATCCTTGTGACACTCACCCTTTATATATTTGTAAACATTAATAAGGTCACCCCTCGGTCTCCTCCAAGCTAAAGAGCCCCAGCTCCCTCAGCCTTTCCTCATAAGGGAGATGTTCCACTCCCTTAATCATCTTCGTTGCCCTGTGCTGGACTCTCTCCAGCAGTTCCCTGTCCTTCTGGAACTGAGGCACCCAGAACTGGACACAATATTCCAGGTGTAGATCTCACCAGGGCAGAGTAGAGGGGAAGGAGAACCTCTCTGGGCTTACTAACCAGCCCCCTTCTAATACACCCCAGGATGCCATTGGCCTTCCTGGCCACAAGGGCACAGTGCTGGCTCATGGTCATCCTGCTGTGCACCAGGACCCCCAGGTCCCTTTCCCCTACACTGCTCTCTAATAGGACATTTCCCACTTTATACTCGAACCTGGGGTTGTTCCTACGCAGATGCAATACTCTGCACCTTCCCTTGTTTTATTTCATTAATTTTTTCCCCGCCCAATTCTCCAGCCTGTCCAGGTCTCACTGGATGGCAGCACAGCCTTCTGGTGTGTCAGCCACTCCTCCCAGCTTGGTGTCATCAGCAAACTTTCCTCATCCAAATCATCGATGAATATATTGAATAGTACCTGCCCCAGTACTGACCCTTGAGGCACTTTACTAGATACAGGCCTCCAATTAGACTCTGCCCGATTGACCATGACTCTCTGGTTTCTTTCCTTCAGCCAGTTCGCAGTCCACTTTACTACTTGATTGTTCAGACCGCACTCCCTCAGTTTAGTGTGAGGATGCTGTGAGAGACTGTGTCAGATACTTTACTGAATTCAAGGTAGACCACATCCACTGCTCTACCATCATCTATCCACCTCATCTTGTTCTCATGAAAGGTGATGAGGTTGGTCAAGCACGACTTCCCCTTGGTGAAGCCAAGTTGACTTTCTATTTATCTCTATTGGAAAGGGATACTACAAAAAAAAAGCCAACCAACCAAACCAAACCAAACCAAACCAAGCAAACAAACAAACAAACAAAATACATGCCCCAAAAACAAACAAACAAATCAAACCAAACCAAAGAAACACAAACAAACAAAACAGAAAAAAACCCACTAAATTAAACAAAAAAATGAAATACTGAAGAGTAACCTAATCTCATAAGTAGTAGTGGGCAAAGAAGTATATATCTTTCAGAGTGCACTAAGCTTGTATTTTGCATGATTTGCTCTGAAATGGCAGGTGTACTGAGAGTAATGCAGTTACTTGCATAAGTTGCTTTAACCCCATAACAAAAACACATTGTACTCTTATGTTTCTCTTCTTTCTGGTGAACTAGACTACATGCTATCATAATTACCATTAAGTATTTAAAAACCTGCATAATAAATTACGGCAATAGGAAGGAGAACAGGAGGGTAAAAGGCGAGAAAGAAGCAAGTCAGGAAGGGAAAGATCAAGCGAAGGAAAACACGATGGAAGTACAATGCTTCAAGTAAATTAATATAAGTAACTAAAGGTTAGTAAAGTTGTTTAGTTATCTACTGTGACCACATTGTCATTTTCTCTTAATAAAAGGAAATTGTTATGATGATGATGCCAGTTCTAATAGGTATTTTATGGACAGACATAAAGACACTGTGTGAAATTCAGTTGCTGGTGTCCTAATGTAAAACTCCAACCATCATAGTATTCTGGTTGTATTAAAACCCAAAGCAACAATAAAAGTAATGCTTAAAACAAAGACAAACAAATGAAAACAAAACAAACCAAAAACTCAGAGTCTGAGATTAGAAAATGTCCAACAGTGTCAATGTGGAAAATTAATGTTTCTAATGAGAACTTGATTAAACTCCAGACAAGGGGCCAATTAATAATCAGATGGAGTCAAGTTAGTCTAAACTAATTTTAAGCTCTTTAATGAGTTGTTTATTAATTTAGGCTGCATATTTTATGTTCCCCCAAGACACAGAACCAAAAACAAACAAACACAAACAAACAAACACAAAAAAAAACCACCCCCAAAATTACTGAGCTCCCTAGGAGTACGCCCACTCCTGTATACTCCTGTCTCTATTAACTGACTGTAGGGCAAGCCTGATAACACCTGGATTGTGAAGTAGAAACAGGATGCGAAACAAACTTTGCCATCTGGTCAAGGGATACAAGATGTCTTGCATCGTGCTGCTGAGAAGCAGCAACATTCTTACCCAGAAGAAAATCGAGACATCCAAAGTAGAGCCAGGAAGCCAGCTAACAGATTAATAATGTTTAATTAAACAACTTTCTCCCTAGCTCTGTCATTTGCTAATATAGTTAAATATGCATGCTCAAATCATACTCTGAGGGACAACTCTTTTTTTCTAAGATACTTTACTGTTGTAGGAAAAGGTTGGCAGGACTCCTGGGGCTAAACAACAAATGAAGGAAGAGCATATAGCTGAAAGACAGCAAGGTAACTTTATTCAGAAGCAAAGAAAACTACCTATCTAAACCAGAATTCTGAAAGAAGCGTACAGAAAGGTGGAGTATGTGGTGGATGGAGTAATAAAACACTCATGAAATTATCCTCAAAGTCACCTACCCTTATTTCTGGTTTTAGCTTGAAGTTCTTTGACTATCAGCTTTTCACTGCTTAATTTCTCCTCTCTGTTGGCTTTAATTAAGGTTGCCCTTGGGGCAGCCTCTTCAACCTGACAAATTTCAAAGTACTATTTTTAAACAAGTGAACTTTTCTCATAAGAGAACAACTTTTCCTGATATTATGTATTTCACTTGATGTACAAGAATAATAATATGTATTTCTTAGCAATATATTTGCATGCAAGTAAATTCAGGAAAGCTGGGAAGGAGTGAGAAAAATACTTGAGATGAAATGAAAACAAAAGACGTAGGTGATTACTGGGTGCTTATTATTATGTTAATCGCCTAATTGGCTCTGAAAATAACAGATCTTATATTACTTTTGAATAGTGTTGGGCTAATCCAGGAAGAATGAAAATAATATCTTTTTGTTAAAGCAGAACTAGAAAACTAAGAGAAGAAAAGTAGCTTGCCCATGATACAGGATGTCAGTACTGCAATTAATAAGTCAGTTTGCAGAATCAGGCACATCTCAGTGATATTAGGTATCTCCTATCACAACATTCAAAATGACACAGTAAGTTAGAAACACAGGGCAATTTTACCTATCACATAGCATTACTTGTTATCTCAAGAACCTTAATACATTCTGACAGTCTGTCATCAAGCAATCCAGTTCCAGGATAGCTTTTCTGGCTTAAGCTTTCACAGCAGCTGGAGTCCTACACAAGGAACACCCACTGCACTAAAATCACTATTCTTCCTGTTAATGTACTCCACAGGTTACCAACATGAAAAGTAGTTGCAGTTTTTCACTTTAAGAGTCTGATTAAACTATCACATACTGTTTGTATGATGAAAAACCTCTTTAAAAAGAATCTGCTTCATGACTCGTTCCTTTCACTGTGTTCACATTATGGGAAATCAATGAGAGGTATGTCAAAAACTTTGCTTTCAGATATTATTCGTTATGCTTAAAAATTAATGTAATTAAGAACTAACTGGAGCGAGTTTGTCGTTTAGTGGCACACTTTTATTAATTTGCTTGTTTCTTGTGCTACAGTTCAAAAGCCTTCAGTTTCGGTGTTCTGCCTTGTGTGTGAACTACACTTCAAACAACCTGTTTGGATTTAACTCCAGATACCAAGCTGAAATCTAGGTCTTGAGAAAGTTTTGTTCTACCTGTAATCTTAGAAATTCAACTCTTATTCTGCTTTATGTAGGTGGAGCGTAAATCCACTTTTGGTTTCAAAGAAAGAAGATAACAGATGTGGACAACACTGAAAGAAACATCCAACCATGAACATCAGTGCAAAGGAGATTTTCTTAGAAACTGTCTTCATTAGAAAATATTCTTATTTGCATAGAAAAAAGACAAAACTAGAAGTATTTGCAAGGCTCTGCACTATCCACTCAAGCATTTCTTTTTAACTTTTTATTTCATTTTTGGGCACCCATCTAGAGGCAATAAAATTGACTAACAGAGAATAAATAACTGAATTTGAACCATTTGAAAAATACTTGAAAAAGACATAGTAGCAATAAGAGTTGGCATTAATAGATACACAAAAATAAGAATATAATCAGTAATATGGAACACCTTTCACAGCTTTGGCCAATGTGGATGTTGCACCAAATACAAAACTTTTTCTGCTGTATACATTTTCCTTAAGGTCAGAATCAAGAAATCATAGAATCATCTGGGTTGAGTGGAATATCTGACAGTCACCTAGCCTACCACTGCACTCAGGTGTGAGGTGGTAAGGCCTCCTTCAACTTTGGGCTCTGTAGCAACAAAAAGGTACAGATTTTGCAGCAAGAGCTTATAGAAATTTTGTGAAAGGAACATGAAAACTTATTTGTAATTTCAAATTAATACACTGAATTCAGTCCAAACTCCTAACCCTAATGAAAACACCACACAGCTATGAATCTTAGGTTATAATGTTAATTAGTATTAAATTAGTGTATAGTTACATTTGACAGCAGAAATTTTGAAGAGGTATAGGAATTGAATGTAAACATGTATAGCATACAGAACTGGAAATGTATCCTTCTTACCCAATTTAGGCTTCTAGATTCTGTAAACCCATTAAAAACATATTCAATATCATTATTTTATGGAAATCTAGGGAAAAAAAAAAAAAAAAAAAAAAGTGAGGTCCTGTTTATTCCGCCCCCCTCCCTTTGTCTTAATAGTTTAGAAATTTTTCATAATTTATGCTTAGTTCTCCTTGAAGATAAAACCCCTTTTAACTTTCGGCAGCACTCCACAATCTCTTCTACATATGAAAACTATTAATAAGAAAGCAGAAGACTCTGTAACCTGGTACCAGAAACATGGTAAGTAATAAATCTGTTTAATATATATTATCTGTATGTATATATGCATATCTGGCTGATTCACAGCTGCACTATTGAAATTCATCTTTGGAAACAATATCCTTGGAAAACAGTGGTAAAATCTACTTCTTTGGAAACAAGGAGTCTTGGAGGTTCAGAGTGAGCTGAATGGGGCAATGCATATATCTCAGAGGCTTTATTCTGTTTTTTCTACTTGCCTCAGGCAGAAAGTCAGTTCATCAGTTTACAGTGTCTTTATATGTTTGAGGTTATATCTCTTGAAACCATAGAGGGGTAGAAATAAAATAATAATAAATAAATAATAAAACGAAGAATCATGGAAAACAAATTTTTAGGGAGTGTTGAACTTCAGAGTCATGGGAAACACACAGCTCTATGTACACTAAAATATATAGCCATGCATCTAGGGGGCTTAAACCTAGAAGTTTCTTTATAATTCTTCCAAAGAGTGTAGGAGCATGACAAAAAAAAAAAAAAAAAAAAACACCCAAAACACTGAGCTATACTTAGCTTCCAACTTTCATCACCTTTTTTTGTTGTAAATTTATTTTAGCCTCTACACCCCTTCTATTTCACTCAATAACTGATCTTTCTTTGATGTAAATGTTTATCTTTTTTAAGACCCTAAAATAGGAAAAAGGAATAATTAAGTTTTGTAGAGAAAATATTACTGAAAAATTGAAAATGCCAGGCAAAAAAACATTTTGCTTTTAAGGACTGAAGTACAGACACTGTCATTTCTGTAAGCATCTTCAACATAATATTCTGTGACTTGAAGGTAATATGTGATGCAGAGGTTGTTATGGTTTCAGGGGCTTCTATGACTTTTATTGAATGTAAAAACCTACAAACAAATATGCTAGACCTAATACTGGAGCTATAACTGACAGAATGAGATAGTCTCCCTATATGGTACAAAGATGTGTGTTCATGTGTACCTTCATATTAAAATCAAAACCATTTATGAAGAAATGGTTTCATCTCCCATATGAAGAAAGATAATCTTACTGCCTATGTTTTCAAGAATTCAGAACAGTTGTGCTAACATAAAAACTACTTTTTTCATTTAGTACTCACACAATTGTCTTATACAGTTATGTAAGAATTCTGATAATAAATGGTTTTGCTAAACAATAGAAAAACTTTTAAAATTTTGTTTCAAAGAAATACTTCCAAAGTTAGAGACAACACACATAGTATTGATATTCAGTAGGAGTTGGGTGCCTAACAACCCTTCATGCTTTTGAAAATGTCCTCTTTTTTTTTTTTTTTTTTTTCCTCCTGGACATTCTAAGTATATGAAAGTCAATTGAAAGTTTCTCATTTGGTTCAGAGGTGTTTAGATCAGGCCGTGAAGGCCTGACTTTGTTCCCTATGGTGACAACATTAAAATCTGTTGACTTCTGGCTTCAGGACAAGTCTCTAAAGTGTCTTCCTTCTCAAAACATGCACCATTTCTTTTAACATATTGATTTTCCACAAAATCCTCACAGTTCATATTTATATCGTTCACCTGTAAATAAACTATATCTTTCCTTTGAATTCATCACCACTATTACCACAAAATTTTAGATTATTTCATAACTCTCATGTTTAATTTAGCATTCTGGTAGTTTTTCTTCCAATTTACTGGGTAGATTATTATAGTACACAAAATACTCTTCCCTACCTGCCACCCCTTCCTATAAAATGCTTGCCATACACTCATAGAATAGTTTTTAATAACCTTCTTTCTCCTATTTCTCTTGTATTACACCCTACAGATAAAGTAAGAGAGAAAAAAGAAAACATAGAAGGAAGGAAACATACAATGAAAATCCATGTTTAACACTGTGAAGTATTTGACTCCTTTCCCAGAAGAAAACATGCCCCTTTCACTCTTCAGTATTGACTGTATGTTCTTGAAATAACAAAAACAAGGACTATATTTTAAATGATTGTTATGCTTTACCCTTTCTTCTCCTTGACTTATTGCTCTGTATCTAATTGCTTGATTATCTTATCGTTCAGGGAAGAAAATACTCAGTTCCAGATTTATAAAAGTTTCAGTTAATGGCATTACAAGACTTTAATTTTCATAGTAGTTGGGTTGACCAAGAGGCTAAATGAAAATGATACCAAAAAATGTAATTCAGAATTTTTGTTTAACTACTTTTTTATGAGTACTTGTTGCTTCCTTGAGAAGGGGTAACAGTAGCAGCATTTTTTTTCTTGCTACTAGTTCTATGTTTATGAATGAAAAACGTATTTTCAAGGGCACTCAGCAGATTCTGAAAATATTTATGATAACATAAAAATATTTTAGCAAATAAAGACATAAGAACTATGATGAGTAGCTAAACAACTTTCATTCAAAATTAGAGAGATCATGGAAAATCACAGCATAAATATTATAGACCTCTTGTATCTGACTTCCATGTAATACTCTTTTTATATAACTATTATCCATTGTATGTTGTAAAAATCAATATTAAGTATTATCGATTATTGCTAAAAGAGCTTAATTCTCATAAACTTCAGAAGTGAGCAGTTCTATATTTCAATTTGCTTTTACATTCATTTTTGAGTTACTCGTAAAGAGAGGTTGGGAAAGTGTATTACAATAATCATAGCTTGTTTATATTACTATCATTTGGAGAACTAAATAGTAACAACAGTCTTCAGAACTTAGGTATGTCAGAAACGTGCTCTCTACCCAGGTCTATCCTGAGAAGTAGAAGGTGAGAGTCATCTCAAATTTGTGATTTGGTCCTGAATACAACTGCTGTCCTCTGCTCAATGGGATATGGGAGTTGTGTCTCCTTGCATCATTGGGTATACATTTTAAATTGCAGAATTATGGCACACTTTAACCTAAAAGTGACCTTCTGACATCATCTAGTCCAATTATTCCCCCAAACACAGCACAGATGTTCAGCTTCCTCTTCAGCCTCACTGTTAAAGCATAACCAGCAGTTTAAAAGAAGAGATTATTTCCGCATCTGGTTGTTGTGAAATGGGGTGTTTTATCTAGTTTTGGGGTTCCTCAGTACAAGAGAGACATTGACAAACTGGAACAAACTAGTGGAGAGCCACCAGATTGTGAAGTGAGTGAGTGGGCTTTGTTCAGTTCAGAGAATAGATGGCTAAGTGATCAACTTAACATTATCTTCCACTATTCAATGTGTGTTTATAGAGAAGAACTAATCATTTTTTTTTCTCCATGATGCACAGCAAAAGGATGAGAAAAATGAAAGCAAATTACATAAAGGAAAATTTCCTCTTGCTATTAAGAAAACAGCAACAGAAAAAACAAAGGATGGCCAGACGCTGGGACAATTTTCACCCAGAGATTCTGAAGCCTCCTTGTTCAGAGACTCTCAGAATGCTGCTGAGCAATGCCTGGAGAACCTCAATTTAAAGTAGGAGTTTTCCCTGACTTGATCAGGTGGCTTATGGTGACTTCCAACCCAAACTGTTCTATGGTTTTGTAATTTAATGTGTGACAAATGAAGAAGGAGGAACTGTAGCCATACCAAAATCTTAACGGACTCTGGAGATAGATGGTCACAAACTATACATCTTACTGGACTGAAGACAGTGGTGGGATTCACGAGGAATTTACAAACAGGAGATAGCAACTCACTGGCTGTCTCAGTGCTTCTCTATAGCAATTGCCCACTACAACTGTGCTTTCTTTTACAGCAATTCCTGATAACTTACCCTGAACAAAATGAATTAGATGATTCCCACACATTTCCACTCATATGTCAAAGACTAGAGAAAGGTTGGTGACACAAAAGGAAATCTATTTAAGGGGTGAAATATAACTTTTTCTGTGTTATGTTATTGCTGTAAAAACCTAAATTTGGCTGAGCTGGTAAGCTGCCTATACCATCAAATAATATACTATTTTAATCCAAGATCCTGCTCCTTTGATTAAACACGTAAGTGTTAGCTTGCTTTTGTTCTGGAATAGTTCCCTTCAAAGGAAAATTAGATGTAATTCTAAGGATAGTTCTAGTGTAAGCTTCTGAAAATGTTTATTTTTGTCACTAACTTTAGAAAAGATCCTTGGGTGTTCTCTCACTTATTGATACTAGTCTTAACAGAGATTAACACCATCCAGAATGACTGCTTCAGACATACTCTTTCTGTATGATGGACACTATCATTATAATAGTAAGATGTCTTCAACAGTAGGAAAATTCAGTGCATCACTGTGACACAAGAAAAAATATATCAAGAATCTAGTTAACTCTTGTTTTAGACAAAGTCTCTTTTTCTTTGTTTTCTCAATTAGTAAATTGCAGTAGATTATTTGTAGAATATATGGAAAATTTTGCAAGTGATTATTTACTAATACAACGTTTCCTTTTATCCTTTCCCTTGCCCTTCCCTTCCCTTCCCTTCCCTTCCCTTCCCTTCCCTTCCCTTCCCTTCCCTTCCCTTCCCTTCCCTTCCCTTCCCTTCCCTTCCCTTCTTTTCCTTTCCACTTTTAA
The DNA here is from genome assembly GCF_037038585.1 of Patagioenas fasciata. Taxonomy (NCBI): domain Eukaryota; kingdom Metazoa; phylum Chordata; class Aves; order Columbiformes; family Columbidae; genus Patagioenas; species Patagioenas fasciata. The sequence continues at coordinate 36,181,386 of NC_092520.1, forward strand.
ATGAGGTGATTCCTTATTAGTGAAAATGCTTTGCCTTTTCATTTTTCAAGTGGAGCAATTCTTAAAACTGTTAGTACTTGTCTATGGAGCCATATGGGTTTCCATATGGCATTTCTTTTGATGACTGTGCCATATTCAATATCTTACCCATGTGTTTGTCTGTGTAATCAAGTGTTTAATCTTTAATTTCCTGTACTGATGTGTAGAAGATAACTCCGAATGTATTAGCACATTTTTGCTTTATCTGTCTATCATTAGATTGGAGGATAGCATGTTCACACCTTCTTTAATTGGGTAGTTAATTGGTCTAAGAGAAGATGTGGCAATATGAAGTGTCTTCTGCCATGAGTAGCATGAAATTCTTTTTAGTACTGACCATTAAACTGTCATAAATAAGCCAGATTATGTTTTTTGTAAACAATTTAATGAACTAAATTGGAGAATGACAGAAAGCATATAAAAAAAAAAAACATCAAGGGAGATTTTTTATTTCTGATATTGTTTACGTGAATCAGGAATGCCACAAAATGAGAAAATTATTTGTTTGGAGAATCATAAGCAGAGAAGACAGGTCTTTTTTGATGAAATAAGCATGACTTCCAACAAGGCATTAATAGAAAAATGTAGTCTGAAATACGTCTGAAGATGTAAACCTCATAATGTCAAGTATTTCAGTTCAGCCAAAATTCGTTATTTACTTTATACAAGTAGATGCAGTCATGTTTTCATATCATGACATTACCAAACTAAGGAAAAAAAGAAACTTGTCATTTTCTACGAGGTTAGATACAATTAAAGAGCATCAAATAAATATGCATATGTAAATGAGAACTAGAACTTTTGTCTTTAACTATTTAGTGTATTCTTATAAGATAGTTTGGTCTCCCTTTTACGAAATCTTCAAATGTATAAGAAATACTTTTCTCTTATAAATCTGTTATAGAAAGTAGTGATTCTAGTTTTGGAAAGATCATAGATGTCTATATTTGCTTGCCAGGAAAAAGAACTATCTGTTCGCGAAATAAAAAGCAAGTATCTTCCCAGATTTATGGTATACAAATTCTAGATTAAATTATTATAAAAATAATCTTTTTGCACTTGAAATAGGAAGAAGAAAAGTGTTATAATTACTAATATTTTCCTAATATTCTATAATAATTTAACCATTTACAGGGAAAATGAAAGAATAATGTAACCATTTACAGGGAAAATGAAAGAGTTAACCATAACTCATAGATCCAGACTTCTATCTTTTAATTCTGAAGATGTGCAAACTGTGTAGTGGTAGTAGCAGCCAGAAGCTGTTCAACAGCCATCTTTTCCTCTGAGTAGGTGTCGATGGTTAAGATTGTGGGGTGACAATAAAACCCTGGCAGATGTATTGTTAACCTCTTCTCCCCCACACTTTCCCTTTCGCCCCTCCCTCTCCCCCCTTCCCACTAAGGACAGGCAATCAGGAGGGAAAGAAGGACAGAGAGAAGAGAGTTGGAAAAATTAAAGATGTTTTACTAATGCTACTAATAAGAATAGAGAAAATAATACAAAATACACAAAACCAATCTTGAAAGTCTCAACAACTGCAGAGTCAGCATCCAAAGTCCTGGATTAGACTCTGCAGTCAACCGGAGCTAGATTCAGTCTCTCACTAGGCCTCAGTTCGCAAGGACAACCAGCAAGGTCCTCTCCCAATGTCAACCATGAGGAAAAAAGGGAAAAGCGATGAGATCCTCGTGATCTCCCACTTTTATATGAAGTATTCACGTGAATGGAATGTTATACACAGTTGCTCAGTCTCTTGGTCACCAGTTTCTCATTGCCCCTCTCGCGGGATGTCCATCTGTACTTATCAATAAGTTTGCATTCCATTGCTAGGTTTACCAAAACATGTGTCTGGTTCTCCAGGAAAATGCAGCTAATATGAAGGCTTTAGCTGACAGGCAAAATTCACTAAAAGAGAAACTTGTTTTTTAACAAAACCAGGACAGTAGGGAACAGTTTCTTCAAGGGAGATTGGTATCAGAGTTTGATTCTGAGTATAGAAACTATGATGTGTTCTCAATTTAAGCTTGCTTTCAGAGTCTGAATAGAAAAAAAAAATCCAGTTAAAGAAATACACCAGTATTCTGAAAAATATATTTTGAAGCATTGCTTAAAATTTAATTTATTAGGGACTACTAGGAAGCATGGAAGCATGGAAGACAGTATTTTGCCCAATGGTAGAAGAAGAAAAAAAAAAAAAAAAAGAAATAGAGTAAAAAGAGAGAGAGAGAAAATGATATTAAATAAAAGTTTGAGAAAAATTGCTTTGAAAATATTTGGGAAACCTCATATGCATGCATACTTTTTAAAGCTGACTTTTTCACACATGAAGATTGCTTACTGTGTATGTACATGCTCAGTACATTTTTATTGTATCTTCTTAAATTTTGTATGCAGTGCAGTGGTTTACTGCCCAGTACTGCATTGGTCTGCACAACAATACTGAATACATATTTATGATGAGAGAAGTTTAATGGTCTTCCAAAACACCCATTTTGTTTTAATTTTTAGTTGATTCAGTAGAAGGGATAATGTAGAATTTCTTTTGGTTTTTTGTTGTGTTTTGATTTGGTTTTCTTTTTTTTCCCCTTGTGTTTGTAGGAACACACATCAATCATATCTCAACAATACAATTTCTCAAATAGTTAATTTGTGTAAATATTAGCCCATTAATATATAAACCTTCATAGTTTGCCAACAAACACAATAACTCATCCTGTCGAAATTTAACAGGTACATAGAAGGTCTGCTGCAGTAAAAGACATTGGTGCTAACAATATAGTTTGCACCCGGTATTTTGAAGCTCTTTCTACTAAATTAAAAGCAGAAGCCATCCATACATATATCAACAATTGTATAGGCAGAGATGGAAATCTTTACTCAAGTCTTTTGATTTTTACAGTATATTTTCTTTATCTGATTTCGGTCTCCACATAGTTCACCAAAATAGATTCACCAATGTGCTACCACGAGTAAATGTTGGCCTACTGATGTATATAGAAGTCCATACATATTAAAAAATGCATACACAAAAAAAAGGGTATATCCAATGACTGTGCTGATGGAAGAAAATTAATAACCAGTCAGCTTATGAAAAATACCACTCATCCTTCCCTCTGCAGTACTAACCTATGTAGTAAATAATTACTATTGATGTTCTCTACACTAGTTATACAAGCACGAAATCTATGGAAAGATTATTTGAAAATTCTCACTAATGAGTAAAAGGAGATATAGTTCTGATAAAACTGTTCTTGAAAGAAAAAAAAAAAGCCAGGGAAAACAAACAAAGCAAAGAAAAAAAAACAAACAAAACCACACAAAACCAACCCAACCAAACCAATCAAACCAACCAACCAAAACCATACAAAAACCACAAAAACACCCCCATACAAACAAACCAACCCACCTATAATGTTTAGTGAGATCTTCATCTGGTGCTATGTTTTCTTAGAATAATTTTATAAGGTTGCAAGAACATTTCAAAATATTAAAAATGTAGGTTATCTCAAAAGAGAAAAAAAATCACATACCTTATAACATTTGGACTAGGAATTTGTATGTATGGACTTGTGTAATAATTACCCTCTTTATCCTTCATAGTGAATTTTCTTTAGTATTTATGAGAATAGAAAGACTATGAAAGATGCTTGTGTTGTGTGCATACACAGTACATTAGCTCCTGAAATCCTTTAAAGGACAAAAAAACACACTGGAGCTCTCTTGCTTTCTTTTCACACCCCCTACACAACAAAACAAAACAAAACAAAACAAAACAAAACAAAACAAAACAAAACAAAACAAAACAAAACAAAACAAAACAAAACAAAACAAAACAAAACAAAACCCTGTATGATATAGGAGTGATATCAAGTTCATTCTGAGGATTTCATCTGAATTTAAATTTATGTTTTTATTTGTTTTTTTTTTTTCTTTTATTTTGTTTCCTATTGAAAATTACCCTGCATCTGTTTTTGCTAGGAGGGAGGAAGGGAGGGAGGAAGGGAGGGAAGAAGGGAGGGAGGAAGGGAGGGAGGAAGGGAGGGAGGGAGGGAGGAAGGGAGGGAGGAAGGGAGGGAGGGAGGGAGGAAGGGAGGGAGGGAGGGAGGAAGGGAGGGAGGAGGGAAGGAGGGAAGGAGGGAGGGAAGGAGGGAAGGAGGGAGAGAAGGAGGGAAGGAAGGAGGGAAGGAAGGAGGGAAGGAAGGAGGGAAGGAAGGAGGGAAGGAAGGAAGGAGGGAAGGAAGGAGGGAAGGAAGGAGGGAAGGAGGGAAGGAAGGAGGGAAGGAAGGAGGGAAGGAAGGAGGGAAGGAAGGAGGGAAGGAAGGAAGGAAGGAAGGAAGGAAGGAAGGAAGGAAGGAAGGAAGGAAGGAAGGAAGGAAAATGTAGGTTGGGAAAGTTAGAGAGAACAAGAAATAGAGCAGGTGGCACTATAAATTTACAACCTTTTATTCATTTTTTATCAGAAAAAAGACCTGTCCTTATTGCAGTGCTTGCAGCCTGAAATGCACTCTATCATTCCACTCTGAAACTCTGATAAGTCCAGATGTGTGATGGCCTTCAGCTCTAAATCAGGCAGTGAAGTTCCAGCATGACCTTCCCCTAGGCACCACAATATCTCTGTCTCTGACTTCCTATGCACAAATTAAATTAAGGTATTTTAGACCCATCTTCCTTAGCAACTTTACATAGTGGGTGGAATAATGGACATCAAAGATTTTTCAATTTCTGACTTACCCATTTCCCAACTTGGATTGTAATGGTAATGACGTGCTTATTCTCTTGAACTGAACAATGAAATGGCTCAAATACAATAGAAGAAAAAAGTATTGTGCATTCCAGGAACGGCAGCTGAATAAACACCGTACAAACTTCAAACAATTCTTTTGCTGCATTTATAATCTCATTCAAGGTACAAAATAAACTATGATAAAATAGCAATAGCATGCTATTCTTTTCACGGGCTTCTTGATTGTTTTTATTATTTTTTAACTTCATTGTCTTTTCCACTGTATTGCAGTACTTTTAAAATTCATAATCTGTATGTTTCTTGTGAAAGTCATGAGAAATAAAATTTACATGGTTTAGAGGCTGCTGCTTCTTTAGTCCCCAAGACCTTTTAAAATTAACATTAATTAAGAAAAAGAAAAAAAAAAAAGCTCACATCTAGTCTCTTACAAGAATTGAGTTAAAGCCAAGCAACATGGAAACATGATTACCATTATTCATTCATGTTCCCTTCAATGGAAAGTAATTTTAGCAAACACACTAGGTGTCAGAAATCCACATTGGATCTATAAATTCCCCAGACTTCCACAATGTATGGACATAAAATGGATAGAAATGGATAGAAAATGAAAGTTTTTGAGATTATGGTAATCCCTGACTAGGTATTTGTTTTGATCTCCACCTGCGTTGGTGAGAAACATTCTGTGGGAAATACTGTTCCCTACCACTTATATCTATTACATTGATGCATAGTAATCGTGGTTTTAGACCATGAATTTTAAATCATTATAACTAGCCTCAAACACATCTTTATTAATCAAAATAGGAACCACTACAATCAACACATTTTTGGCAACAATTTTTACCACACTCTTAATGGTTGCATAAAGCTATATAGGCAGTGCAATATATAATACCTGCTCCTAGTGCCTCTGAGTACTGCTTATACTTTTTTTTTCATTTGTTTTTTTGTTTGTTTTTAATTTAGTTCTTCTGGGTCTCACAGCAGATCAAAGGACAATAAGGTTTATAACAGTTACCCTAATTTCAAATTATGATGGTTAATTCCTTCTCAGACAGTTAAATTCCAGCCACTTGAGTCCTGTTCTGTAAACAACAATCACAAATTTATTGAATAAAAGTCACTTAAAAATGCATATGACCTTACATAGTTACACGGTACTATAACATAGTGTGTGGGAAAGATGCAGTAATTTCTGCATACGTTTATCCAAGGCAAATGTTACCACCAAATACTAAAACATTATTGCATAAATGTTTTATGTACATTACTAACATTAAACAATGATTTAGATGGGTTTTCCCTAAAGTGTAAGATTACTTCTCAGATTCCTGTATGATAAGCACACAATCATGACAGAGTTATTAAATACAAGTGATGCATTAAAACGCAAGTTATATTTTTACTTGAAAGTAAATTAAAGCAATAAATTTTATGTGTGCACAGATGAGTCCTGTTTTTGTAAACAATAATAACTTACTGTTTAATTTTCCTGGGCTGGATTGCTTCATATCTGACCTGATGAGCCATTTCAGCTATCATCCTTAGCCCCATATGCTTGACATTTTGTTCATTAGGACTGGTTTTCCTGATCGTCACAATACAAGATAAACTGTTGTATTAAGAGGAAATGATGTTGTCGCCTCTCCATAATTGAATTTGGAAGATGTATCTGCTGTTCTTTAGAATGACATATTCGGGAAGCCACATAATCAACCTCAAGGGAACAGCTTTCTGCGTCTGAGAGATTCAGGTTGCCTAATACTCCACCAGTGGTTTTTTGCAGAAAATGTGAAGCTTTTGTCAAAACAAACCACCCCAATAGATAAAAAATCATGTCAGAGAGAAATATATGATTTTGCTAAAAATGCTTTAAAAATAAGGTTTAAGGTACTAATTCTGAAAGAATGGAATAAAGAGTGGTCCATTCATCATTCTCTGTTGTCTTGCAAAGGCTATTTTCCAGGACTAAATTTCAAATGCTTCTTTATTTCACTTTGTTTTTTGTTTTTTATTCCTTTCAAGAAATAAGGACCATAAAGAGGTGATACTTAAAATCATTGTTTAGAAAATAAACCCTTTCACAGTTTTTCTATAGGCAAGGATCAAGAACATTCAGACAGTATTGTCTCCATCCCAAATTCTCCAGCCTTGAGAAAGGATGCTGCTGCAGTGACAGTAACTGGTAAGAGACATGTAACATAGTCTTATATTTAGAGAAATAAAAACCAATTTTTCTTAATTTCCATATCAATTCATACATACATGTAAAAACTCTAGTTTCAAAGTCATATGGTAGTTATTGAGGAATATGTAAGTTTTAGCTATCACATTCTGGATTTCTTTGTAGTAAATTTAAAACTGCACAATTAATGACTTTTCATGTTTCTTTAAGTGTCTTTCCTTTCAGAATTTCAGTTGCATCATTACCTGTATAAACAGATGGAAGATGTCTAATTTGATACTAAAAAAATTTACGGTAGCACAAAGTATGAAAAAAAAAAAAAAAAACTTCATAAACTGTTTATAAACTAAAATATGAAAAAGATTACTCTGAGTTCATGTTACCACAGGATCACAAATGGAGATTTTCAGAAAGAACTGTTACCTTTTTTGTCTCTGACCTCTGGAAGACAATCAGAGTCAGAAATCCAGCATTTGTGACACAGATTTCCTCTTTTACTGATATGTACATTGCTAGCTTCTTTATCTGATATTTTGATGGATATTCAGCTTCATTTTTGTTACCTTATATTTCTCTTTCTCATCACAATAAACTGGATAGCGTGCAAAATAAGTACATTGTTCAATCAAGACACTATAAAAACTTGCTTGTAAACTATCAGTTAGATCTCATCTTCAGTCTCTTGCTCTTTGTTGCTCTTTTTCACTACATTTGTCTCCTGGTAGCTTTCTTCTTACTTATTTTATCCCTTTGTCATAAAGATGTCCTATTATGACTATTCTTCTAGTCCTTTTTCTTCTCATTAAAAAGATCTTGGTTTTCCCTTTTTCAAATGCAGGACCATTCAATATATTCAGAAACTTCTTGGGAAATAAATACTATTGGGATAAAAAATTCCCAACTAAAATTACTGTTACTTTGAGCTGAAAACAAAGGAATCCTGTCTTGCAAAGCTGTAGTCTTACTCCAACATATAAAACCTATTCAGAGTCAAGAGTGAGCATTTGTAATGCTGACAGATCTTTGTGGTACATAATCTTATTTTTGCTAGCCTGAAAACTGTCTAATACATTTTACAGGTTGCCCCTTTCCAGGTTATTTCACAATAATATTTAACTGATTATCCAAGGAGTGCCTTCTTCTCAGCCAGGGCACTTTGCTGGCACCTGATCAACTTAGTGTCTACCCAAACACCAAGAACTTTTTCTGAAAAGCTGCTTTTTGTCTGTGTGGCTCCTAGCTAATATTGGTGCTTGGGGTTGTTCCTCCTGATGTGCAGGACTTTGCAATTCTCCTTGTTGAACTTCATGCGATTCTTCTTGGCCTGCTTCTCCAGCCTGTCAAGGAAGTGTTTATCTTGCCCACAATACCTAACCCTAGAGGTAATGAATCATCTAAAAGAAGGAATATAAAATATGAAATTTGAAAGCTGTTTCTAGTAGAGTTATTTTTAAAGCACAATTTTCTAGTTCTAGTGCATATTTTATAATTTTAGCGTTTTCCATGCCTAAAGACTTCAATGGCTGATGAAGTACTTTGCTCATATCAGATTTCACTATCTGCTTTTCTATCCCAGTCTTTCCAGGTAAAAGGGAGACAGCATATGATCTTAAAAGAAAAATAAATTATTAATGGAAATAAAGGGTGAAAAGAGGGGAAAAAAGATCACTTTTCCCATATACAAAAGCTCTTTTAAATTTATTTATTTATTTTTTTGAATGTGTATTATGTGTGGAGGAACGAGGAGTGAACAAACTGTCTTCACATACTAATATACTAGATCGTAAAGGAGCCAGGAAGAATGGAGAAATAAATTGCTTTGGTGTCTGTATTATAAAGCTAACTATACGATTGCGTCACAAGTGTGGTCTCTTACAAAGGATAATTTCCTGTATTGTCATTAAAAAGTATGATAGTCCATTAATATCCATTCACATCTTTGCCTTTCTGATGCAGTTACCACAATGTGTTTGCAGGATAATCATGTTAAAGAAGACAGATATGCTAAATAAAGAATTTTCAAAGGGAATTTTATCCCATATTTGTTCCAAATGTTCCAAGTACTTTTTTTCTAAAATGTATTGACCATTATAAGCGACAAGGTATTACAGGATATGCACCAGTACACTGATCTTAAATTCTTATGACTATCATGAAAAACTAAAATACATGATGTATTAAGGTTTGGTTTTTTTGTTTTGTTTTGTTTGTTTGTTTGTTTGTTTGTTTAATTTTCTGTGAAATACAAACTCTCTGTATACTGTATTTTCTCATACTTCTGCATCCCAGTTTTTATTTGTCTTTACTCTCAAATAAACCGATTAGATCCTATTTATTTTTAAAGCATGGACTTTTAAGCATATTTTGTAAAATTTTTGAAACTTTACAAGAAAGTAAAAGAAACACAAAAAAACCAAAACCAACCAAAATGAAGACCATACATCAAAAAATCATTGTTGTTAAATCAGTAGATGCCAAATAAAGTAATTATTGTTGTGTAATAATAAATTATACACAATGTTGCAAGTAATTTGAAGTAAGAAAACAAAAATACTTCCAGCTTGTAAAATTCATGTGTATAGCCTACTGGAAATACATGACTTGAATATTGAAAATTGCTGTAATGGGTTGATCTTGGCTGACTGACAGACACCTACCAAGTTGCTCTGTCACTCTCCCTCCTCTACAGGACAGAGGAAGAAAAAAAAAATCAAGATACTTGTGGGTTGACAAAGAAGACAGGGAGATTGCCCATCACTTCCAGTCATGGTCAGAAGAGACTCACCTTAGGGAAAAAACCATTTGATTTATGATCAGTTAAAGTACATTTGGATAGAAAGAAACAAAGAAAAGAAACTTCTTGCCCCCACCCCTTTTTTAGCTTCAATTTCAATCCTTCTTTACTGATGCCTGTACCTCCTTCTCCATGAGCAGCACAGAGGGATGGATAATGGAGGCTATGGTCAACATATAAGAGTTCCCCTCTGCACCTCCACCCTCTCCTTCTCCAACCTTGGTGTCTACAGGGATGTCTCTCACACTTCTTTTCCCCTCACTCCTCAGTGTCATGAAGTGTTTTGCCCTTTCTTAATTATGTTTTCCCCCAGCTGCTTGGCTGTTGACATTGAAGTGAGAAACGAAAGGTCAAAGAAAACATACCCCCCTGATAAGCAAAACTGGTCAACTGGTAGCATTAGACTAGGAGAAGGCTGAAGTCCTCAACAAATTTTTACCTTAGTCTTCACTGGCAAACTCTCTTCCCATACTTCTCTAGTGGATGGACTGCAAAGCAGGAACTGGAGAAGCGAAGTCCTTCCAGCTGTAAGAGAAGATTATGTTTAAGACCACCTGAGGAACCTGAAGATATATGTCTGTGGAACCTGGCAAGATGCATCCCTGTCCTGAGGGAACAGGCTGATGGAGTTGCCAAGCCACTCTCCATGATATTTGAGAAGTCATGACAGTCAGGTGAAGTACCTGGTGAATGGAAAAAGAGAAACGTTGCACCTGTGTTTAAAAAGGGTAGAAAGGAGGACACTAGCAAGTACCAATCTGTCAGCCTCACCTCTGTGCCTGAGAAGATCATGGAACAGATCCTCCCAGAAGTTATGTTAAGACACATGAAGGACAGGAACGTGATTCAAAACAGTCAGCATGGTTTCACCAAGGGCAAGTCCTGCATGATCAATTTAGTGGCCTTCTATGATGCAACGACTATATCCATGAAGAAGGGAAGACCTATAGACATGGTCTCCCATAACATTCTACTCTCTAAATTGGAGAGGTATTGGATTGATGGATTAACTATTTGGTGGATAAGGAATCTGCTGGATGGTTGCACCCAGAGAGTAGTGTTCAATGGCTCACTGTCTGGAGGGAAGTCAATGAAGAGTGGTGTCCCTCAAGGGTCCATATTGGGACCAGTACTTATTAATATCTACATCATAGACAAAGACAGTAGGATTAACTGCATACTCAGCACATTTGCAGATAATATCAAGCTGAGTGGTGCAGCTGACACACCTGAAGGATGAGATACCATTCAGAGGAATCTGAACAAGCTCAGGAAGTGGTCCCATGTGAACCTCATGGATCAGGGCAACACCTGGTATCAATACAGGCTGGAGGATGAAGAGATTGAGAGCAACACTGTGGAAAAGGACTTGGGGGTACTGGTAAATGAAAGGCTGGACATGAGCTGATAATGTGTGTGATTCTGTGTAATGTACACTTGCAGCCCAGAAGGCCAAGAGTATCCTGGTCTGCATGAAAAGACATGTGACCAGCAGGTTGAGGAAGGTGATTCTGCCCCTCTACTCTTCTCTGGTGAGACACCACCTGGAGTCCTGCATTCAGCTCTGGAGCCCTCAGTGCAGGAAAGACATGGAGCTGTTGAAGCAAGTCCAGAGGAGGACAGCAAAGATGTTCAAAGGGATGGGACACCCCTCTTGTGAAGAAAGGCTGAGAGAATTTGGATTGTTCAGCCTGGAGAAGAGAATGGTCTGAGGATAACTTATTGTGGCTTTTCAATACTAAAAAGCAGTATTATAAGACAGATGGGGGCAGACTTTTTACTAGAACCTGTGGCCATAGGACAAACAGTAATGTTTTTAAAGTAGAAGAGGGTAGATTCAGACTGGTTATTCGGAAGAAGTTTTTTATGATGAGAGTCGTGAAACAATCAAACAAGTTGCCCACAGAGACTACAGATGTCACATCCTTGGAAACATTCAAGGCCAGGCTGGAAAGGGCTCTGAGAAACCTAATCTAGTTGAAGGTGTTCCTGCTCATGGCAGGGGCTTTGGACTAGATGACTTCAAAGGTCTCTTACAAATCAAACTATACTCTGATTCTACAATTCTTAATAGAGCAATTAGAAAACCTTTTCCCCACAAGAAAATATAATAATTTTTGTTTTCATATAAATAAAAGTAGATTTTGAAATTAGTTGCATGTGACCAACACATGTAAGTTAATCTTTTAAATACAGTAATAGCATTTTTTATTTTATAAAAAAATCTTTAAAAATGTGCCCAAACAGTAGAAGATGAAGTATTTAATAATGAACAACGTATAGAAAACATGATATCTTTTAGTTGGAACAATGTCTAAAACCAGCTGGAATTTAATACATCTTGAGAAACCAGTTGATATACATCTAAACATTCCAAAAAGACAACATAGTCAGGAGCAAACTGTTACTTTCGTCTTGTAAATTACATTTATCATATCATATCTTTCTTTACATAACAATCACTTCAAAGGTTTAAACTAGAAAAACACAACAAAGTAGGAATGTTTTGGCAACCAAGAAGCAAGTATCAGCTTTTTGTTTCAGAAAACAAGAACAGTATCAATTATTATAGAGGGTTTTATTAGAACAAATTAAAAATAGACAGCTATATACAATTAAAGTAAATTATAAGTATGTAATGGGGGAAAATAACTTAAAATATCAGAAATATGAATCCACTCAATAAATAAAATCCTATTTGTGGTTTGTCATCCTACCTAATACATTTAATCTTATTAGCCGATACCTCTGTCCCAAAAGCAAATGTCGTATTGGCATATTTTGTAACTGTGCTGTCTGCATGAATGTGCATATTTGGTATGCAGAGCATTAACATTTCCTTATGGTTATGCAGACCTTTGTCAGTCTGGGGGATCAATGCACTCTTGATAGATTGTACTAAGTTAGAATAATTTCCAGACCAGTATTTCATGTTCAGTGTTGATACTGTCTTCATTTGACTTCATTCTGTGTCAGAACAAGTAACTTCCAAATGCCCAATCGAAGAAGTAAAAAACCTGGAGATGTTATCAGAGAAACATCAATAACAGCAAGTCTTCTAATGTTTTTTTTCAGTAATTTGGATACGACTTTGGTGAAACTTGTGCTATTAGAAGATATACGAACTTGAAAGAGAAAAGACTGTGATTCATGTGCCTTTTTGTCATTCCTTTCTTCTACTTCATTTGTTCTTGCTTGTTTGTTTGTCTGTAGGGGTTGGCACTTTTCCATTTATTACTGCATTTTCTTTCTCTTTTCTCTTTTGTCACTAGTTGTGAACAGGTAAGAATTCACAATGACTTCACATTGACCTTACTGTGCCCAGTAGTGCTGGTATTACACAAATGGACATGAGTGACATGGTGACAGACATTCAATCTTTTACGTGGTGTTAATAAAGTGCAGGTGCAGATGCTTTTAACTTCTTCCAGGGGGGAAACATCACATGATTCTTGTTTTACATTCACTGGGCTAAAAGGTTTTGTATCTGACACTCCTAAATTATCTGTGGGGTCCACAAAGAGCACGGCACCTTTGATCTCAAATTTATTTCAGATTGGTCTCAAGTTCCAAATAACAGTAGTATCAAAGAATCATAGAATCATAGAATCATAGAAGGCTAGGGATTGGAAGGGACCTCGAAAGATCATCTAGTCCAATCCCCCTGCTAGAGCAGGAACACCTAGATGAGGCTACACAGGAACATGTCCAGGTGGGTTTTGAATGTCTCCAGAGTAGGAGACTCCCCAGCCTCCCTGGGCAGCCTGTTCCAGTGCTCTGTTACCCTCACTAGAAGAAGTTTCTTCTCAACTTTAAGTGGAACCTCTCATGTTCCAGCTTAAACCCCTTGTCCTACCATTGTTTGTCACCGAGAAGAGCCTGACTCCATCCTCATGACACTCACTCTTTGTATATTTGTAAACATTAATAAGGTCACCCCTCAGTCTCCTCTTTTCCAAACTAAAGAGACCCAGCTCTCTCAGTCTTTCCTCATAAGGGAGGTGCTCCACTCCCTTAATCATCCTGATTGATCTACGCTGGACTCTCTCTAGCATTCTTTGTCCTTCTTGAATTGAGGGGCTCAGAACTGGACACAGTATTCCAGGTGTGGTCTCACCAGGGCAGAGTAGAGAGGAAGGAGAACGTCTCTTGACCTACTAACCACCCCTCTTCTAATACACCCCAGGATGCCATTGGCCCTCTTGGCCACAAGGGCACAGTGCTGGCTCATGGTGATCCTGCTATCCACCAGGATTCCCAGGTCCCTCTCCCCTACACTGCTCTCTAATGGATCATTCCTCAACTTATACTGGAACCTGGGGTTGTTCCTGCCCAGATGCAATACTCTACATTTGGTCTTGTTATATTAAATTTTTCCCCACCCAGCTCTCTAGCCTGTCCAGGTCATGCTGGATGGCAGCACAGCCTTCTGGCATGTCAACCACTCCTCCCAGCTTGGTTTCATCAGCAAACTTGTTGATAGTACACTCTAGTCCCTCATCCAAGTCATTGACGAATATATTGAACCGTACTGGCCCCAGCACCGACCCTTGAGGCACTCCACTAGATACAGACCTCCAACTAGACTCTGCCCCATTGACCACGACTCTCTGGCTTCTTTCCTTCAGCCAGTTCATAGTCCACCTCACTACCCGATCGTCCAGACCACACTTCTTCAGTTTAGCTATGAGAATGCTGTGGGAGACTGTGTCAAATGCTTAACTGAAGTCAAGGTAGACCACATCCACTGCCCTGCCATCATCTGTCCACCTCGTTATATCTTCATAAATGGCTATGAAGTTGGTCAAACATGACTTCCCCTTGGTGAAGCCATGTTGACTGCCCCTAATGACCCTCTTATCCTTGATATGCCTTGAGATGGCACCAAGGATAAGTCGTTCCATTACTTTCCCAGGGACAGAGGTGAGGCTGACCGGTCTATAATTACCCGGGTCTTCCTTCTTGCCTTTTTTGAAGACTGGGGTGACGTTAACTTTCCTCCAATCCTCACACACCTCTACCATCTCCCAAGACTTGGCAAAGATGATGGAGAGTGGTCCAGCAATGACGTCAGCCAGCTCCCTCAGCACCTCTGGGTGCATCCCATCTGGGCCCATGGATTTCTGGATGTCCAGATTGCCTAATTGTTCCTTAACCCGGTCCTCATCAACCAAGGCAAATTCTTGCACTGTCCTGACTTCCTCTGGGGCCTCAGAGGGACGGGGCTCCTCAGGACAACCTCTGGCAGAGTAGACAGAAACAAAGAAGGCATTCAGTAACTCTGCCTTCTCTGTATCTTCTGTCACCAGGGCACCCACCTCCTTCATCAGTGGGCCTACATTGCCTCTGGTGTTAGTTTTATCTGACAATTATTTTAAAAACCTCTTTCTGTTGTCTTTGACCCCTCGTGCCAGCTTGAATTCTAACAAGGTCTGAGCTTTCCTAGTTGCCTCCCTACATCCTCTGACAACAGCCTTATACTCTTCCCAAGTGGCCAGTACCTCCTTCCATGATCTGTAAACTCTCCTCTTCCACCTAAGCTTACCCAGCAGTTCCCTGTTTAGCCATGCAGGTATCCTGGCTCCCTTCCTTGACTTCCTACATGTCGGGATGCTCTGATCTTGAGCTTGATAGAAGAAATCCCTGAATATTAAGCAACTATGTCGGGCCCCTTTACCTTCAAGCAGCCTTGCCCAAGGGATTTTCTCTAGCAATTGCTTGAAAAGGCCAAAGTTGGCCCTGCTGAAGTCCAGTGTTGCAATTCTGCTTGCTACTCTGTTCCTGCCACACAAGATCCTGAACTCCACCATTTCATGGTCACTGCAACCAAGGCAGCCCTCAACCTTTATCACTTCAACCAGACCCTCGTTTTTAGTGAGGATGAGGTCCAGCAGTGCACCTCTCCTGGTCGGCTCCTCCACCATTTGCATAAGAAAGTAATCTTCAATGCACTGGAGGAACCTCCTGGACTGTGGCTGGCTGAAAGAACTATAGAATCAATTAGGTTGGAAAAAATCCTTAAGATCATCAAGTCCAACCATACACCTAACACTACCAAGTCCACCTCTAGACCATATCCCTAAGTGCTACATCTACATGTCTTTTAAATACCTCAAGGGATGGTGAACTTACCACTTCCTTGGGAAGCCTGTTCCAATCCCTTTTGGTGAAGAAATTTTTTCCTGATATCCCATCTAAACCTGCCCTGGTGCAACTTGAGGCCTTTTCCTCTCCTCCTATGTCTTGCCACTTGGAAAAGAGACCGACATCCTCCATACTACAACTTCTTTTCAGGTAGTTGTAGAGAGCAAACCAATCTCCCCTAAGACTCCTTTTCTCCAGGCTAAACAGCCCCAATTCCCTCAGCTGCTCCTCATAAGACTTCTTCTCTAGAAACTCCTTCATCTTTGGTGACCTTCTTTGAACTTGCTCCAGCACCTCTATGTCTTTCTTGTAGTGAGGATCCCAAAACTGAACACAGTGTTTGGGGTGTAGTCCTGCTGGCCAGACTATTTCTGATACAATCCAGGGTGTTATTGGTCTTCTTGGCCACCTGGGAACACTGCTGGCTCATGTTCAGCTGGCTATCAACCAGCACCCCCAGGTCCTTTTCTGCTAGGCAGCTTTCCAGCCACTTTTCCTCAAGTCTGTTGTGTTTTATGGAGTTGTTGTGACCCAAGGGCAGGACCTGGCACTTTGTCTGGTTGAATCTCATACAATTGGCTTCATCTCATTGATCCAGCTGTCCCAGATCCCTCTGCAGAGCCTTTCTAACCTCAAACAGACCAACACTCCCACCCAACTTGATATCATCTGCAAACTTACTGAGGGTACACTCGATCCACTCATCCAGATCATTGATAAAGATGTTAAACAGAACTGACCCTAGTACTGAGCCCTGGGGAACACTACTTGTGACCAGTTGCCAACTGGATTTGACTCCATCCACCACAACTCTTTAGGCCTGGCCATACAACCAGTTTATTTACTCAGCGAAGAGTAGGCCCATCCAAGCCATGAGTAGTCAGTTTCTCCATGAAAATACTGTGGGAAACACTGTTGAAGGCTTTACTATAGTCTAGCTAGGCAGCTCCACAGTCTTTCCTCATTGACTGAGCAGGTCATGTTGCCATAGAAAGAGATCAGGTTGGTCAAGCAGGACCTGCCTTTCATGAACCCACGCTGACTGGGTCTGATAGCCTGGTTGTCCTGTACATGCCATGTGGTGGCACTCAAGATGATCTACTCCACAACCTTCCCCAGCACCAAGGACAGACTGACAGGCCTGTAGTGTTTCCCAGATCCTCCTTCTAGCCCTTCTTGTAGAATCAGCGTTACAGACAATGACACTTAAAGAGCTGCCAAATATAAATGGCAATATTAGGAGGAACTGGACAGATGTCACTGGCTCTGTTGACTATAATTAGTATTTATTTGCCTGAAATTGGAGTCTACTGCTATTTTAGATGGCCTAGACTTAGTTCTGTCATACAAGATGGGCCTCCTGCAGACCTTCTGTCATATCTGCCACTCGCATGGTCAGGTTGCCAGCTCTAAGACAACTTCAGTGGGATTAAACACCTAATGTGTGGGCAATTTATCTCACCATTAGTCCTTAATACATTGTAGACATACCTTGCATGTCAAAATCCTCATTTAAAAGCTTTTAGGTATAGAGTTCTGGTTTTAGATTCTGGATGATTAAGTCGTTGAAGAATCAATGTAGTACAGAATAGAGTAACTGTGAGATTAACAATAAGTGTAATTTTCTGTTGACCTGTAGTAATAAAAAGTTGCTACCCCTTTTGTAGTAGGGGATGACTCATTCCTCACTAGATATGCTTCCCTACTGTCTATACAAAATAGGAAACTACTAGGGAAAAACTCTCTATCCTCATTAATGACCTGGACCTACAACACATCTGCAGGCAGAGTGGAAAAGAGCATATAGAGTCCTTATTCACCCACTTAATTGTGCTTGTGTTCTGCAAAGAGTAGTTCCCGACATTACAGATTTTGAGAATGAAGTTACTTGGGAGGTTATTTCAGATGTAATAAACTCTCAAAATCTTTTAAATTGGCTGCATCCTTAGCTTTGATATTCATGAAGCAATATTTTAAAATCTATTTTTCTCTTTTTATTTAAACATTTTTGTAGTGTATAGAGCATTATAGCTTCTTAAATGTTCACTTGTGTTTTAATAATCCATACAAGTTCTTGCCATATGTGTACCAGGATCATGCTGTGAAATCTTAATTCTTATACTATTATGAAAAACTAGTTTTGTACACTTAAAAAATCTCATTTAGTTTCTTTATAATGTTTTTAACCTTAATCACTGAAAGGTCTCCAGGCAACTTAGTTGCAACCTTGGACATTTTTTTTTATTTTTTTTTTTTTTTCCAGCAAGACCTCAGAACTGTTCAATTTTTGAAACTACATTGTTATTTAAATATGGTTGCAATGTTCTTTCAAACAGGTAACTTTTATGGACTCTACTAGACAGAAACACAATATAGCACAATGGTACATGGGTGTATTCTTTATTATAGCCCAACCCTCGAAGTACAGAACTAGTATTGTGTTGTATGAGAAATGTTTCAAGCTGGATTGTAATTTAAAGGCTGGAAGTTTCGAAAGCTTATTCACGGCAAATACCAAACTGTTTAACCATAATGTACACCTAACATAGTTATTTTCCTCCAAACATCCATGAATTTACTATTTTTTATTTTCTGTATTATTTAAAAGAATCAAGAAAACATACAAAACAGAAACAAAAACCAAAACCAACCAAACAAAAAAACAGCCAACCAACCAACCAACCAAAATCTTGAAGGATAGATTTACCTGACTGCATTCCTAATATCTGCACTTGCAAAAACAAACAAATCAAATTCATACATATCATCAGTGCATATATAATTTAAATATCATCTATCTTAAAATTTTTTCACAACATCGGGACTAACTAAATATGACACAAAGAATTCAACACGTGTGCAATATAATTTAATAATTACTGTATTGACTGAAATTTAAACTGCTGTTCTGTGAAATTTAAAAAATTGCTTCCTCAGAAACATCCATGACTAATCCCAGCACTGTGTTTGCTCCTTGTTGATGGTTGTACTGTACAAATTCAGAAAAATATGTTCTTAACAGGGGCAGTTGTTTTTCTTTGAATTGATAAATAGTTCAACTGAATTGATTGACCAACGTGTTTTAAAATGTAAAATTTCCCAGAGAGATAAGTAGAATACAGCGATGATGAAAATGTGAATTCAGTAATTTAAAGGTCACATCTATCCTATGTCAGTAATCTGAATGTCCCATCCACTTTTTTCCTAAAGATTTTCCTTTCTTTTTGCCCCCTAGTTATATTTGTCCATTCTTGCATTTGGGCCATTTATTGCAGTATGACTCCTCCGTGGTTTGTTAGTTTTCTCTTCTTCTACCACTTTCTTTCAAGTAGAAGAACAATAAGACTTCTCTTTTTCAGTTGTTTTTTTTTTTTTCCTCTTTTTTTTTTTTTTTTTTTTTTTCCCCCTCTTCCTTAAAGGAACAAGATATATAGTCTACACAGTCTAGACAGAATACAGTCAGGTGTTTCCTTTTCTTTACTGGAATCATCTCAAGTGTTTTCTTATTTTTGTTCTCATTAGCTCACATATTCAATAGCTTTTCTCTTCATTTACTCTTTTACTTGTTTCAAAATTGTCATTTTTTAGTATACTTTGCCATTGCTACTATTTTTTTTAAATTTTCCTCAATTTTTCCTGAGTAAGCAAGCTAAAATTCCAGGTCCTGCAAGTAAGACAGAATAATTTGCAACAGTACAGACTGAGGTCTGACTTAGTGATCAGTCTCTGCAAAAACAGAACACAGATGTCCTGGTAGCCTCTGAGTCAGACATGACTCAGGAACGCATTCTTTTGGTGGTGAAAAAGCAATGACTTACAGAGCTATGTTACTAAGAGCGAAAGTTGCAGATCAAGGGAAAGGATTATTTCTCTTTATTTGGTACTCATGACACCTTACTAAAAGCACTATCTCTGCTTGTGGTTCCCTAATACATAAGATGATTAAGAACCTGAACTACATTTCATATGAGGAGAGATTGAGGGAACTGGGTTTGACTGGATGTAAGAAGGCTCAAGGAAGATCTAGTCATGGCCTTCTACCACCTACAGGGTTATAGTATAGAAAGCGCTAAACTTGCCACACCAAGGTGCAGAGAAGAAAATGCAAGAATATGGTAACAAGTTGTAATAAAGGATATTCCAGTTCTTCACAATAAGAATGGCTAAGCACTATAGTATTTCCCATAAAGGTAGATCCATCCTTGAATACTTTCTAACCAATGATAAGCAAAATCATCAGCCAACTGTTCCTGATCCAATTTTGAAGCTAGTCTGGCTTTGAACTAGGCATGAGGCCAGATAACTTACAGAAATGTTTTCCAGCCTTAATTTTTCTATGATTCTATAAGCTTATGACCAGCACTATTAGTCTAAAACCAGCACTGATTCACAAAGAGGAAGTAATGCTTGACCAACATGATAGCCTTCTACAATGAAATGACAAGCTATTTATATGAAGAGATAGCAGTGGATACTGTCTACGTGGACTTCAGTAACATTTTCAACAATGTCTCTCATATGATCCTCATAGAGAGTCTGTTGATGTACAGCCTGGATGGAGACAGTGAGGTGGGTGGAAAACTAGTTAAATGGCCAGGCCCAGAAAGTAGAAATAAGGGGCAAAAAGTTTAGTTGGAGGCCAGTGACAGCAGCATACCTCAGCAAACAATAGTGGCTCCAGTCCTCCTTAACACCTGCATTAATGATTTGGATAATGGGGTGGAATGTATCCTCAGCAGGTTTGTTGATGACACAAAACTGGGAGCTGTGGTTGACACACCAGAGGATTATGCTGTCATCCAGATGGACCGTTTGTGACTGACTAAACCCCTAGAGGTAGAATGTCTCTCGCTGGATAAACCCCTAAAATGGAAGTAGGCTCAGAGAAGACAGACAAGAGCCATGAGCTCATGAAGCTCAGGAAATAATGCCACTGACCATGGCTGTTGCAAAGAAGCTTGCTTTTATCTCAACTGGTGAGGCCATACCTGGAGTGTTGTGTTCTGTTCTGGCACCCTCAGCACAAAATACACATGGAGAGAGTCTGATGGGACTGGAGCATCTCTGCTATGAGGAAAGGCTGAGACAGCTGGGACTGTTCAGCCTGGAGAATAGAAGGCTTAGGGGGATCTTATCAATGCCTATAAATATCTGAAGTGAGGATGCAAGTAATGCAGATCCAGGCCCTTTTCAGTGGTGCCCTGTGACAGGAGCGGAGGTTATGAGCACAAAGTGAAACAAAAGGTTCCATCTGAACATCAAGAAATGCTTTTTTTCACTGTGAGAGTGACTGAGCACTGGCACAGGTTTCTTGGGAAGTTAGTGGATTCTCCCTCCTTGGAGGTATTGAAAAGCTGTCTGGACATGGTCCTGGGCACCCAGCTCTAGGTGACTCTGCTTGAGTAAGATGAAGTTGAACCAGCTGATTCTTCCAAAGTCCCTTCTAGCCTTAACTATCTTGTGTTTCTGTGATTCTATGTTTACCTATCATAGTCTCAGAATCACTGCAGTAAGAATCTTTATAACTTGTCTTAAATTTTTGTGGAAATAATTGAATAGGAAAAACACCAAATACATTTGTAGTTGTTTGTGTTGCTGAGAAGATATACTGGACTGGTTGAAGCTGGATGTGTTGGAGGCATATTGCTGGCTAGGATGCAGACTTGTAGTCAGCTGGAAATTCTGGAATATGTAGGACATTATGATCAGCAAGGACTACAGGTGTATTCTGAAAATGCACTGAACTAACAAATTGCGATTTTGCACCTGAAGCAAGGAGGGTTTCACTATCAATGTGAGGTTTCCAAAGATATGCTCTTCATCTCTGTATTTCTCAGGTTGAATTTCGTCCACTTGTTCTTCATTCAGGAAATCACTTCATCCCAGCCCAAAGAAAGGTCAAAGAATGATGAACAGGTCTTTCTGTCAATCTCCTCTTTCTTTCTGACAGGAAATATTGAATACAGTCCATAGTGCACACCAAGTCGACATACATATCAACTTCAACATAACGTCTGTACCGAGTGAAGAGTCAGGAGGTGAGAAAACTGTGAGAAAACAGAGATCAAAACAATCTGAAAGCATGGGTTGAATGTAAGTTGGAACTCATATGCATGCCATGGTATACAACACAGACAAGGATTGAACATGGATGTGGACATTCTTTCGGAAAACAGCCTGTGTGAGCCATTAAGAAGGAGCCTTTGGGAAGAAGCTGTTGTGAAGGAGCCATGTTGTACTCTGGCTGGCAGAGCAGAGAACCAACATTGCAAGGCACAAAGAAAATTACACTCTTTTCCCAGAGTCTGAACACAAATAATGAACCTAAAAATAAAATAAATAATATTAGCTAGCAATCACAATGCCAAATATTGCTGAGGGATCCAAACACATAAAAATGAATGAGTATCCTCTGTGTATGGACAGTATGAATCACCTATGAGTGCCATTAAAGTTTTCATCTGAATTCAGATCATACTTAATCCCAAGTATTATCTTCAGCTGTATAAAGATGTTAACTCATAAGTTTGCTTATGAATAAGCAGTTTTTTCAAGTAAGTGCTACTTAGCTTCATCACAACCTTCTGTGATGTTTTAATTGTGTTGATTTTAAAATGTAAAGAGAATGGAATGAGACTTTTAGTGTCTTGAAGCAGGGGCATGATTTCTATGTATATGTTTCAATTCACTGCAAATAATATTTACCGAGTTTTCTTTATAATGTAGGTTTTTTATTATGTTCTTTTTTAAAGATAATTTTTTATTTATCATGTGGTTACTGCTCACTTAGCATACCTCTAGTGCACTGATCAGATCTCTATGTTTATTAGAAACCATTTTTCAGCTTTCTACCTGCTTTTTGTAAAATGGAGGATGCCTGCTGAACCATAAAACGAAACAATTACATTCCAATCCTATCAGCTTCTTGTTCATATAAGTTCGCTTCCATTCTTTCTGTGCTCTCAGATTGGATGAGAAAGATGAATAAAGGACTTCAGATAAATAGCTAAATCTACTTTATTAATAACATTGGAAGATTTTGTCCTCTGTATCAAAAACAAAAGAAAAAATCAGTTGTGATACTTGTCTCTTTTGTATAAACATCTTCTTAAACTGGATAAAACATTTTTAGAGGTTTTAAGTTTTGTTTTGTGGGTTTTTTTGTTTGTTTTTTTTTTTTAATTTATTCTAATTGGCCAGACCCCCATCATCCTGAAAATTGCCCTTGACCGCTATTATTTTCTTGGCAAGACAGGTGTTCTTGCTCAGTGTGCAGCAGAGCAAGAGATGTAATTCCAAGGAGATTTTCAAGTGACTAATTCCAAGAACAAAAGGCAAAGGAGACATTGCATCAAATAAAATGATGACAAAACAAAGTTTTGTTTATAAGTTAGAGTGTAAATAGGATAGAACTCAAAGCAGTCAGAGGTACATTCTCCATCCACAGAGGAATATATGGCTTTGTGAGCAAATTATAGTCATTTGTATTCTCAGCAATCAGTGGTGTTAATTGATATGAATTAACAAGAAATTAAAGTAGATGCCATAGAAATTCTTTTTATTTCACATCTTTCTTGTGCATGTCATGTAGTCTGTAAACTGCAAAGATCTCCTTTCATATAGCAGTTCAAACTGTACAGAAGGTTCAGGGTCCTGCTTTGCAAGTGATTGTCTAATATTTGTCAAAATTCTGCTGGTGTGTGCTTTCTGGAAGTAGGCAGCACACAAAGAACTAAGTCTTTGTTCACATTCTGCGTTTTTTAAAGTGAATCTATTTTTAATAAAGATTTGGGATTTAAAATTGTTGTTTGGAACATTCTCTCCTTTATTTTTATTGAACTCCACGAAGTCAAGACTAGCATTTTCTCAAGACACAATACTTCATCCCTTTCTGTCAGTATGACACACACCTCTCCTGAGCTGCTCATTGCCAGTTGCAGACTGCCCTCTTTTTTGATTCTCCATTCTAATAGGAAAAAAAAAAAAAAAAATCTTTGATCCTGCATGCTAAGCTAGGTCAGAGAGATGATCTGGTATAAACTATATATCTGGTATAAACAGACACATCATGGAAGGAAGCGAGGATAGATTTCAGGGTAGCATGAAAAGGTATGCAAGAAGTATGTATGAAATTATAGCTTCAGAAGCACAAAGTTTTGATACAATATTTGCTTCCATCAAGTTCTTGTGCTCTTTGGCCATTTAACACAGAACAATGCGACCATGAAATACACAAAACAGGAATAATATTTCTAATACTCTTTTCATAGGGGAAAAACATATTTAAAAGCAAAGTACAAAAGCTCAAGGTCACCTGTAGAAATTTCATTTCCTTATATGTCATCTTGCAGCCTAGTTTTTGGGACAAGTTCTGCAAGCCATATTGACAAAAACATGTTTCTGAATATCCTGGCCAGGGGCTGTTGTCATAAGCATTTCCAAATTACTGTATCTACAAAGCACTGAGTTAATTAGGCATGATATATTTTTGGCATGTGACTGCATAGAATGTAGCATAATGTCATGAAATCTACCAGCCTGAACTGCACTGTTTGCAGAGGTGACAGTCTCTTGGGAATATTTTCAGCTCTGAGTGCATACAATTCACCTTGAAAATAACGCTAGCTCTCAGAAATGCAACCTATTTTCTCTCCTGTTTCAACAGCCAAATCCAATAGGTTGGCTTTTTTTTTTTTTTTTTTAATTTTGGATCAGACTTTTCTGCATAACTTCATAAGAAAGAATCAAATAAGAATGTCCCAGATAAACTCCCAGCACCTAGGTAAAAACTAGAAAGGAATCTGAGAAAGTTACAGTAGTATATTAAACAGTAATGATTGGGAAATTTATTTTTATTTCATTGTATGCTAGCTTTAAAATAGATACAGGTATGTACACATACCTGTGTGTATGTATGTATGTTCCATATATATGTATATATTTGTGTGCATGTAAATCTATTCTTTTTGCTCTTTTTATGCACTTGCTAAAGTACCTAATGTGTAATGATTTTTATGCAAGAAATGGCAATGTATACAATTATTAGATGAAAAAACAAATCTAGTTTGTTGCAGAGCACACTTCTACAGTGTTAACAACTGCTGTTTTGAGATGGTGATCTCAACAATAACAACCCTCTAATTTGAAAACTAATTTTACGACTGATGAGCTACCTCAGGCTGTGACCCTATGACCACCGTACAGAATCAGTGGTGTATTTAACTGCAGTACTACATTTCAAACTATTTGTTCTGTAAAACTTTACTTAAAAGACGTAATTCCTGAGACAGATATGTATATAGATATTCAACTCATAAAATGAACATTTTCTCCAAATTGATTGATTTATTTGATACTAAACTATATTAAATGATATTTTATTTTATAATACTTATTATTATTTACCAAACAGGTACACAATAATACACACTTCTAATGAAAGTTTTTATCAGAAAACATATTTTACAGGAACACATTCATTTTGAGCACATTCAGGAAAAAAAAAAAATCAAAGGAAATTCTTTTATAATCCTAATTTTAAATGGCAAATATTTAATAAAAGGAAGTAAAAATGCATCACTTGACAGTATTTATCCACAGCACCATAGGAAAGATGTACTGTTTATACAGTAGGAAACATCTAATATTCTATATATCATAGTTTAACATAGAACATGAAACATTCTTTTTTCAAACTGAGACAAATGTTGAAGAAGTGACATTTTTCTACAGAATGGTTATTTTGCTTTCCTACCAACTAAATTGCATAATTTCCTTCTTCTAAACTACAGTCATAGCAAGAGTTGAGAAGTATTGAGGTGAATCACATGTTATTTCATACTATGAATCACACTAAACAATGAGGCTCATAATGTCACTGGATGCTTTTATTATTACCGTCATGATTACTATTTATTACAGGAACAGGGAGTAACAATAGTGTAAGTACACATTTTTTGTGCTGTTCTAACCATACATGGCAAAATGATGGCCCTTGAAAGAACAGAATAAGAGAGAAATAGATGCAGCAGATCAACAATGTTTACAGAAGTAAACAATTTGGTAGCATTGTTTAGCATGTAATAGTCCAGGTTAGTCATAGTCTTATTAGGTCCACTTGTTATTTGTTGCCAAGGCTTTCATGTGTCCCTTAACAAGCTTTTTGTTATACATTATAATTAACTGTCTCAGCGGACATGTACAGACATTTCAGTGAACAACAGATGAAAATAAAAAAGATATTTGGAAAGCTAATGACAGTGCAATAAATGCTGGCTTCATTGACACAGCAAAGTCAAGCATTAACGTCTTGATTCTATATGACAAATGGTAAGTTCCCGTAATGGAAATGGGTTGTTTGCTCCCAATATATTGTAGAGCAGAAGGACAAAAGAAGGCTATAGGAAGAGTGATATTATCTAAGTACTGCTGTCAAAAATAAAACAGTTTTAAAAACATATAGATACTGCAAGAGCGTCAGAGTCAAAGAAGGACAACTACCATAAACACGCTAAGTGCTTGATTATTTTAGCTGTATGAAAACAGAAAACTCTATGTTACAGTTGTTATGAATGTAGAATGCGTTATGAATGTAGAATGTGTAGACTCAGATGTGCAAGTCCAGAATAATGGTTGAGTCATATATTTTGCACAGTATCCAGGTTTCTGTGAAAAGAGGTGAGTTGCAGTTCTTTACAGTTATTAGAACTGCAGTGGGAATTAGTGTCTGCTACTATATCTGAAGCATCCAAAAATGATATTAAATAACACCAGACAACAGGAGTTGCTGGCTTAGAAATAGTCACTGTTTTTGAAAATCTAAAAATCTACTTGGTAAAGATCATGAAGACATAGTACACTTTGTCAAGTTTATAATTTTAAAGAAACTCTGCACGGGTCTTTTTCTAAAGGTCACTTTATCCTCCTTGAATCCATTAAGCTAAGTTTTGTTTTGTTTTGTTTTTACCAACATATGAAACTTGAATGCATTACTAGAGGTGATACGTAACTGCTAAAGGACTCAGAGACACACACACACAGAGCAAAAAACAACAACAACAACAACAAAACAAAAAACAAACAAACAAAAAACCAACAAAACAACCAGGGTCTGTTGATTCTAAGTAAAAAGCTTTTGTCAGGGAGGGAGATGAAATAAAGTGACACGTTTGGGGAAAAGAAAAAGATACATCTGAGTCAAGATGAGCCATCAAGATTCAACAAGAACTATTCTAAAAATTATACTGATTCAATGAACATGTATGCTACTCATTATTTCTCTTTTTAAAACAAAGGTTACAGATTCGACAAGGTACAGAGTGTTATACATAGGTTTAAAAACCCTTTAAAATAATGTTTTTTTCAGGCAATACCTCTAGGCACATTGTCATTATGAATCAGAAGACACTGAAGTATGAGACGCTTCTATTTTTACCTGTGGGTACCTAAAGGAGGGATTTTTCCAGTGTATTTTGTAAAAAAAAGGAACCAATTGAGGCTTAAGGAGGCTGAAGAAGAAGGAATGGATAACAATCACTCCAGTGCAGTGAGTCTAAATGCCAGCCAAATGGCTGTCTGTTAGTATGAGTAGATCTAGGTAGAAGGAAATGCAATACAGGTGGGAAGAACAAAAAAGCTCAGGTTTTTGAATGCTGAGTTCTGACAATTAAATGGACAACCCAGATAATGTGTCAGGAAACAGTGGATGAAAATGAAATCAAGGTTGAGGAAGTAGACTTGTGAGTTGTCATCACGGTAGAAGTCATATAGCCTGAGATGGTGATAAGACAGAGAGAAGAAAAGGAATGAAGCTTTGAAGTACAAAATCTCAATAAAAGACAAACAAGGTGAAAAAAACAGACAAAGGATATTTTGAAGAACAAGCCAGAAAGGGAAGGTGAAAATACACAGAAGTTTGGGGTAGCAGAAGCCAATTAGTTTTCAGTGCTTTGCTAACACTGTTTTGTTGGCTAGCATATACTATTTCAGTACAATCTGTTTTTAACAGCCTGGAAATCACAGGTTTATCAAATTAATGAGTATTAATATTGACACAAATCTGGACAAGAAAAACTATTGTCAGGGAAAGTTTAGCTGGCAAGCAAGAAATAGCTGCCATTTCTGACTAATGATAATATGTTTTTAAAATCTTGTTTTTCTTGGGATTTATTTTTTGGTTTTGGATATATACCTATATGGTCATTGCCATTTTCTGCTGCCATGAGCTGCCTCATGCTACATGGATTCACTTTTGACGTGTTCTTCTAGATATTAAGTGGTTCTTCCTACTTTATATGGATTCCACAGTTTGAAATCAAATTGAGAGCATGGAGACTAATTAGACTTGGCTACCAAAGGGCATTTAGTCACAAATACATTTAATGTGTGCATAACCTCTCTGCTTCACATGAGTCATGGGGAGGGGACACAGAATACCTGCTTTTGACTAGCTGAATTTCCTACAGTGCCTGGTGACTGGATGTCACTGTCACCATGGCAATCACTTTGCTGTTACCAGTTTAGTTGTAGGGGAGCCATTTAAGTATTTAACCGGGTCTACCTCTGTGTCAAACTACCATCATGACCTGTCTTGTGCTGCACTTCTACCAAGATCAAGGTTGTGTTCTGGTGCTGTTTTCATCATTTGGCTTAATATCTCTCTTCTTTCTAGCTTTTTTATAGCTGGTCCACCTCAAATACACACTGTCAACAACAGGCACTGTATTCCTGAGTAGCAAAACGGAGACCCTCCAGCCTGCCCTGAGACCTCAGGTATGAGTATAACATTAAAAACTCAGTAATAGTGTAGTGACTGTAGAACTCATAGAACTCACAGAATGTCCTGAGTTGGAAGGGACCTACAAGGATCATCGAGTCCAACTCCTGTTCCTGCACACAACAACCCACAGTTCACATCATGTGTCTGATGGTCTTGTCCAGTCTCTTCTTGAACACTATCAGGCTTGAGGACATGACACCTCCCTGGGGAGCCTATTCCACTGCTCCACCACCTCTAGGTGAAGAACCTTTTCCTAATGTCCAACCTGAACCTCTCCTGGTACATCTTCCTGCCATTCCCCCGGGTTCTGTCATTGGTCACTAAAGAGAAGAGTTTGGTGCCTACCCTTCTTTTTTCCCCTTGTGAGGCAGCTATGGACCACGATGAGGTCTCCTCTCAATCTCCTCCAGGCTTAACAAACCAAGTGACTTTAGCCGCTCCTCATACGGCTTCCTCTCCAAACCCTTCACCAACTTTGTAGACCTGTTCTGGGCACTCTTTAGCAGCTTTATATCCTTTTTATCCTGTGGCATCCAGAAGTGCACACAGTGCTCCAGGTGAGGCTGCCCCAGTGCAGAGTAGAGCGGGATAATCACATCCCTGACCAGCTGGCAACACTGCTTGTGAAAAACACAGACCAGCCTGATCATCCCCAGGTCCCATGCTGCAGACATTCCCATGTTATTCATCTACAAGGAGAATTCTCTTCCACTCTGGGGCTCACGGAGTTATCTGGTTTTTTTGCAGTGTAATTCAGTGTATTCTACTTGGTCACAGGGTGTTGTCTTTATCCTTATGTCATTACTGGACTGAGCAAAACATAAGGTCAAACATCTTTGAAAAAGGACACATGGAGATGTACATTTTTTTTACTGTTAAAACTAGAATATTAGATTTCTCCTGTTAAATTTTGTTGTAGATTTATACCAAGGATGACGATTTATCACTAGTCACTGACCTTAGTTTAAACTGCATCAAACAAAACTTGTATTTAAAGATTATTTCTTGTGCCTTGGACACTTTCAAATCTGACAAGAATTAGAGGAGCCTGCACCCTCAAGTGCTGACAGAGCTGCAGCAAGCAAGGAAGTAAATCTCAGTTGAAAACTTTGCCACAGAGATGGAATATTTATACTGCAAATAGCCATAGCTCATCACAGTCATCTGTTTTCTGGTTCTGTAGCCATTTATCTGCAAACAAAACTTTGACATTCACTAAAAGACAGTAAAGAAAATGAGGCAGGTAGGAAATATAAAGGAAGACCCTACAGGACAATGTAAGGAAAGGTACAGTTGTTGAAAAAGATAGCTCTTGATATGACTTGGATCAATTGTCCTTAAAGGCCAAAATTACTCTTCAGTTCCTGGAATAGCCTTGAAGGGTTCAGATTTACATCCTGCTACTGAGGAGTTACTAAAAGCTGAGTTATCAGTGTCTGTTGTTTGTCCTTTAGTTCACTTAGGTATAGTTCTGATAAAAGTGAAAAACACAATCCCACAGAAGATTAGAGGTATGAAACCTTTAAATATTCAAGTTAGATCTGTAGAAACCCAGGCTTCTAGTACAATTAAAAAGTATAAAAATACTTCTTCACTTGGTGATTCAGTTCCTTTTAAAAGTCATCCCTTTGTGGTTCCTCTTTTGTGTCAACTGCAAAGAGGCTTGGGTATTTCCATTCCTCACTTAGATATTTCTATTAAATGGGTTAGAACTGGACTGGAAGGGTCTGATTTTTTGATGTAATTGGTTCATTTTGTTTGATTTTAAACTCAATTTATATTTTAAAGGAAAGTTTAGAGAGGGGAAGATGTTTTTGCTTATGTGCATGTTCCTCCTGTTAAAGGTTGGTAATGAGAGCCCTTTTTTTGTCTTCTCTCCTTCAAGTTTTTGAGCTATGATTTTAAGATATCTTAGCAGTGCCTTTATTATTTTAATTATATTACTATTTAAATCAGCATGAGAACTTAGACTACCAGTAAGTGTTTCAAAAACTCTCCACCTGAATTCACACCTAAATTTAAAGCTCTGTAAGAAAACCATTACTAAGAGAGCTTAGTGAAATAAGCTTCTAAAATTACTGCTGAGGAGGCTTGTAAAGATCATGCTGAGCAGTAGGTCAAAAAACCCAACCCATTGACAACTGCTAGAGTCAGGGAATTCACTTATCCTGGCAGGTGGCTACTTCTCTTCACTCACCCCTTTTGACATTGTTCTCTGATGTCATTTAGACATTGTCAATAGGGTGATATAAGGGGTAGATTTCTCCTGTGCTTACCTGTATGTAGTGGAGGTATGGAGACTTGTTATTTGTTAAAAGGTTACTTTATTTGCACTTACTGAAAAAGCTTGGCATCATACAGGGTGTTTCAAAAAGATGGACCCAATGTCAAAGAGATAGTGATTTCAAATTGGGTTTATCTTTTTGAAACACTCTGTATAAAACAAAGTGCAGGATGGGAGGGGATTTGTATCGACAAGGTAAATTCCATTTGGAATACTTCCTTTCTAACCTGCACAGCCCTATTGACAGAGGTAGCATATCAGTCAAGACTTGTCCAGGCTCCTGCCTTTGCATGGTCTGGCATTTTTGAGGATAGAGCTGGAACCCATTCATTTCATTTTTTCTGAAGTTTGTATAGATGACATATAGTTAAAACTACCACACCTGTGGTCTGTACATGTAAGAAATCCTCCTAAGACAGAATAGAATCAAAGCAGCTTCTTGCTTAGTCACAGTAATGAAAGTGAAGTACTGCAAGACGAAAACACAGCCATTAGCTTGTCAATGACTTGACTGATGAGCCACTGCAAATATCTGATATCCACCTGAAAATGCAGGTGGGTATCCACATGAAAAATCAATTGTCTAATGGTCAGCAGTACATGTCGAAGAACTGACAAAATGTGTCAACTGTATGGTCTTTTTAGAAATAAAGAAAGAAATCTAACCTAAGCAGACATCTGATTTTTTAAATATAGGTAGGGTAAAACAGAGCATATATATTCATGTAAACATAACCTATATAAAACTTTGAAGGAAGTCATAATCCAAGGTTAAGATAGACACATGGTGCATTCACGTCTCTCCTTTGAATTTAGGAGAGATGGTGAGAATGATTGTGTAACATACTCAGGAACTGTGGCCTATAGCAGTTATGTAATTTGACAGCTTGTCATCATCAGCCTGAATGTGCTTTCAATAATTTGATGGGTGGACTGTACGACGGATGAGAAACTAGCTGGATGGTCACACACAGAGAGGAAGGATCGATGACAGGATGTCTGGATGGACACCGACAAAAGGTGGGGTCCCTCATGGGTTCATACTGCGACCAGTACTGTTCAATATCTTCATAAATTACATAGACATTGGGATTGAACGCACCTTCAGCAAGTCTGCAGATGACACCAAGCTGAGTTGACATGCCTGAGGGAGGGGATGCCATCCAAAGAGACCTGGACAAGCTCGAGAAGTGGGCCCGTGTGAACCTCATGAGGTTCAACAAGGCCAAGTGCAAGGTCCTCCACCTGGGTCAGGTCAACCCCAGGTATCAATACAGGCGGATGGATGAAGGCATTGAGAGCAGCCCTGCAGAGGAACAGTTGAGGGTACTGGTGGATGAAACTGGACATCATGAATCAGCAGTTTGCACTTACAGTCATGAAGGCCAATTGTATCTTGGGCTGCATCAAAAGGAGCATGGTCAGCAGGTCAAGGGAAGTGATTCTGCCTCTCTGCTCTGGTGAGAACCCGCCTGGAGTCCTGCATCTAGCTCTGGAGCCCTCAGTAGAGGAAAGACACAGACATGTTGGAGAGGGTTCAAAGGAGAACCATCAAGATGATCTGAGTTATGGAGCACCTCTGCTATGAGGACAGGCTGAGAGAGTTAGGGTTGTTCAACCTGGAGAAGGCTCCAGGAGGACCTTATTGCAGCCTTTCCCTGCTAAAAAGGAGTCTATAAGAAAGATGGGGACAGACATTTTAGCAGGGCCTGTTATGACAGGACAAGGGATAACAGTTTTAAACTAAAAGAGCAGATTCAGGCTAGACATACGGAAGAAATTTTTTACAATCAAGGTGGTAAAATACTTGAATAGTTTTCCCAGAGAGATGGTAGATGCCCCATCCCTGGAAATATTCAAAACCACAGTGATCTTATCCAGTGTCCGCATTACTAAAGTAAGACTGTTATAAAAAAATTGATTAAACAGATATAAGGAAAAAAGAAGTTTAGCATTATTTGTATAATGAGATATTCAATAGTTAAGCTACAAAACAATTTGTAGTCACTAAAATGTTGATCTTTCAATAGTTGTTGTCTATGACAGTTAAGTGTATTTATATGTAAAATTACTTCTATTACAGAGCAGATACCTTTGTTATGCTTTTGTAAAACACACTACGACCTGAGGTCTTCTGCATTTATGCTACTGACAATTAAAAAGTAAATATGGATGAAACATTTTTTACTTATAACTTCCATAAGATCTTCACCTTACCCAATTAAAGAAGGAATGACAGTTATGCTAACCATAGAGTTCTGACTAATAAGCTACAAAATCCAAACTGCAAGACACAGTTACTAGTGTAAAAGTGTTACATAAAAACTTGCAAAGCTCTAAGCAAAACTAAATAAAGGTTTACTCATTGAGAGGTACTTTGCCTTATTTATTCGTCTTTGGCACATATGGGAGTATGAGATTTAATAGACAGCGATGTATTTTGGAGAATCCAGGTGGCAACAGTGATACTGAGCAGTTACACTAGAAATGTTCTAATATGCAACTCTTATCCATCTATCTTTGTATTGCCCTACCACAATAATATCTGAATGCCACAGAATACTCACCTGCATAATGCCCTTCTGAAGTGGCAGTAGCCTCCTTTTAAAGGTGGAAAATAAGAGATAAGATTTTTTTTCCCCCATAAATTACTTTGGTAAATATGGCAGTTACATTGAATTTTAATCTCCTAAGGCTTCAATTTGTTACTTAACCAGTTGTTCATCCTTACTTATGCAATTATTTATAATTAAATATATGTCAAAGCATAAATGAGATAACTGAGAGGCTGCAGTTTTCAGTTTGTAGAAAGGTTGAATAAAGTATTCTTACCTCAGGTTCAACAGCTATAACTGTGGATCTGCTAGAGATCTGAGAAAAGTGCCTCTAAATTTTATTAATGTAGGTTCCAGTCAATTCCCTTCTTTTGTTACTCAACGTCTAACTTAGAAATAGAAATCAAAATGGAATCAGAAGAGCTGGACTTTGGAAAAAGCTGTCCTGTTCATTTTTCCTTCTGGAGAATTTTTAAAATTCTTTCTTGTTCTGAAAAAAGATCTTTATTTTTGATAACACTTTAATATTTCCTTCAGCTTCCCTCTGTGTTACCATTTTTTATCCAGATGTTCTGCATTTCACAGAATCACAGAATGTTAGGGATTGGAAGGGAACTCAAAAGATCAATTTCAATGCAAAGAAAACTTTTTATTGCTCAACCCCAAAGCTTCAGCTTTTCTGTCACCATCTTTGAATGTTTCAATAAAATCTGGACATTCAAAAAGGTCTAGAAATTTCCCAGGGTGGCAACTCTTCCAGTTCCAGATCATGACCTTAAAATTCACCTTTTGTTTGATGACCTTATTTCCCTCAGCTGAGTGTTTAAATCTGTCATAGTAAGGAATAGGTGCACAGAATTGTCTCACAACTGCATTTGGAATCCACAGGAAAGATCACAAGCATTGGAACAGGCTGCCCAGGGAAGTGGTTGAGTCACCATCCCCGGAGGTGTTTAAAAGATGTGTAAATGAGGCTCTGAGGGGCATGGTTTAGTGGTGAACGTGGCAATGTTAGATTAATGGATAGACTCAATGATCTTAAAGGTCTTTTCCAACCAAAATGATTATATGATTCTATCAATGCTTCAAAACAAATAGGTTATTTTACTGGAAGTGTATCAAAATAGCTAGAAAGGGGTATGACAGTGGAAAAATCTGTATTGCTTAGGTGTTTATAAGATACTGTCATCACTGTTTCCTCACAATAGTCTGGTGAGGCAAATAAGCACTACTCCCCCCATTGCACAATTACAGAACAAAACACTAAAAGTAGGATTATTTTAATCTCATATCTAAAATTTAGGCATTTAAATCTGAACTATTACCCTAGACTTCCTATATCAGTACAAGGGACAAGTAAAAAATACTGTGTGCACAACTTCACAGAAAGAAAAATCCACCAATGCAGTCAAATTTCAGTTGCTTAGGTCCACATTCACTTAACAAACCTGAAAAACTTAACTGAGACTCCTTGAAGCTAGATGTTTCTACTTCATTTTTCTCTTATAACATTTTGTGTATCACTGATGTTCTTCAATGAGTAGTTGTGTTACTGTAAGGTCAACAGAGAGAAAAAAAATCTTCAGGTGTTAGTCCCACCAGCTAAATTCTTAAGTCGTTTTCTAGATGAGCATCTTTCTTTTTCCACTGACTACAGAAAAAAAGAGTGAAGGAAACTACAGTCTCAGCTTATAGCAAGACACATGTCCTTTATCATAGGTGTCTAGAAGTTAGATGCTTAGGTCTGAGATAATCAATCCCGAGTCCTTCTCTAACCACTGTAGAAAGTGTACACTTCTTTTAAGGCAATTAATCTTATACTAAAAAAGGGACATCTAAAATAGATCTGATAAATTAACCTCTTAATGTGCCTTTTTCTGGTCACTGAATATGAAGGGAATCTATGGCAACTACCCAGATTTTAAACTATGGATATCGAAAATTACATTAATTGAACCGCTCTTCTGTTAGGTGGCTAAAGCAGTGTAGGAAAAACTGTTATATTGCACCTGGCTGGAAAGGAGTTAACTTTCCCCATAGCAGCCCATATAGTCCTGTGCTTTGTATTTGTAGCTCAAATGGTGTTGATAACACACCAATGTTTCGGCTACTGCTGAGCAGTGCTAACATTGCATCAAGCTGATACAGACTGACTGAAGAGATATGCCTTAACATATGATATTCTACTACAGCTAAGAGAAAGGCCGAGAGAGGGAAGAGGGGAAGGGTGTTAGTTTCTAAGGTGTTTGTCTTCTGAAGCAGCTGCTATGTGTACTGACACCCTGCTTCCCAGGTAGTGTCTGGACATGGCGTGCTGGTGGGAAGTAAAGAATACAGTAATAACATAGTAGTAGAATATAAGAGTGGAAAAATATATATAAATATAGCAGTAGAATATAGAAGTAGGGTGACAGCTCAAGAGGAAATTGCCTCAAATTGTGCCAGGGGAGTTTTAGATTGGATAACAGGAAAAAATTCTTCATGGAAAGGGTTGTCAGGCATTGGAACAGGCTGCCCAGTGAGGTGGTGGAGTCACCATCCCTGGAGGAATTTAAAAGGTGTTTAGACAAGGTTCTTAGGGACATGGTTTAGCGCTAGAGTTAGGTTAGATTATGGTTGGACTCAATCATCCTGAGGGTCTCTTCCAACCTAATTGATTCTACAATTTTTTTCCCCCGCTTTGCTTCCACATATGGTCTTTCCTTCTCTTTATTAAATTGTCTTTATCTTGACCCATGAAGTTTTTTGTCTTATTTTCTCCCCCTGTCCCGCTAATAAAGAGGAGTGATGGAGTGGCTTGGTGAGCATCTGATGTCCAGCCAAGGTCTACCCACACAATTGCCATACAAAATTTGTACTCAATTTCCTCTAAAAGTCTGCCCTTAAAGTATTTAAAATGTTATTTGTTGCCCTGCTTGTTCCCTGCTGACTGCAAACACAGTTGTATTTGCATGTATATGCACAGGATCCTTGTGTTTTATTTAACAGTGAACACACTTGAAGCAGTTAAGCTGGTCCATATAATTGAAGTGAAGGAATGTTATTGTTTGCAATGTGGTACTTGCCATTATTTTTGATTGCCATTGTAAACCAGATATAAATAAAAGTCACAAATTACTGAAACATTTATTATCAGCATTGCTAGAGAAAAGGGAAAAGTGGTGTATTCGCTACTTATGTGGGAAGTGACTGTAAAGATACAGTAAAATCGGTATTATTAAAGACACACCTGGGAACAGGTGAAGCATCTTTTTCTTAGAAATTCAAAGACAAAGTATGCAAATTTATTTTCCAATAAAATTTTCAATCAGTCAGACTTATTATTAGATATCTCAGAATCAGAAGGCTGAACTACAGTAATGTAAACCATTAGTATGTAGTATGTTTTTGTCACAAGCTTAAATTAAAAACGGCGAAATTATTTTTGAGATGTGAAAATAATAGGGTTTTTTTCCTCCTTTTTATTATCTTTTAATTTTAGATTGTTCTGTACTTCGTATTTTAGCTTGGGACATTAATAAAATGAAAACACTGTCAGGAGATATTGAAAAGTACAAAAGAATATTTCTGGTCTTCTTATACAGAGGAAAGCACTTTGGATAATTTGAATGTTTCAGATAAGCAGCCATATTTTTGGGTGCTCATTAGAGCTTGGTGAATAATTTATAACAAATAATTTAGTTGACGAATTTTAACTCTCTTCAGCTCACAAATTGTCCATGAACAGATTGTGATTTTCCTAAATTAGCTCATTATTCACAATCATTCAGTGAATAATTCCTGTGAATAATTCTTTCTCTGTAGCTAGTTTGTGGCCAGTTGTCGTAAACAGTCAACTTTCAAGCTGTTTTGGTCTGACATACAAATCCTGTAGAATATTTCTGTTTAACTATAATGTTTGAAATCAAATTATCAGGAATAATAATAATGACAATAATAATAAAATCCTATCTAATACATACGCTTTCCACTGCAAGTTTCAGTTCTGTGTCCATCACTGTAATATTTAGGAGATAGCCTGCAAAATCAAGTTAATTATCTCATACACCCAAAGTGAGACAAATCCTCATATATTCAAAAGGTCTTGAGAAGTTTCTGGAAGGGTTGTTAATTCCTTGGCTTCCTTTGATTCAGTGTTCACCCATTCAGTGTGAGTGGGTTACATCAGCCAGAATCATCATGAAATGTGAAAGCAAAGGGAGTATGCATACACTAGAAGTAAAAATCCTTTAAATGTTTAAGGATATTTATTGAGTAATTTTCCAAGATTTTTTAAACTTTTTTGAGTTAAAAAAAAAAAAAAAGCTTAGGATATAAATCCCGTCTTTTGAGACTAAAAGAGGAAAGTAATATCTATGTTTCTGAGTAATACACACTTATGTTGTCTGCAGATCAATTTCTTAAAACTGTAAAAATGTTTACTTTAGACATTTAGCTTCATGACTACATGGCTGGTCTTATGGCAGCATTTCCTTAACAGGTCTGATGGAAAAACTTTTTGTTTCATTATATTCTTTTTTCTTCATTGCACTATTCCATTAAATCCCTGGTTAGTTTTAATGTTTTGTTAAAATTTCTCAAATATGAGTATTTTCTTTATTAGGAGAAATGATGACTTTTTAAGATATGTTTTTAATTAAATCAGCAATTCTATTTATTTGCAATGAATGTACAAGGTGAATTCTCTAAAGACAGGCATAATCAAGGAAGAGGAAACAGTTCCACAGCAGGAGGTCTCTTTAAGTGAATAATCAACCAAAATCACTCTTACTTAGCATCTTTCAGGAGCACTGACACTTTCAAAGCCTCCTTGCTGCTTTCTGTATCAGCTTTTTTCTCACACACACCAAAAAAAAAATCTTTCTTCGGATACTAAGAATCTTAATTTGCTATGTTTGCCTTGGAAAAAATGACAGAGGTTAGGAGGCTCAGGTTAGATTCAAGTTTATGCGTTCTGGATCTCAAATTGGTTTAGATGTTGCATTATATGGGAAAGTTTAATCAATGAAAACCCCTTAAATAAAAGTTAGATGTAAGCCAATGACTACATACTGTAACAGATTCCACAACTCTGTTCAGATTCTTCCAAGGCTTGATTGCTGAAATTAATAGGACTTCTATCTGAATAACAATTGCAATATCACAACTCCAGTTCTAAGTGACATTTTTGCATGCGATAGGCTCTCCATCCATTTCTATATTTAATCAGAAACATATAAGCATGCCACACTGTCATTATAAAAAAGATACATTTTAATTTGTACAGATATACTTTTCACATCCAGAAGTTCATGTTGTGCATTAGCTCATGCTCAGTAACTAACAACTACGGAAAACTCAGTGTTGGAACATTCGCTATCACTTCTTATTACCTTCAAGTACTTGCTTTGTTTTCTGTGCAGAATGTCTGTTCTATACCTGTATATTAATAGTTTCTAGTACCTAATATTACTTCTAATAGTGGGGATGTTTTAGGATGCATTATCACTGAGAAGCTTTCAATGAGTTATTACACAAAACTTTAATGAAGTATTTTATCCAAAAAAGAGCTTTTTTTTTTTTTTTTCAGAAAAGCATCAACAATCCCAGAAAATGTGAATTACAAAAAATAAATCAGTCATTCACAATGACCATAAAGCACTAACAACAGGATGAATTTTTCAGAAACTATTTTAAACAAACATTCCTGAAATAAATTATCTGAATTTTTCCATTTCATTTTGAATATTTGTTATTAATTATTATATTTTAGTTTTCTTATCTGTATTTCTATAAGAAATGTTCCCTAAGTTCCTAAGCTTAAAAATATCTAAAATAATTTTTTGTGAGAGTTCTGCTGTGGGATGCTGTATTATAATGATGTGAATCACGTAGTCACAGTTTTCTGTATAGATTATATCGAAAACAATGTTCCCCAAAGAACAGAAATTACACTTACTAGTGAATAAGTATATGATGAGGGTCGTAATTCTTCATTGGCACAGCCTGAAAGAGGAAAAAAAAAAAAAAAAAAAAAAGAAGGAAGAAAAAAGAGACAAGCCAAACCAATAGGGTTTTGAAGAGAGCAAAATATAAATATCCACTCAGAAATATGAGCCTATGGAGTCTGCTTACTTTATAGAACTATGCTTAGACTGAGTAAAGGCATATATTTTTAAAACGTGCACTGAACAGATGACAGGAAGTCAACGAGTTTTTAAGTAGTATACTTAAATAAGAATCTACACTCCCTGAAGTCAACAAGTATTTCAAACAATGAATGAGTGCATATTCCACTCTCGTCTCATTGCAAAAGGGGGGAAAAGAACAAAATAAGAACATGAAGAAAAATGAGTTGTCAGGTTAGTTCTCAGGGCATGGAAATCAATTATTTGTTTTGTGCCTTTCCCTTGAATCTTTTAGCAGAAGTGCTTGCTTTTTCCTCATGAATTGAAGTTAAATGGTATTATTGACGCATCCGCCGAAAGACTGTAGTTTAAAAAAATGTATAATACTTGGCAATGAGTTTATTTAGGGGAGCTTTTGAATGCCAAGGACATTTGAGACAGTTTGCTCATTCTAGTCTGTAGAATTGCAAGACATGAAAGGTTAGGAATATATATATATATATATATATATTTGTGTAGCACAGTATACCTATTTTAATTCCCTTTCCCCCTGAAATTTCTATGTGTACTAGTATTCAGCATAGCTGTTCTCAGAAAGTCCCATGCTATGCAGAAGAGCTAAAGTCTGCAGTAGCCACTGAATCTTCAACTTTCAAGCCCTTGGCCTAGTATCAGGTTTATCGTTATATAGTAATTTGCTCTAACAGCAGCATATATTACTCAGTTCTACCCTCAATTATGTATATTTTGTCTTTTCTTTATAGCAACAGGGCTATTTTTTTTACTGAAACAGATATTGGCCCTTCCTCAAAACTCTCGATCTATGACTAACCAAAGGGATTTATTTTTCTCAGGTGAACACCTATTCAGCGAGCTAATGTAGCAAAAGATTGTTAGCCAGCTTGTAGTTTTGTGGAGGTTCAGAGGATACCACAGAATGTGCATGTTACCACTTGGCATGCCCCTCATATCTCACTAAATACAAAACTGAATACTTGGAATGCTAGATAACATTCAGACTGTTGTGAGCAGGGACATGTTTGGTTGACATCATAGACTGCATGTGGCATTATAATAGTTATCTGCTATGTAGTTAGGAGAATTTTTTTATAATGGTGTTGTCCTGATGCAACTATAATTCACATGCAGCATTTTGGGTCAAAACAAAAATGATTGTATTCGTTGTGAAGAGTATCAGCACTTAACATTCTTCTCATTTACTGTTGCCAGGGCCTAGCATTCTGCGACGGAGGTGAAACAACTGATAAATTGCTTTAGCTGATACAGCAGAGTAGGTGGTATAATTCAACTTTTGTTCATGGAGGAAAATTACTTGAATATAGCCTGAATTGCACAAACCTGAAGTTTTCAGAAAATTACAGAAATGCAGTTGGGCTGACTTCAAGTACTTTTTTTTTTTTCCTGCACTGATGGAACTATCTGTTTTCTGAAGAGCTGAATTTTTCCACAATTTGAACACTGATCAGAAGAAAGTTGCACAAGATCTTCTTAAAAATGTAACTCCCTTTAGTCTCCCTACTCTCTCTAAGTAGTCACAATTGCCATAATCAGTCTGTTTGCTTTTTTGTCATCAAATTTGGGAGCTGGATAACACAGCTACAAATACAGATGGAAACCAGAAATCCCTAATATGTAACAGTAAAAATTGCTTCTGCAAAAATCATTAAAGATACACAAGCAAGTTTTCCTTTAGACGAGTTAAATAAAATTTTGAAAATATATTATATGCATCATATACATATATTCCTATATCCTCTTGAAATAATTATGTCATATAAAGTTTTCCTTGTAGCAGATTTGTTTTATTCAATGTAGTATTTCTCACATTCCTTTGTGTCAAATATAGGTACAGTTGTTGTTATTGGAGTCTGTGTAATCAACAATATTCCCACATACCTATAGAAAAGTTTCTTTCTGTCTGTAATTGATTTTATGAAGCTAACTTCCATCTTGCTTTGAGTCCCTTAGGCACTGAAGGAAGAATGAAAGCAGTAATTCCATGCTAGTTGTGTTCTCTGATTTTTCCCAAGAATTAAAGAACAATTCACCCTACTGTTGAGATTTTAACTTATGGCATGGCATTTATTGTTGTTCTTCATTTATTCTATTTTAACTGAGTTTTCATTACTGTGCTGTATGAACACTTCAAACTAAATTCTGTAAATAATTCAGGAAAAGTCAGCACATCAGCTGCAGAAACTAGAAAACTTACATTGCCATTACTTTTCCTGTGAAGGTCACAGATATCGACCTGCATGTGCGAGGTCAAGAGCTATTCCTGTGAGCCAGTCCACCTATGTATCTTCTTGCAAGTGTGAGTACGATAGCAGAGCTCCAGGTACATTCCTTATACAGGTCAAGTACTATACCACAGAAAATATCTATAAAGCGGTAATACACTTTACTTTCCTCTCTGTTGGACTCTGGGAGAAAACTTGGTAACTGGTTTACTCTTTCAATGATTTTGAAGGAGTTTGCATGGAAATGCTTATAGACAGACTAAGGAGGAACTGAAATGTGAAAATTTGCTGAGTAAGGAATAATCAAATGCTCATTTGAGATCTCAGGATTCATCTCATGATGGATTACGCTTAGACATAACCATATGGACCTTAGTAAGTAATGCCCATTGAGTTCCCTTTGTGTATCTGTGTAGAAATTTCTACCTTTGTGTTCTTTTTTATTTGGTAAATCAGCTTTCTCTTGGATAAAGAAACTGCTGATCTGCTTTCAGCAAAGCACTCCGTAGAAATGGATGGAAATAAGAAAAAACTTCATGAGGCATTTAAATATTTAAGCTGATTAAATTTTTCAGTGTTTGAAGTGAAACACCATTTTCCTTTCTTGAGATTCTTTTCCTCTTTCCTAAATGAATCAATAACACTGTGGTTTATATGTATTCTTTTTTTTTTACTTTTCCTTCTTTTTACTACAGAGTAAATGATAACTGATGTTATGCAGAGCTCATTATTCACTTATTAGTAGACAGAATTACTTCTCTTGAAATGTTTACATTTCTACATTATTGGAAAATTACAAAGCTGCAAACAGAAGATTTAAAAAGCCACACAAAAAAAAAAAAAAAAAGTAAAAAAAAATCCTACAAACAGATTTGCAGATAGCAATTTTTATTGCATTGAATGAGTGAAAGAAATAAAGAGAAAATGAATAAAAGAAAGACCTGGTGAAGTGTTATTTTTTCTTTGTCGCCATTCAAATACACCAGATTTAAAAGTGTCTTTAACTGTTCCAAACGAAGCTAAGTGCTAATTCTGTTTCCTGAGCTAATCATTACAGGTTTAGGAACAACTGGATGTTTACTTATTAGTTTGGATTATGGTGCTAAAACTAATGAAACCAAACTTTAAGATTTTTTTTGTTTGATTGTTTTTGTGTTTTGTTTTGTTTTATTTTGTTTTAACAAGGACAAAAAGCCAGAACTTTTAAAATAATTTGTTTTGCAAATATGAGAAGAAACAAGAAATGACATTTCATTGCGCTTAAATAAAATATTTCAGAAAAGCTTTTAATAATGTCTACATTATTTTTAATATTTTTAATTGATATAACCCATGTAAACCTTTCTCTTTCTCTAATGATGGGTCTTACTTTTGTATAACCTCCTTTCCTTACCATACTTTTGTTTATTTATCTTGTTCTGCTGCAGTAGGTAGCATTTTTTTCCTAGTGACCATCAGTTTCAGAGTAAGAACATTATTCATTTTGCATGGGGCGCTGAAGAACTATCAAATCATAATGATTTTCATTCATTGCAGACATGGGCCAGATTCAAGCTTAGTGACTCAGTGATGAAAGCCCCTGAATACTGTTAACAATTCCCTGAACTGCTCAGTTCCCGTTAAATAAATGCACAATGTATTTGTCATTAGGACTCCTGTCTTCCTAGGACTGAAGTTGGTTTAAAAATAAAAATGCATTTGCATTCATCAGGTAATTTTTCCTTTAGTTGAAATGTTACATGACGTTATCCACAGTTATGGTCAGTTAAGTTTTCTACTGAAAATGAATGATTGGAGGATTCGATTCGTATCTTTGTCATTTTATTTTAAATTCTAAGCAGTTTCTAGGTGTGATATTAATTTTATGAAAAAAACATATTACAAAAATCAAACAAAAACTACAACAAAAAGTATTTTTACATGATCCAGTAAGAACTGATAGCAATAATAGTTCAAATTATCTACAGTCAAGGGTCATCTGACATTTCTTTTGTGAGCTTCATAATTCAAAAATATACCTTAGCTGTTTTAATTAACATTGGCACAGAAAGTTGTCAGCCAGATGCATTGTTTTGAAAAAACTACTAAAAAAAATGAAAAAAGTCTTCATTATT
Organism: Patagioenas fasciata; assembly: GCF_037038585.1. Lineage (NCBI taxonomy): Eukaryota > Metazoa > Chordata > Aves > Columbiformes > Columbidae > Patagioenas > Patagioenas fasciata. Next base: position 36,225,394 of record NC_092520.1, read on the forward strand.
TAAGTCTTCATTTAATGACCATATAACCACAAAATAATTATTTAGTTATTTTTCCATATAAAGTGAAAGCCTTATTATAGAACCTGAAAGCAAGTTATAAGGTAATTGCTTTTGAACTACTTGGTAACTTCAGGTAAAATTGCTAAGTAACTTGCAAAATATGTAATTACAGTGGGCCATATGTTACTATGTCTTGTTTGCTGCACATTGTGGAAGTGTGTCACAAAAGTGACTCGAAATAACTGAAACAGGGTATATATGTACTTGAACAGTATTGATGTTAAACTACTTTGAAGAGAAATCTGAACACAATCTACAGTACTTTTACCAATAAGCAGCAGAAGTCATTGCTATTGGAAAGGTGGGAGGAGTCAGCTAGGAAGTATTTTGTACCATATGTCTCCTCCACAACCCACTGAAGAAATGTAAGAAGAACTTTGCAAGTTAATATTGCCTCAGACAGTGATAACTTACAATGCACTGACAACACAGATTGCAGATGGCCAAATTACCACTACAAACACCTTCTGGCACCTGACAGCTCACCAGATGCTGGTGGGTGTCATTTGCTACTTAATCATGTACCCATGGAGAGATTACAGAGTTCCTATCCAGGATCCTGTGGTATACATGTTAGTAAACAATTGATGGTCCTGATGCAGGAATTCAACACACTGCCAGGGTAAATAGTGTCATATATGTGTGTAGATACCCTGATGAAGTACCTCTACTTCCTTACAGAACAAATACAATACTGACTTATCTGATTGTTTTGCATTGGTAACCTTATTAGCAATAAGGTTAAGGAAAGCTCCAAATACCAAATAACACATATATAAAGTTTCAGAATGGTTAATCAAAAGCTTCTCAGACATTTTATTCATTCTATCCAGAAATAGTCACAGTGTATTTGCATGTGGTCATGTAACTGGAGTTGTTCATCAGCTTTAGATTTTTAATGTAAGCAAATTCTGACTGCTAAATAAATATGCTTCTAGAAACCTGAGAGTAAGAATCCTGGAAATTATACATGTATGCTTTTCTGTTTCTATTTTAATATTTTATCCAACCTTTTAAAGTTATTTTAATCTTGTCTTGTGAGCTTATTCAAGATTTTGCCTGCCTTTAGCCATAAAATAAAATCAAAAAAAAAAAAAAAAAAAAAAGAAAAGCTCAACAGACTTCATAGAAACCAAATCACAAAATCACATAGCAACAGATCATCAAGGTTTTCAGGAGCCTTAGTGCTTTCAATATGTATTCTCTATTGACTTTATTTTATAGGTATTTACATAGACTATTTTAATACATGGCTTAAAAGGTTCCAGAATTATTATCCAGTTTTCAGGGTAAAAATAACACATAATGAGCTCTGAGAATTTAGTCATATACAATTTTTGTGGTTCACAGATTCTTTTTCCTTTTTCTACTCCAAGTTCCCAAGTGACTACTAGATTTTTTCATTCACGTAGCACTGAATACAACAAGGGAAAGTTGGGATTGGAGAATCAATGCTTGGTTAGTTGCCAGACAAGAAATTAGGAATAAAAGTTGTATCTGTAGCAAAGAACGCATGACTTGTATTTAGATTAATATAGTATTTGTATACACCACGGTAAGACAGATTGAAACCTGCAAAAAAAAGCAGGAAGAAGGATCAAGTGATAGTCAGATGCAAAAAGTTAATAAGTTCACATTATAGTGGACATAACAACCTCTGTCTGGACATCAGAGACATCAGATGTTGATTTTACACAGTTACTGAGAACCTATATAGTAAAAAATATGAGGGTATGAAAGCAGAGCAAAATAAAAAAAAAAAAAAAAAGAAGAAAGCTGTAGTTTAGTAACAACTAAAAAACACACAGGAGCTGAGAAAGTGCACTAGGATCCAGACTTCACAGAAGCTACACACAAGACTTAAATAGCTTTGCTTATCTGGCCCAGCTGGTGATCGGTGAGCTTTCGTACAATCAACTGCCCAGGTTACTCAGGGGTAACAGCACTTGATGTGTTCTGGCAGTACAAATCACTTATGCAAGCATAAGTAAATTGTGCTTAATCATTGGGAAGGCCACATAATATGAAAGTGATTAAAAATCACACATAAAATTCAATGAAATAATCTAAACTAGTGAGCTGGAGGAAAAATTAAAAGAAAATTGGTCATGGACCTAATGCAGGGTGTGTCTGCATCTTACATACTTTATGCCGTTCCTGTTAGCCCATCTTTAGTCTATCTAGAGATAAAACTGATGCAAAATGCAGTAAGAATTATCTGATATGTGCAATGGATTCCATTTGAAGAAACAACTGATAGTATAATTGCTCATCTTGCAAAGGAGGTAAAGGAAAAGAATAGAGTTGATCTAATCAAGAACGGCACTGAGAAGATGAATTGAAAATGATCATTTTGGATTTCCAAAAACTACAGAACCAGAGATACCACATGGAATTTTTAGTCAAAATGCTTAGAAACATTTTCCACAAAACCAGCAGTTAAATTATAAAATTTACTTTCAAAAGAAGAAAAAAAATATCCCAGAGTTCAAGAGGGAGTTAGACAAATTGCTGAAAGATCTGTCTATAGAAAACTATTACACATTAGAGTACAGACAAAACTTAGGGCTTATGAAGTTTCTACACCACTGATCACAGAAAGCAAGGAGAGGGAAACAGTCATTTAATACTTGCCCTGCTCTTTTTACCCTTTTCCTAACCATCTGTTCCAAGTGGCTGCTGAAAATGGTTTTCTTGGCTAGATGAGCCTTCAACCTCATCCAGTACAGCTGTTCTTATATTCTTTTGTATTTTTATACATGGTTGGTGTTGAATAATGGGTAACAAGGGGACAAATATATGGTGGAACTGAGCAGATGTCCAGATTTAAAATGAATGTTCATGAACTGTTATCAGAATCATAGTTTCTAAGGCCTGTGAGACTAATGTATAGAGTTAGAAAACCAACACCACTGTTTCACAAATCTTTATTGCTGTTATAAACCAGTAAATGATGATGATGATGCGTAAAGATGTCTTCTCATGGCATGAGAGATTTTTGAGGTTTTTTAGTTGTTCATGCTAGATCTTTGGATTTTAGTAGTTGGTCACATAATGGTTTACCAAAAAAAAATTGAGGATTTTTTTTTTATTATTATGTGGGCCAATCTGATCTAGATTAATAAAAATCATACTATGTTAATGTCTAAGAAGAATACTTTCTCATATGATTTTCTAGGTCCATAATTACTACATTATATCTTTTCTTCTATGAGTAATGCATTGAAGTAATTGAATAAGAAATCTCTTCTATTAACAGTATCACTGATTCTCTTTTTATGCTCAGAATTCATAAATCTGGACATGCAAGATAATGCACTCTTATAGACCACATTTGTTTGAATATTATTTTGAAATACAAGTGTGCTAGGTTGTCTCAGGGCATTTTTCTGGGACAAGGCAAAGAACCTTCACAGAATCACAGAATTACAGAATCACAGAACGGTTGAGGTTGGAAAGGACATCTAGAGGTCATCTGGTCCAATTCCCCCAGTCAAGAAGGGTCACCTAGAGCCAAGTACTCATAGCTGTGTCCAGACAGCTTTTTAATATCTCCAAGGATGGAGACTACATATCTGTCTGGAAAATCTGTGCCAGCACTTGGTCACCCTCAGAGTAAAAACACATTTCCTAGAGTTGAGGAGGAATCTCCTATGTATCACTTTGTCTCCATTGTCTCTGATCCTGTCACTGATCATCACTGAAAAGAGACTGGCTCCATGCCCTTTGCCTCCTCCCTTCAGGTATTCATAGATATTTTTCTTTAACATTCACCTGAGCCTTCTCTTCTCTAGGCTGAACAGTCCAAGCCCTCTCAGCTTTTCTGATATGTGAGCTACTCTTGTTCCTTCATCATCCATGTGACCCTAAATGAAAAATGGTTTAACAATAAAGTTTCAGGTATTAAGTCAGAGAGAATGTGATTAAGAATGTTCTGTTCATTATTCTCATTCCTCTTGCAAAGACTATGTTCCAGGACTAAAATTCAAGTGTTCTTTTCTTTTTGTTTTGTTTTTCTCTTCCAAAAGATAAGGACCATAAAATAAGTGATACCTAAAATCACATTTTAGAAAATAAGTACTTGTGTAAAAATACAATGGGATTTCTTTTAAGTGTAGATAAAACTAACACTAGAAAAAAATATAGTAATACAATTAAAAAAAAAAGTCTTAATAATCTGCTTATAGACTAAAATATGAAAAAGATTACTCTGAGTTCATGTTACATCACATTGTCACAAATGGAGATTTTCAGAAATAACTGCTATCTTTTTGGTCTCTGACCTCTGGAAGAAAATCAGAGTCAGAAAATTTCTGATATATACTTCCTATTTTACTGTTATGCACATTCCTACCTTCTTTATTTGATATTTTGATAGATATTAAATTTCAATTTTCTTACCCTATTTCTCTTTCTCATCACAATAAACTGGATAGTGTGCAAAATAAGTACATTGCTCAATTAAGACACTAAAAACTTGCCTGTCAACAATTTAGATTATATAATTTTTCTTATCATTAAATTTTGTTAAATTTTCTGTTAAATTTAATATTTGGTCTCTTTGTCTCTCTTTTCACTCCGTGTCTCTCCAACATTCTCCCCTAGCTTCTTTCCTACTTTTTACGCCATTTTTCCTACCCCTTTTCATATGTTTTATCGCTTTGTCACAAAGATGTTGTCCTATTATGATTATTCTTCTAGTCCTTTTTCTTCTTTTCAAAAGGATATTTTGTTTTTCCCCTTTCCAAATGCAGGATCATTCAATATATTCAGAAACTTCTTGGGAAATAAATACTATTGGGATAAAAAATTCCCAACTAAAATTACTGTTACTTTGAGCTGAAAACAAAGGAATCCTGTCTTGCAAAGCTGCAGTCTTACTCCAACAGATAAAACCTATTCAGAGTCAAGAGTGAGCATCTGTAAGGCTGACAGATCTTTGTGGTACATAATCTTATTTTTGCTAGCCTGAAAACTGTCTAATACATCTTACAGGTTGCCCCTTTCCAGGTTATTTCACAATAATATTTAACTGATTATCCAAGGAGTGCCGCCTTCTCAGCAAGGGCACTTTGCTGGCACCTGATCAACTTAGTGTCTACCCAGACACTGAGAACCTTTTCTGAAAAGCTGCTTTTTGTCTGTGTGGCTCCTAGCAAATATTGGTGCTTGGGGTTGTTCCTCCTCATGTGCAGGACTTTGCAATTTTTCTTGTTGAACTTCATGAGATTCCTCTTGGCCTGCTTCTCCAGCCTGTCAAGGTCCTCACTCTGGACAGCAGCACAACTCCCTGGTATATCAACCACTCTTCACAGGTTTGTGCCAACTGCAAGCTTGCTGAGGTGCAGTCTGTCCCATCATCCAAGATGACTGAAAAAAATGTAAAACAAGACTAGATCCAGTATTGGTCCCTAGGGTACCCCACTAGTCCCTGGCCTTCAACTAGATTTCCCAGTGCTGATCATTATACCCTGGGCCCAGCCATTCAGCCATTCAGTGAGTCCATCTCACTGTCTGCTCACCTAGCCCTCAGATCATCAGCTTCTCTATGAGCAACTTATGGGAAACTGTGTGAGAAATCTCACTAAAGTCCAGGGAGACACCATTCACTGTTGTTGCAAGTCAGTAAAATCTTGTTTGCAGGTTACAGGATCAGCTGTATAAATGAGTCTATTTTAATGAGATTGAAAGGACAGGTGGCTGTGCTGCTTGACAGGCTAGAGAGCTGGGCGGGGAAAAAATTAATTAAGTATAACAAGGGCAAATGTAGAATATTGCATCTGGGCAGGAACAACCCCAGGTTCCAGTGTAAGTTGGGGAATGATCCATTAGAGAGCAGTGTAGGGGAGAGGGACCTGGGGATCCTGGTGGATAGCAGGATCACCATGAGCCAGCACTGTGCCCTTGTGGCCAAGAGGTCCAACGGCATCCTGGGGTGTATTAGGAGAGGGGTGGTTAATAGGTTGAGAGAGGTTCTCCTTCCTCTCTGCCCTGGTGAGACCACATCTGGAATACTGTGTCCAGTTCTGCACCCCTCAGTTCAAGAAGGACAGGGAACTGCTGGAGAGAGTCCAGCGCAGGGCAACAAAGGTGATTAAGGGAGTGGAGCACCTCCCTTATGAGGAAAGACTGAGGGAGCTGGTTCTTTTTAGTTTGGAGAAGAGGAGACTGAGGGGTGACCTTATTAATGTTTACAAATATACAAAGGGTGAGTGTCATGAGGATGGAGTCAGGCTCTTCTCGGTGACAAACAATGGTAGGACAAGGGGTAATGGGTTTAAGCACGAACATAAGAGGTTCCACTTAAAGTTGAGAAGAAACTTCTTCTCAGTGAGGGTAACAGAGCACTGGAACAGGCTGCCCAGGGAGGTTGTGGAGTCTTCTACTCTGGAGACATTCAAAACCCGCCTGGACACGTTCCTGTGTAGCCTCATCTAGGTGTTCTTGCTCCGGCAGGTGGATTGGACTAGATGAGCTTTCGAGGTCCCTTCCAATCCCTAGCATTCTATGATTCTATTATTATTACCTCTGATTTCCTTTTCCTGGCTCTTTTTTCAAACTTATAAGCAGTTAGTAGTAAGGTCTTATGGACTCTTTACTGTGCCAGATTATCCAGCTCTAGAAGTGCAGGCTTTACATCTCTAGTTTCTCTGAAGGACAAAACTGAAAGTATTCACAGATACTTTTCACTACAGTGAAACTTTGGAGATTTTTGTTGCCCTATTCAACTGATGTCATACACTGTATTCATTCACAGCAGACTACTACTACATTTTTTCTAACTCAGTGAAAACCAGTGAAAACATTTAACATTAAAACCGCAATTCTTTACTCACCTAACAATCTTCTAATGGCAATATTTAAATCGTCCTTATGCTTATTACCAGTTCTTGCCTGTTGAATTTCATTTATTTCTTCTGTCTTCCTTTCTACACATTCAAATATATTTGATTTTGGTTTTGTTTGTTTTTTTTTTTTTTTTACTTCTGACTGAAATAAAGGAACAATTAAAAAAATAAACATATATATGATAGACGGAAATCAGAATCACATTTTTAGGTTGAAAAGCATCTCTTAAAGTCATCTAGTCCAACTCCTCGTTCAAACCAGGGCAAGCTACAGTGGATTGTCTGGGACTATGTCAAGTTTGTTTTTTGACTATCTCAAAGGGCCATAGGCAACTTGTTCCAGTGTCTGACTGCTCTCACAGTAAAAGAATTTTTTTCTTATTATATGTCCAGATGGAATCTTGTGTGGTTTAATCTGTGTCCATTGACTGTATCCAGTCAATAACTACTACTGAGAAGAGTCTTGCTCCCTTTTCTTCATTCCCTCCCTTCAGGTATTTATATAAAATGATGACATCCCCATGAACCTTCTCCAGGCTGAAGAGTCCCATCTCCCTCATGTGAAAGATGCTCCAGTCCTTGCATCAGTTTTACTAGAACATTATTTGATCTGTTAAGTCTATATCTTTCTTACAGTGGGAACCTAGAATTGAACCCAGCCCTGAAGGTGCAACCTCACCAGTACTGAGTACAGGGAAAGGATTACCTCCCTCAAGCTGCTGGCAACACTCCTACACAACCCAGGATGTAGGTGATATCCTTTGCTATGAGGGCATGTTACTGGCTCATAGTAAGCTTATTGTCCACCAGGACTCCAAGATTTTTCTTGGCAAAGCTTCTTTCTAGACATTTGCCCTCCTGCACATACTGGTGCATGGAATTATTCTTCCCCAAATGCAGGACCTGGCATTTACCCTTTTTGAAATTCACAAGGCTTCTCTCAAACCTATTTAGGTCCCGCTGAATCAAGGTATAAACCACTCGTCCCAGTTTTATATCACCTTAGAACTTGCTGAGACTTCATCTCATCATTCAAGTTATTAATGAAGCTGTTGGAAAGTATTGGACACAGTTTTTAATTCATTTCACTTTCCACTTATCTAAACCTTACTTTTTCAGTTTGTCTATGACAATGTTATGTGACACAGTGCATAAGGCTTTTCTGAAGTCAAGGTAAACAATATGAGCTGTTCTGCCCTCATCCACCAAGCTATTCACATCATTGTACAAGTCCACCAAGTTGGTAAAACATGATTTTACCTCCATAAATCCATGGTGATTCCTCCCAGTTGCCTCCGTGTTCTTTACATGTTTGGAAAAGCTTTCCAGGAGGTTTTTCTAAATCATATTCCCAGGTGAGGCTGACTAGTCAGTAGTTTCCAAAATCTTCCTTCTACTCTTTTTGAATATAGGAGTGGTATTTGTTTACTTCTAATCTGCAGACACCTATGACCATTCAGAGAGAGGCAGTCAAGAGTACCTTTGCAATTACATCAACCAGCTCCTGTCAGGCCCTGATGACTTCTGTACATCCAGTTTGTTGAAGTGCTCCCTGACTTGGCCATTCTCTGCCAAGGAAAAATCTTTATATTCTTCACAGTAGAAACAGTATAGATAAATATATATGAGTATGTAATTCAATGTTTACAACTCCTTTCTCCTAACCAATGTATATGGATCTTGTATATTTTTGTCATATAATAGAACTTCTGAGTAATTTTCATTATCATGAACTGTCTGAAAATGATAAGTAATCTGTAAGATTCTTAGAATTATTTCTCTTTTCTTCTAAGAATGCCTATGCCTAAATTAGCTATTTGGATATTATCTAAATGTAATGTGCTACAAAGGGGCTAAAGTAAAACATTTATGAATCAGAAAATACAGTATCTGGCATATGTTGTATTTTCTGTGTCAGAATGTGTCTAAGGTCAGGATCAGCCTGGACATGAACAGAACATTGTGGAAGGGTAAGCAGGCTCTGAAACAAGTGCTTGATTCATAGTCAAAACCAGATCCAAAGGTTTCCGTTCCATAGCCAAGAGCCTTTGAATACATCTGGTACCCACCATCTGACCTGTTATGACTCTGATCAAGTAGCTATCATAAAAAAATCCATCTGTCTTTATTAGTGAAAAGTTTGGCAGGTGTTTAATTCACTACACTTCACTAATCAGTGACTGGAAAATAGTTTTTTCTCATAATTGAGACTAGGTGTTTTCAGTTATGATCAAAGTTCCTTTGTTTGTATTCCTTGCCTAACAGAGTTAGTATGTCACTTTAGTGTGCATTTGTGTCAAAACAAAAAAAAAATAAATAAAAGTTATGAGTCCCAGCTCACACTCAGATGAAATGGACTTCACTCTGTATTTCTTTGATAAAATGATTTTCCTATAAAAAAGCTTTGATGCTTAATGAAGTCTGAGACTTCTAAAGCAAACACAATAGTAAAAAAAAATTATCTTCCCATTGTTAGGAACAAAACCACTATTATATTATTGTATGGTATAGTTGTCTTGTAAAACATACAACTATCTTGTACAACTTCATTGTCTCCCATATTAGCTAAAATTTATAGTCTTACATGGAAAAAAATAAAATTGCAAATCACTTCTAAACTTTATTTCTTGTATTCTGAATCAAAGTTGCATACTGCTACATCGAATGTCCTACTGACTGCTCTTCAGTTCAGGTTCGTGTACGTTCCTTTGAAAGCCAAAAGGTGTGATGTAGGTTCTGTGATGATCATACATTACCTAGAAAAGCTGGAATTAGTTTTCAAATATACAATCTTCATTTCTTTTGAGGACGAACAAGGCAAAAAAGGAAAACAGCTTGATTTTTGCATCCCAGACTACATTTACTTTAAAAAGCATCTTTCTGATGTAAATTAAGCAAATAGTCTCTTTAAGACCAGAAGCTATATCAAATGTTAAAATCAAAATTTTAATGTGATATCTTCACCATTTGAAGACTGAAGTGAAAGACCTGTTTAATGGGAGCATTAAACCCTATAGGGCTTGAGATATTTTAGAAATCTGTCTCTGAATCCTAGTTTGTCATTTTTCTGGGGAGAATCTGACTTAGGAAAGAATCATTTGGACTTGATTTATAAGGAGGTGTGATGACAGAGCCTTCACAGAAAGATGAGTTGAGAAATTAAGCCATTAGTCTCAAATTTCATCCTTGTCGCTCCCTGCTCTGAAGAGGAGCTTTCACTTTCCAAAATGTGCTTTTTTCAGAATAATTTAATTCAATTTTTCTTTGGTTTGTCATTTCAAACACAAGGCATTAAAATACTAACTTCAGAACAGCTCTTTCTTTTTTATGACCTGTATTAACTATCTGTCTCTATCTCTTTCAAACCTGTATCTCATATTTACATATCCTTAATGAGAAACTCTGGAAAACAGAGAATGATAACAGAAAAAGCAAAATATAGTGTCCCTGACAAAGTCTACCTCAACTGAAAAAAATCTGCTTGCTGCAACATAAGGGAAGTAAGTCTGTGAGCATTTGGAATCCATTCTTAACACATATTAACAACTAATCCTCAATGGGATGTTTACAGACCTCTTCATCTCTATAGAGGGATTTCCCTTTGCTACTTTTCTGCAATAGGAGAGGTTTAGGAATTTAAAGACTAGAATGCACTAATAATTGTTCGACCTTACTTTCCCTTTGATAATTATATGGTCTATTGTTTTCCTTTTATATGTCATATATAAACTGAGTGATTTTCACCTTTTTTTCAGAAATTGATTGTAGCCAAAAATGTTATGGCTTTAGTATTTAAAGGTAACAGCTTCAGTCTATATTTAGAGGTTTATGTAAAAATACCTAGATTTTTCAGAGGCCTCTATCATCACCATTCCCTTATTGACTCATCCTGGTACAGGGGGAGTCAACATTTTTAGGGGCAGGTATACATAAAGCATTTGTAGACATCAGACAAATTAGATAAGATACAAGGTTACCAAATGCAGAATCATAAACCTCAGGGCATAAATGATAAAATCACACAACAGTATTAAAAAACTGTTAGAACTAACTGCACTGGCTCTCAAATGGACTGCCTGCATGTTCTTAGGGCTCTAGTGTCTGAAGGTTCTCCTTCCCGTCACTCTAGAACCTTTCCTCTCACTGTCAGATGATGTTGCTGGCCAAACTAGGGAATGTGTTCTTTTAGTCACACCTGGGGAATAGTTTATGAAGAATCCCAGCATCACCAACTGGAGTGACTTTGCACAACACAACCTGATGGGAATGAGTTGTGCTGCAGGCCATGAAGTTGTCCTAGAATGTTACTTAGTGTCAGGTTCAAGTCAACCCAAGTAGCAGGATATCCAATTCAGACAGACTCCTACAACTTTTAATTTCAGTTTTCAGTCTACTTCTCATTTGACTTCTCATCATACAACTGACACCAAAGATTTAAAAATAAAACAGACCAAGATAGATCTGTGATATGATATTTCTCTGCTCATAGAACTCAAGATCTATCAGAAAATGCACAGCTGACTAAATTGCACTCAAAACAATACCTTGTTTATGCTCCATATCTCTTATCTTGCCATCTTATATAGGATTTAAGAAAGCGTTAAATGTTAGTCCTGCCAAAAAACAGAACAGAGCTCAACAACCCAAATAGACCACGTGAAAAACTGGTGTTCAGCAGACCCTACATAGGAAGGTTGCTTTACAGAGGTCAGTGACTTATCTTTGGACTGTTTCCTCCATCTCTGCACAGGTACGGAGGAGGTCAACCTTCACCTGTCAAGTGTAATATTCTTCATTTCCCTACAGATTCCTGTATTTTTAAATTTATAAATACATTTTCAAAAGCATTTATTAGTTTCTATGTATTAGTTCCTCCTGTGCAAGCTGGGATGAGGATATGTTCTTATTTCTTAAAGGTACTACATGGATAAATACTATGAAGAATCAAAAGTGTTAAGACATTATGGTGATGGGGCTTTTGATGGTTTTACTATCAACTCTGCTATTTTGACCTCATAGAAGAGGCAAGAGTGGCACACTGGGCTGATGGTGCGGGATAGTATATTAATAATAGATGTTTATCTCATTTTCTCATTTCATCTGAAAAGCTTCCACTTAGGAGATCTAAACAACTTCTTCATGTTGCTAGCTTTCTTCTTAATATATTAATAAGATCAGAGCTTGAAAAATACTAAAAAAACGCAACACTTTTCATTTGAATTTTTAAGTGAATTCACTTTGACTGATTTTGAATCCCTGTAGTGTGTCTTTTCTCCCTGTATTTTATCAAATAGGTTAACAGGAAGACACATCCAATAAAATAGTTAATTTTCAGAGACAGTTTTAGAATATATACAGAAAGTGAACCATAAATTCACAACAAGCAGTCCAACATTGATGATAAATATTATGCTTATCCAGTAAGGGAGCAGAATACATTTGATGTGAAATACTGAGATGATCTGTTAGACCTAGAACACTTCACAAAAGATGCTGTTGTATACCTCCCACGAAGCTGAGTACTTCATAGGATTTTGAAAAGTTGACAAAATTTTATGTGAGATATCATTTGCTTCTCTGGAGTAAAAGCGTACATAATTTCTGATTCTTACGAACTGCAAGATCCTGACTATCAAGGTGATGTCAATGGCTCTTACATCTATTTGAAGATCTGTTCGCAATCCAGAATCATAGAAAATGACAACAGTGTAAATAAGGTCTGGATAACAGCATACAAAGCTTAAGTGAGTTCATAAATCCTGGAAAAGGCTCAGGTGTGTTATACATTGAGAATGTGTAAAACATAGATTTATGGTCCTATGAGGCCAGCATGCAAAATTATTTCTAGTATATTCAAAATGCATGCTATTCAGTTTTTGCTTGTTCAAAGAGTGTTTATTAAACAAGAGTTACTTGTGAATGATATGTTCTAAAATCAAATTTAAGAGTAAACTTAATTATGACCACAGATGGTGAAGCATAATTGATGACAGTATGTCAATGTAAACTGGAACTATCTCTGTCTAAAAACATATCATCACTATCAACAGCATAACAACATTATGAATATTTTAAATGACTACTTTATAAAAAGGATGTGCTGGCTAATTCTCATTGCCTCTATACATGGCCTAGTGTATGTTAACTATTTTTGTTTATGTAAGTTTCTTTTTCATTCAGTACCACTCACCCTACTTTTATTATTGCTGCACAGAATCAACAGGGGAAATATTTCAGTAGGAAGAGGAAAATATATAGACTACACTTTTCATGAAACAATAATTGGGGCACTGCCACCTGAATTTCATGGGAATTAAGCAAGAAAAATAAAAGAACCTAACCTTATTTCTGCATGATTTACCATGACCAACAGTGAACTTCTTTGTTGTTATTATTTCACTTGATAGCAGTCACTTCCCATTTACATAAGATAAAGTGAATGTAGCAGTAGAAGAGCATAGGCATTTAGAAAGGGAAGGGAGAACATTTGTTCATTATAAGACCACAGTCCTTACAGGTGAAATTGCATTTTAGCGATCTAAGCACTATGTATGATTACCAGGTTTATATGTTTCTGAAGAAACTTTCTCTATATTCATTTTTTATAAAGCTGAGAAACTTAGAAAGTTTTATTACTATTTGATTTTCTTTCTTTTAAACATAGATTTCTCTTCTGTTGAGTATATATTAACAGTTGACTGAAGACTGATAGAAGACAACAACACTGATTCTCAGGTAGCCTTGTGTATGATTAGTTGGCCTGTGGGCATGGCCTAGGGTACTTGTCAAGAAACTCTAATAACACCCTGCCCTGTCTCTTTAGGAATAGCATTAGGGTGTTAAATGTTCTTAATCTCAGATTATTCTTGTCTGCTCAGGAGAGGCTTGCAAAAAGCAAGTAGCCATTTACCATGTTTGTATAAACTACCTTCTATTTCAGAGAAATCAGAAACAAAATGGAATCTGCTGCCATAATTCATTTCAAATCGGATGTTTGTTGTTCACATCCTCTAAATTAAATAACAGAAGAAAGCAATGATTTTCTCTGTAAGGAGCCCACATAAGGAAAGTCCATAATAGTGGCATAGACGGGAAAATATGAAATGTGAGAAACAAACAGGGATACACTCCTATCTTTGAAAACCTATCTATATACATCACCTCTCCCAAGACCAGTTTCTAATTGGACCTGTTGCCAATACAAAAGATGTTTGTTAGTATTAATATGTCAGTGCTTTGGTGCTATGTAGCTCTGAAACAGCTGTTGCTGTTCCCAGGTGGACAGCACAGTATATGCTAGGAAAAACATTGCTGCGGAAGTGTTGTTTGTAAGCTGCCTTTGCCCTTGCAAGTTGCTACAAGCAGCTGATTACCACAGTAGCATCCCTCCACCCCTGCAGTTCCATTTGCTGGGACCTTTCTTTCCCTGAGAATGTGAATTCTCTGGCATAGAGCAAGGCTTCCAAAACAGCTTCATCCATATGCAGAAGGTACAGTGAGTATGATCTATTGTATTAATACATAAGTGTGCTTAGGGAAGATTGTTTTAATTTGAATAGACTTTATGCTCTTTTTTATCATAAATAGTACGCTTTTATTTATGTTATACTTGTTTCCTGTCAGAGGAAAATCTAGATTTCATGAAGCAATTACAAGAAACGCTCAGGCAGAAATAGGTTAACAACAAAGTGGAACAACTTTACAACTCTGAATATCTGAATAATTAAAAAAAAAAAAAAAAAAAGAGCAAAAGGATGATATCTATGCCATGAAAATAAGAGAACACTGGGAAAACAATTGAAAGAAACATTCCACTACAAGAAGAAATTCAATAGGTTAGTGCAATTTCCTCTGAGGAAAGCATGTCCAATGGATGCTATAGCCATTCAAGCATATCCCTGAGACTTCTGTGAATATAAGTTTATACATCCTTGTTTAAATTCATTTTTTTCTAGCACTGCAAAACAGCAGGAGATCAAAGTGGCTATCTCTTATGTTCTTCTTGTGTTATGCTATGACTATTTCAACTGCGATTAAAAACAAACAAACAAAAAAAAAACAACAATGAAAAATTGAATAAAATTTAATTTACCATCCATTATGAAACCTATGTTTAAAACAAACAAACAAAAAGATATCACAACATAAAATATCTAAGTTTACTTTTATCACCCTACTTTCCTCATTTAGAGAATGTGATGGTTTGATGCCAATCTATGTCAGAACTAGAGCAATAAGACTTGCTCCAAAGTTCAGATGAACGTAGGTTTTCAAGTGTTTATTCAACTATTGGGTATATGTGTCACAGTTTTGGCAGCAAGGTGAGATGCAGAGGTGGCCTCTCTGAGTACAAACCATGAGCTACTCCTGGCAGGACTTGTGACCCATGGGAACGAGCCCACACTGGAGCAGGTTTGCTGGCAGGACTTGTGACTCCACAGAGAACGATGTTGGAGCAGTCTGTTCCTGAAAGACTACACCCCATGGGAAGGACCCAAGATGAAGCAGTTCATGAAGAACTACAAGCCTGTGGGGTGACCTCATACAGGAACAGCAGAAAAGTGTGAGAAAGGAGTGGCAGAGATGAAGTGTTATGAACTAATCGAACCCTCATACCTCATTCACCTTGTCCCACTTGAGGGGTGTAAAGGAGACAGAAAAGTCAGTAACAGAAACAAAGGAGTGAAAATCATATTGGGAAGAAGGATGGGGAGAAGGTATTTTTAGTATTGCCTTTGCTTTCTCACTACCCTGCTATGTTTTTAATTGGTAATAAATTGCATTAATCTTCTCAAAATTGAACCTGTTTTACTTGTGATTGTAATTGGTCAGTGATTGCCCTGTCCTTGTTTCAGCCCACAAGCTTTTTCATCTTATTTTCTCACCCTCTCCTGTTAAAGAAGTGGAGTGAGATGGCAGCTTGGTGAACCTTTGGCAGCCACCCAAGTTTAACCCACCATGGTGGATCATCTTTTGAAAGCAATACTTCTGGTGTGAAGCATATGACCAAAAGTATGTTTGCTGCACTTTTATTAGTCTATCCTCTTGAAAATTCATGTCACTCATGTATGTTTAGATTAGATTAATTATCTTCTGGAACTTGTTATGGTTCTTTACTGACTTTACAGGGCACATATAGTGATGAGTTTGGACTAGACTCTGTTTCTAAATGATTAAAGTTGCAAAGAAAGTTTGCTGAGTGTTACAAATTCTTTGCAGAAGTCAACAGAATTGTTTTTAAATGACTGCTACCTCTCAGGGGACTATTAGACACTTTTCTAAAAGGTTGTCTTCTGGAGAGCGCAGTGGTGTTTTTCCTGTCAAATCTCTTATTTTGCCTGACAGCCACAGGCGCATAGATGATGAGAAAGCCTGACATGGGAATTCAATGAGGACTAGATTAGCAAGGATCAAGCCAAACAGTTTAGGAAAGCTAATTTCATCTGTGTGTGTGAGACACCACATCCAACAATCATGATAAGGATTTTCATTAATAAGTCCAGATTATTGTGTCTATCCTGACTACTTCTGCATGTTCCTTCAGCAACATGAGCTCACCTGGTAAAGGGAGCATTATCTTTACTATTGATATCCAGTAGGTTAAGCACTCTATACTTTGTGTGTTTGAGGCAAGGCATGAGGGACAATGTGGTCCACAGGCATTCATTTAGGGTTAGAAATTCCTGACTTCAAATTTGACACTCTTATTTGTGTCCTGCAGCAACACATTTAACACTGTCAGTTTCTCAACAATAAACTTCTCTGAAAAGGGTAATTACATATTTTTCTCTTCCCAAGAGTGATGTGAGGAGATATCATTCGTAATTTACAAAGCATTCTGAAATTAAAAATCTATACTTTGTAGTATAGTAGACTGACTGCTAAAACTATTAGTAGAATTTCATTCCATTATTATGAATTCAGTAACAGAAATCTGGACTTTGTTGAGATCTCACACATCCAATTTAGTAGACAATGATCTACTCTGAGGTGAATACCAAGATACTGGGAGAAATTTCCATTACTAGATTCTTATACCTAGCTCAACTCAGGTTATTCTATGAAAAACTTTTGAGTAAATTTAAGCAAGTTGAAGCTGAAAAGAATAAGTGTACCAAGAACCATTCATTTCTTGATGAATGGTTATTTTTGACATCATGGAAGAAAGTTATTAGCAATGTGGTAACTTAGATAGAACTTTAAAAGTTCTCAAAAACTCCATTGGTGTTCTAAGATTCTATTGCACAATTTTAAAAAATTGCAGGTTCTGAAATGACGTTTTTCACCTTTGGTATCTGAGATAGCCAAATTTAATTTATAACTGGCATTGACCTTGGCAGTCCTGCTTTATTTACCAGCCATGTGTAGTAACTCTCTTTCAATAAAGTGTCTTTTCATGATTTTTGAAATAACTGGAGTAACTGGCAAAGAAAAGGGAGAAGGTACTGTATCATCGTATGTGATGAATACACTCTGTTCCACAAGCACAAAGGAACAAACAAATAAAAGCAAAATGAGAAAGGTTTCTTTTCCAGTTCTGGTAGTTTAAATAGTCAAATGTATTAGAATATTGTAACTGAAGCTTACCACTGAAATGCTGAGTTGGTTACAAAACTTAGCAAACCAACAGAAACTTTCAGCCATTTGATTTTTCCTGTTTTGTAGACAATCAATATATACGCCCAGAAATTTTGACTTGATAAGATAGTTTTGTTAGAAGAACATTATGGTTATACTATTTACTTCTACCTTAGATACATCCCTTAGACATTTACTGATGAAACATTTCAGAATTCCTCTTGATTAAACTATAGAGTTTATTTGAAGGAAATTTCTTATACAGAATCAAAGATAACAAATGCACACTTTTTATCTTGTGTGACCTGGAGCCAACTTACTTGCATGCATCCAGAGGGAAATGACCAGTATTTTGACAACTGTACTGTCCCATCTTTTCTGGAAGATGCATTCTATTTTTCTAGTCCACCTACTATCATGCTTTTCTATTCTGCGTTCATGTCTGCTCTTAATGTTCAATATAAAAAGCTAATTATTGCGCTAAGCAGCTTTTCTAAAGGCTTTGCTTTTGCATCTTTGATATTTCAGGAGCAGAATGGCAAATTAAAACATAGATAAATGATACAAAATTGAAAACAATTTTACTACTTACCATTTAATAATAAACACAAGGCTTTGCTTAAGAGAACATATATAACCAAAAACATTTAAAGTCTGCAATTTTATAACTCATGCATCCCCTCCTCACAGATTTTTGCTGTAATAGCTATATAATGAGTCTGTTTAGGATACATCTTCCTAAATGATTCTAATCCTTGTATGTTCTCATACCACACTTATCATCATAGTATCTGAGCACCTTCCAGTAGTGTATTAAGCAATGCAACTAACATCTGCTGCATATTTTGTTCTCACATCATTTCCCCAGGGGGACAACAATGTGCACTGGAGTGTTTTGTTTTCAATTTATTTTTTTAAGAGGTCCTTGGCTTGAGGGCTATTTAGTTCACAGAGGGTCACACAGATGAAGTCAAGATTATTGTGATTCACAGCATTCTCACAGAAAAATGTAAACAAGGATGAAACACTTAACTTGAACTGAGGTGTTGAAATGAATGTCCCAAACATTCAAGTTATGTCTATCGACAATTTTTCACCTGCACATACCAAAAACCTTCTTTCTGCAGTATCACCTTAAGAAATTATGCAATATTTTACTTTTAATCTTTTAGACTAAGTATACCATAATATACAATTGAAGCTTTTGTATTTCACATCTGAGAGCTGATCTAGACAGTTTACCTGTGTCTTGTCTAAATATAACTTCCAATTAACTTAAGCTAGTTTGGATTATCCTGCAAAGGTAGAGACCCAAGTCAGAATCACACTGAGGGAGTGTTTTATGTTCCTTTCCATTCAGGACCACATATAAACTTAACTATTGGCTTTCTCATTTGGTGACAATAAACGTAAAGCAGATGCCTGCAAGTAAGCATGTGTTTAAGTACTCTCTTGTTTCCATGAATCAGATAATAAAGACAGTAAAAGATCTATTTACGTCCTTTATCCCATTTCTCAGACCATGTGCAGTTCACATATGTTTCCCTTTTCCCTTGTGGCAGATTTGATAGATTATTTTTTTTTTTTTTTTTTTTTTTTTAATATATCAGTTGTTTGAAGTGGTTCAAAGTAAGATTAGGTCACTTTTTCATAGCACAAGTGCATAACTTAGCTGATCTTAGCTAGCTGGTTGTTCTCTCTGAGTTCTTTCTTACTCTTATTTTTCTCTGTTCAGTTTCCTTCTGTGATAAAGCAATAAATTCTTAAGCCAATAAATTATTTTTCCATCTCAGGGTGGGGAAGGAAGTTTAAGGTGACGAGACACTTGAATGCTTAAGTTAAAAGGCTAAACTCTTGACAGACAGTCAGTGCCACCAGAAAGTAGGCAGGGCAGAAGTTAGCTTCAATGCTTTGTGTTTCTAAGGTCTAACCAGGGCATCAAAGAAAGTAAGTGCAGTCTTTGTGAGAATAAGTGAGCAAGAATTTCTTCAGAACTTCCCTAAAACCCACTAGATGATCTCTTTACCCCTTTATTCTGAGTCATAGAAGCATTCTTTGGCTTTTCCATTTCACTTGTTTCTGAAAATAACTATAACTATAACTATTATATATATATATATATATATATATGTGTATTTCCTCTCCATTGGCTAGTCAGAAACATCATTTACAGGTGATTTTCTCATTGCCATGTTCCCTGTATAAGTGTTCTGGAATCAAATATTTGACCCTTTTTGTAAGTGCTATTGTGCTTTTGTACTGTCTAAGCCATAGAAGGGCTGAACAAAAG
Source organism: Patagioenas fasciata (assembly GCF_037038585.1). Classification (NCBI taxonomy): domain Eukaryota; kingdom Metazoa; phylum Chordata; class Aves; order Columbiformes; family Columbidae; genus Patagioenas; species Patagioenas fasciata. The sequence continues at coordinate 36,245,170 of NC_092520.1, forward strand.
GCAGAGAAAGCTTTCAGTGTGATGTTTATTTGAAAAGGTACTTGGCGAATTTCTGGTGATGCACACAGCAAATTAGAAAAGTGAAGAAAATAGAGTTTTTTGAATGTAATGATTATTTAAGATGTGCTCCATTGTACATTCTAATAAAGCATCTTTGTTTGTATTAATTTAAGTAAAATTTATGGCATCACTGACGATATTTATCAGCATGATACTGTTATGGAAATTTTGCTAATAAGAAAAATAATGAACCCCTGTGCAGTTTCAAATTGCTTAGTAGAAAGGATTTATTATAAAATTTCAAATTTGTTTCCAAGCAAGATAATGTACAATGTGCAAAATCTTTTTTATACTGATTCATATTTAAATGCTTTATCTATGTGTTTTGGAAAGTCCAGATGTGTTAGTACATCATTTAAAGAGGTAGAAAAGCACATAAAATAATTCATATAAAAGCCATTAATTAAAATAAACAGGATAATTACAGATATCAAAGAAGGCCATCAAGCATTGAGTTTGGGATACCTAAGAAATCCAGAAATCAATTAGACATATTCAGGGAAGAGTTTACTTCTCATTTATTTTTAATAGTGAAAACCCTCATAATTACCCCTACTTTTTACTGCAGGTGTTTTAAAACTAAATCCAGGTTATTTAAAGCTATCCAGAATTGTATTGTGATGTAATGTGAAATGCTTAAAGAAATATAGAATTGGAATTTTACACAAGAATCAAAATGAAGTGTCACCTTGCCAAGATGAAAGTCTATAAGTAGTGAACAAAAGCCTCAAGAAATTTGTCTGTATTTGTCTGTTAAATATACTATATATATTTATACATATGTGTGTGTGTGTGCATATGTATATGCACAGGCAGGTGTGCATATCTGTACACATACACTAGGACAAGTTCTAAACCTTTTTGGCTTTGAAGAACAGTATCTCCTTAGGAAACTTTATTTTTGTTCTTGCTCAGGACTCTCTCTTGGTATTGTTTTATCAACCATCTTCTTAACTTAAATGTCAGTACTTTAACAAAAATACTAGTTTTAACATGACCATTCAGAGAGTTACAGTTGGTGAAAACAGTAATAAAATTTTCTTAGCTCCTTGATTATGTCTAATTAAGCTTTAAATTCAACTGTGAACTGCAGTGTTTTCACTGAGCATTGGTATGGTGTAAGTAAATTGTTCCTGATGACATGTTGCCACAATGATCGTCATTGTTATTAGAATAGGGAAAATGTTCCATGATGGAACAATGTTCTGTGAAAAATATCAATTCAATGCATCATACATTTCATACAAATACAGAGATTTTATTCAATTTTCATGAAAAACTGTGTTTCTGGTGTAAAATTCAAAATTATTTTCAGCTTTTGTTTTATTATATTTGTCCTGCAATATTTATAGTGTAATTCTGGACAAATTGGAGAACTGGGCAATCACCAACCACGTGAAGTTCAACAAGAGCAAGTGCCAGATTTTGCACCTGGAATATGGCAACCCTGACTGGACATAAAGACTAGGTGACAAGATACTGGAAAGCAGCTCTGTGGAAAGGGATCTGGGGGTTCTCGTTGACAGCGAGTTGAACATGACCGAACAGTGTACTCTGGTAGCCAAGAGGGCAACTGTGTCCTGGGGTGCATCAAGCACAGCTTTGCCAGCCGGTCAAGGGAGGTGATTATCCCGCTCTTCTCTGCACTGGTGTGGCCTCACCTGGAGCACTGTGTGCAGTTTTGAGCACCACAGGATAAAAAAGGTATGAAGCTACTGGAGAGTGTCCAGAAGAGGTTACAAAGTTGGTGAAGGATTTGGAGAGGGGCAGCTAAAGTCACTTGGTTTGTTCAGCCTGGAGGAGACTGAGGGGAGACCTCATGATGGTTACAGCTTCCTTCAAGGGGAAGAGGAGGGGCAGGCACTGATCTCTTCTCTTTAGTGACCAATGACTGAATCCAAGGGAATGGCAGAAAGATGTGTCAGGGGAGGTTTTGGTTGGACATTAGGGAAAGGTTCTTCACCCAGAGGGTGGTGGAGGACTGGAACAGGCTCCCCAGGGAGGTGTCACAGCCCCAAGTCTGACAGTGTTCAAGAAGAGACTGGACAACACCCTCAGACACATGGTGTGAACTGTGGGACTGTCATATGCAGGGACTGGAGTTGGACTCAATGATCCTTGTGCGTCCCTTCCAACTCAGGACATTCTATGATTCTATGATTCTATGTATACAGTTCAAAACTAGTATTATAACTTAATAGACATGGTGATGAAGCTCAAACAAATAGAGGTTTTTTATCCAATTCTATCAAAATATCACAAATTAATACTAGCAAATATTTGTATTTACTTCATACTTTTACATTAAAATTATCGCATTTCGATTTGTTTCAAAACAGTTTCTCAATATTTTGATTTTTTTAACTCGGTCATGGGAAAATAAAAAGTTTTTCGTACAATATTAATCTAAGTGTTCTCATAGCATGCTGTTCAGCATAAAATTAGAAAATGGAGCTATTCCTTGCTGACTATGTGTTTAGAGATGCTACAGAAGTGTACAAAATAATTACTTTTCTCCCCTGAAGAATGTCGAAGGTGGCTTCCCTATACTCTGTTCTATTATTTGCAATTATGCTGAGAAAAAAAAAAAAAAAAGAGAAAAAGACATGGATTGAGCTGTAAATTTGTTACCAGTTTTGAAAAAACTCATAGACAGTGTGCTTAATATGAATCTTCTTACTTAGATAATAAATTATTATTATGTATTTCCACAACGTATAATGAGGCTTCATATTACACTCACATAAAACTACAATACATTTTGTTTAATACTGACTAGATGAAAATAATAATTCTATTAACCACAATACTGCAACTAAATATTTCAAATTTAAAGACTTACTCTTTTTAATTGCAGAGACCAAGGCCTATTTTTCCTCCTTCATGTTTGCAGAGAGACCTCTATTTTGATTTCAGTTGTTACGATTGTGCTGTTGGAGGGTTTTTCAATATACACATCTAGCTTCCTTTATAAATCTCTCACAGATAAAGAGACACTCAGCAATATACATTGACTCTTTCAGTGGTAGTCAGAACTCCTTGCATTCCTTTTGTGTGTTGATTCCTGCAGCTCATAACTTGTTACTTATAAATGTAATGCAAGTATTTATCTACATACTGTACTGTAGATGATTACAAAGGAGATTGCATATTTTTGGCAATCTATGTGTCACTTTCTTTTTCCTTTATATTTCGCTTTCCCTTTCTCTTTCTTTATTTCAAATGTATTGGAATATTTAGAAAATATACTAGCAAACTTTCCTACATTTTCTTGAGTGATAATAATTTCACCAGCAGAGATCACATGTCATGGACTGAGGTCCAAACACATTACTTTCCACACAAACATGGTTTGTTGTTGTTTATTAACAAAAGTAAAGGTAGAATAATGAAGTTTAGATTTAGAGTTCTAAAGCAATGCCATTTTTAATATAAAAGCAATTTCTAACTGTAGTAGTTTTACATGTAACTTACTTTAGGAAAATTCGTGCTTGATCAGAAAAAAAAAAAAAAGTAAAAACAGCTCAATTTTTAGCATATGCACTAGTTGACCAGCTTTGAAACTTCAGTCTCATTATTTGACTTCAGAAAACTGCAGAAATGCTGTCTCATTAAGCTCAATATGTCAAAGGAGTGATTCAGCATCACAATGTGTTCCTGGCAAACAAGAGTTTTCTCCTGCTCTGCATGTTCTCAGTTCGCATCTTGGGTACTGGTGGTATTATTAGCATATACAAAGATGCCTTTCTTATCTCAGGTAATGTTCAGCACTTCACTTTAAAGAGGACTTTGATGATTTTCTATTTATACAGCAAGTCTCTCCTTCTATCTTGCACCTCAAAGGGTAGACTGACAAGAAATACTGTGTATGATTAATTTCATATCTCTAGAAACTCATGGCACATACTCTGTACAAAAGGAAAAAAAAAAAAAAAAAAGGCAAATCCAGCTTCCCTGCCCATAAAACAGGTGTCTCTCTCATGAAAATACCTTATTGCTAGCAAGCTATCCAGAAAACAGGAGCTACAACATTTGTATAAGATTGTGTGTTATTGTGCTGCTAAGCACATCAGTTTCTTGCCAGACTCTTCCAGATATAAAAAAGCATCCCATAAGACTGAAAATGTAAGTATCATATCTATTATTTCTCAGAATATGCAAGGTTAGTAGCTTCTTCATGACTCTGTCTGCTCTGGTTCTGTCTCTTAGGGTTCCCACAGCATTAGGAAGAGACTGTATTTGTTGTCCCTTTCTGGTTCTGTCGTGTTTACCAAGTATAATTACAACATGGGAGAAGGCATCATGAAAACAAAACAAAACCAGAAAAAAATCCGACTTATAAAAAGTTGTAACAGTAAGTACATTCTCCCTGCTAAGGCGCTAAGTGAGGCATTCAGTTTCTCTGAGGCAGACAGTCTTCCTACCCAGCCATGGGATTAGCTGACACATGACTTGGTTGAGTTCCAGATAGTATACCATGGAAGACTTCTCTATTCCATCATTCTTCTTATGTACAGTTGCCTTCCTTCCTTTTCCTTTTCTTCTTTTTACTTTCTTTCTCTCAAGCTATTAACCTGATGTTGATGTAAAACTTGCTGGAATGTTACTGCCTTCTAGCTGCTTAGTACATTTTGAATGGGCTAAGCAGAAACTTTTTGTTTTCGCATTCAGTTAATGATATTTTTTCAGAAAGGAGAGATGTGCACAGAACCTTAAATGATTACTGATCAAACTAACTCTGGAACTAGCTTATGGAGAACAATTTATTCAGTCCAACTCAGTACAGTATCAAAATTAATCCTAATTAAAATCGTGATAAAATTTACAGGCTGAGGCATGGGACCATGTTATGATAGCCATACTGATTTTTTTGAAGTAAGCTGCATTGTATCATGTGGCTGAAAATTTCTTTACAAATACTAAACCAGAGATATCTGTTTCATACTCCATCTCAGTATCTGGCATTCTGTGGCATTCATCAGTCTGCCTTTTCATACTGTGTCAGCCTTTACCACTGCAAGAATTATAATATTCATCCCACTTACATGCGTGAATTTATCCTGGGAAAAGGAGCTTCTTTGCCTCTCTGTCCTTTGTCTTAGGTTTCTCCATGTGTATTTTAAGGTTACCGTGACACTGAACAGAAGTGTGAAACTTGGTAGCTCACCTTGAAGGATAATTCTGTGGGTTTTCTCCAGGCTTCAGCCATCCCAAATTGTTATTGCTTGTCTTTGATCACTTTTCTGGAAGTGATATAAATTTTCATTCAGAAATTCATAGAAAAAAAAAGTGATTCAAGGATGTTATTTAGGATTTCTTCCCAAATATAAAAATATTCATCATAGTGCATGTTCCTGGGTGGGTGGTTTTCTTCTTTATTTTAATTTTGTGGGTTTTTTAAATTTTTTAAATGTGTGTGTGTACTTTTACTTCCCCATAGTCCTCAAAAAGGCTAAGTAGTGCTACTGAATTATGGCAGGGATCCAGTATAGACGCTGAAGTTTACAAAGCCCAGGTGGCATGCTGACAGATGAATTGTCATGGCAGCTTGAGGGCCTGGTATATTAAACATGATGAGGGGGTGGGTGAGGAATGAGGGTCTCTGTGGATTTGCACATCCTTCATCTGATCCCTTAAGCTTTCCAAGAGCAGAATTCATTATGGAGATTAAGTGTAAGACCAACTGTCTGATGTGACAAGAGAGTGCAACTGGATTTCTTCCCACTTGTCCAGCTCGGATACCTCAATATTAAAGTGATTAGGTCATAGGAATGGCCTTATGGAACTTGTAAACTATTTAAAGCTCCAGTTTGGGCACAGGGCATTTGGTATTGACACACAGAGCCAGTCTTCAGAAGTTCAGCCTACATATACTGAAGTGCCACTTCTCTGGCTAACACCAAAGCTTTGAAGACTGTGTGACAAGCCACCTAGGTAGTATGTGCTAGATGATTATCTTTTTAACCTGCTTGAAACAAGATTGTAGCATTTGACCCTGCACAAGACTTGAGTCTTCTGAACCCTCTCAAGGCTGATTCCACACTGTCTGATTCTAATTAGTGGATTAGAAGTGAGTAAAGCAGCAGACTTTTTAAAGTATTCTGCTCTTTTCCAATGTTTTATTCCACATGCACCCCAATTTAAATACTGTCTGTAAGCTTACACAACTTTAGGAAAATATGTTGATTATGAGATAGATGCAACATCTGTCTTGAAAATATCAGCAATGATCAGATAGATTTCTAATTTCTAGAAAGTAACCTACAAGAGCATGTTCCATTTATACACAGGCAGAAAATATTTATGCCAGATTTGTCCATCTGAAGCTCTTACAGGTTAGATAATGAAATCAGTTGAGTTTGATCCTTAGCATATCTTTTATTTCTGTCTTTCATAGTTGTATCCTGCATAGATCTTTAACAGCGTACCATATCTTTGAAGTAGGTTGGTTTCCTGAAGATAAAATGACTCTTCATATCTGTTCTGAAGGATTCTGAGGAAGAAATAAAGTAGATGCACTTCATTTGTATGGCAAGCACTATTATTTTTGGCTAGATATGAATGGTTTTTGTACAAAAAATAATTGGAAATAAAAGCCACATAAGTACACTGAGCATTTCAGGTGAAAAAAAAAAAAAAAAAGAAAAATCAAAAGAAAATGCAGGCTTAGTTTGTAGATAGCACAATGACAGTGAGTTGATTCTTAGGTCATTGTTCACTCTAGTTTTCATTTATTAGTGCTAAGATTCGTTTAACTCCAGTTTAATAGATTTTCAACAACAGAAGCACTAAGGAACCATCTTCTGAGATACTTACTGAAGTCATTGGAAAGACTTTGAAGAGGGTGTCTTAAATTACATGTGCTATCTGCAGAACTGAAAACAAAAACGCAGTAGTGAATGTAGATACTGGGAGGATCTTATTAAAGCAAAGTAAACGACGAAAGATGGGACTGAAAACATTAGTCTATGTGACGGGAAGACTTAAGCTTAAGCTTAAGCTTATATTGGCATATAATTGATAAGTTACATTGCCAGGTGAGAATTACTAAAGCAGCTCAGCTTTGCAAAGTGCTCATCTTCAGTGTTAAAGAGGCATGAACCATTTGACATTTCTTTGGTATTGCATTGAGGACAAAAAGGAAGGAAGATGTGTCAGAGCACAGTCTCAGCCTTATTTCTATTCTCATTCTTTTATAACTAACCTGCTGTCTGGAGCAGCCAGTGGGGTGCACTGTCTAGATAATTAGCTATTTCAGAACTGAGATGAAGTCACTGTGAAAGAAGAGAATTTTGACTCTTTTCTCCATCAATATTTCATGTGATCTGTTCTTCACTTGGAGAAGTTAAAGGTTCTTTATCTTAGAACATTTTAACTTCTAATTTACTTTTTAGCTATTTTTGTTAGTTTGTGTAAGCCATTTAAAGGTTTCAAACATCATATGAAATATAGGGCATTTGAAAAAAAACAGATAAATGATAGACTTACATAAACTGTCTAAATTCTGAAAGAGGGATTTTACAACTATGGGTACAGAATACAGAGTGGGGCAACTGGCTTCTGACAAACTAATCAGTAGTCTGAGTAGTGAAATATATGCCAGTGAGGTTCAAATGGATTAGTGTTCTCTCTCAATGGTACCAGTCAGTGTGTTATTTTCCCTTGCTTCACATGACACTTTAAATTTAGATAACAAACGTAGCTGTACAGCCATTTATCTGGCAAATGGAACATTATTTTGAGTAATTTCTTTTTGGTATTTGTAAAAGTGTATGTAACACTGTTAACAGTAACTATTCCAGTCAGATCTCTTAGTAGAAAAAGAAATTCAACTGTTAAAGGAATTTCAGCTAAGGTATTTTAAAATTAAGATTCACGAATAGGGTTATACTCTTTTTGTGTCTTGTTCAGTTGACAAGCCTGAAGGAAGCTAGCTTATCTCCAATATAGAAACCTCACTATCTCAGAAAAAGAGCATACCATTTGTGCAGAAATGATGAAGTTATTTGAATGTGAGGGTATTTTCACATAACTGAAGTAATTCTGTTTCTTCAGTCACTTCATTCTCATGTCTGAGTAGCTTTATCAGGTTGCTGACTGCTGTAAACATATTCCCATTATCGTCTATCGGAAAGGGTGGTGGGACAGAGTACAATGCTTTTTAGATACAGCCCATGGCAGTGCTAAGATGTTTATTCAATCACTAAGGAATCAGAATGAGTTGTTCGGTGTCAAAAGCATGTTGTACTTAGGAAATCAAAACCGTTTCTTTGCTAACACTCCAGAATGTTAAATTAAAAATCTATAAATTACTAATCCAAAAATTAAAACAAATAAAACCATGCCATAATTTCTGTGCATAGGACAGCCTCCAAAACAGCTGTAAGTTTTGCTTCCTACTTACCTCTAGTCTTCAGTACTGCATCTATTTAGACATACCTAGCAGCACATTAATCTACTAGATGTACAGAACCTACATCCTATGCAATCAGATGCCAGCTGAGTTACAACATCCACAAATTATACAACTTGGGTATGCAGTATCCTGAATACTTCAGACCTGCCCTCAGTAGACCATATAGATACAATAATATTTAAAAATCTTTGGTCTGAAAGAGCATCCACATTTTGTTTTGTTTCTTCTTCAATCGTTTTAACTAGAAAAATCATGATAGCACACAGCAGAAAATAATATTGTCAACTGGAGATTCAAAATCTTTAGATTCCACTTGAAAAATCTGGCAGATATGCTAGTTCCAAGACACTATTGCCTGATATTTACTAACAAACTGCTGTAGTGTTTGTTTTGTATTTCCTTTGTGTTAGAAGTCAGCTTTGCTTCACTCTGTTACAGGCACCTGTTGATAACTATGACCAGTGTTTCATTCCAGCATCTGCAAGAGGCACATCTCCTGCCAGACTCTGAATTCAGTCTGTGAACTAACAATAAAACACCTTTGTATTACATGAATTAGCCATTGAATAGCCACAGTGTGATTATATGAGCAAAACTGGAAATCTGAGCAGTATTCCTCTTTAAATGTGTGCTTTGTTGATTATTTTAATTTCTTTTTTTTTTTTTTGAACAAACATCTGTTTGTAGGCATAGCTTCTGATCTAAAGTGACATTTCTATATCTTTAGGTAATTTGGTGAAAAATGTTAAATGTTCCTTAAGCAAAATCAGAATAACTGTGGTCACCTCTCTTCAAGAAGTACAAATCACTGTGAGTAATTTAAACAGGTAGTTATGTGCCCAAATGTTGATTTATTTAGTTTGTTGGGTTGACTTCTTAAACTGTAACTGTTTATGAACAAACGTAAGAACAGCAGAAAACCTTCTAGATAGAATGTTTATTAAACTGATGACATTGATAATCATGTTGAGGATTAAAAAGCACTTGTTATGAAATTTTAATTTCTAGAAACAGGGATAGTTGCAAAGAACTTCACATGCGAGCCACTTACTGACAAAGCCCAAACATATAAAAGTTCTGAGGGGAACACTAGACATCCAGCTCTTCTGGCTCTGGTGACTTTCTGAAATAGAGAACAGTGAATCCAGGGAAGTTTCATCTGCTACAGATTAAGATTTGATTTAACCTCTGACAACATAGTCATGAAATGCTCTTAGAGATTTATTTTTCCTAAATTTAGATGCAGGTATTTTACACTTCCAACATTTGCACAGGCCATAATGGAAGTTCAGAAACCCATCTCACATGTAAGTGTGAATGTGTGTCTTGTACCTAATCCAAACTAGTAATACTTAAATTATATAATCCTCAGATACTTTCCAACTTTTAATTATCTCAAGAAGATGAAAGTATAACTGAGAAACCAAGAAGAAAACCACTTGTTAAAATAATTTTATACTAAATAACATTTTTTTATGCAATGAATGCTTCTTTAGAAATGTGAGTTACTAATCTGTGCTTGCCATTAAAAATATCTATACGTGTCTCCCAGGCAACATTCTTCATTAACACAGTTGCAGTGCCTTGTTAGCTAAAACCTTCATTCAAATATGGCATTCCTACTCACAAAGCAAAGACAGAACTGGAAGAACATTTCTTAACTATCACAGCCCTTTCTGTTTTGTTTGTCTATGCAGAATGCGAAGGCAGGCTTCCTCTGTCTAAATGTTGACATCTCGTTCTGAATATCTATGCCAAAACTAATTTTGCTAAGCATTCTTAATATATTCCTTTATGAGAAAGAAAGAACCACTTGTAGGGAGCAATTAATCTCAGCTTAAAATGGAAAGAACAAATTGCTTCCTAAAAATACCTTTTTGCTTCACTTGGAGGAACTATAAAGAGATTTTAGGGAGAGTGTCTCAGATGTAGACTTCCATATTATAGACAACTAAAGTTAGGCAAGATGATTTTCATTCTAAGTGTCAAAATAGAGAGCTGCATCACCATCTATATGAATAGCTGTGCACACAGAGCCGGTATACTTAAGTTTCGGTGCATTAAAGACCCATATAATGAAATTATAGCATTTAGATTAGAAAGCTATGGCAGTTTCATAGCAAAGCAACTTTCTAAATTACTTTAATGTGAAGTTGTAAAAATTCAGTTTTGGTTCTAACCCTGGATTTTTTTCTGTTTTCATAATCCACAGTATTTATTGCTTTCTTGGAAAAAAAGATAAGGGTGGAATGCCAGTGCAGTGACTTTTCAGAACCACATACACCCACACGTGCCCTTGCACACCCATATGTGGAAAAAAAAAAAAAAAGTCTATATCCATTCCAAGGCAATACTTATTGCAGTGCATCAACCTCCTCTATAAATCTTTAACTGCTTAAAAAGAACATTTTCAGAAACCATTAGTGGCATAATCGAAGACAGAATCAAAACTAATAATGTGGAAAAGATAAAGTTATAGATGTTTAGTAATATCAAGCAGTTTTGATGATCTGAGTTCTTTCAAATTTGTACCTAATTTCCAGATATCTTAAGTGTCTGAAATTGTCTCCTTCCCCTCTGTCCTTCCTCCTTCTGTCTCTTTTTTCTATAGAATTCACTGAGAATTTTTATTCATTTTAAATCTTAATCTCACATTCCTTAATATAACCAGATTTGACTGTTACCTATACTAAGTTCTATAGAAACTTTCAAATGGGCCTATGTCTTTCAAAGTGCCAGGCATTCTAGCACCCCACCTACTCATTTTAGTGCAACATTAATTTGTTAGGAGAGCTCTCAGTGAGCTTGTTGTAACCATTGTCTCCTCATGGTTGTTTGTATGACCGTCGTTCTCTCTAATCCTAAAGGAAAGCATGTCAGAGGTGGTATCTTGTCTTATTGCTAGACATTTTCCTTCTGTTTTGCTCATCACATATTATTTCTCCTTTTCCCACTTGTTAAATCTTACCAAGGCTAGTCTTTCACATTTTTTGTTCAAATTCTGCTTTTCTTATTCTGCTTCCTGTTTGGGGTTTTGGTTTGTTTATATTAGTTTCTTTGTTTCATCTGTTAGTGTTACTACTACTTTGTTGTGATTCTCTTCCTGTAATCTCCAGGTGCATGACTTGAAAAGTCTGACTACTTTGAATATATGAGAAGGAACTGAATTATTTCTTAGATGAACACAAAAAGTTAGAGTGAATTCTCCATCAAAGCACGAATATGTATGGAAGTTATGTTACTAGTATGGGGGTATTACGTAGGCATTATGTTAATGATTACTTTATTATAAACACATTTTTAATCCAGAGTTCCCTGCACATTAATAGATAGAGATTTCTGTACTGTTATGAACGGATGAGTTTTGTATTTCAAAGGAGTGTCCTTTTGCTTATTTCCTTAGTATTGTTCTAAGCAGTGAGAAGGCTTACTGTAAATACAGACATGCATAAAGCTATGGAAGTAGATCATTCTGAAAGACTGTCATATCTCAGAATCTGTGTACAGATATATTGCAGAGACTTTTAGAATAATACAGTGACTTGCCTGCAAATATCACGTTTTTGTAGGTGCTAGTTGTCTTGATAATCTACTGCCCTGCTGCACTGACCAATGATCTACTGTGATGCTTCTTGGATGTCCAGAAGTCCTGCAAAATGACAGAATGACATACTGAGCAACTCCTCAGTAAGCAGCACATGTTCAGTCCATTTCATTTGTCCTTGAAGTAACAGATTCACAGTACATGTGATACAGAACCATACTGTGTAGGTACAGTATATCTCACAGGTATAAAACATTTTCAGCTTAGTGCCTGCACAGCAGATTTGTGATGACATGCATTGAATCAACTTCTTACCAGCTTGCAGTTCTTATTGGTAGTCCTCTGTTGGTCACAGGTTATATATTTTGTAGGTATTATTGATATTAAAACTTCAGTGTTTTAAATTATCTGTCTAAGCTTTAGGTAGGTTAATGTCAAGTAAGATTCCTAATGGTGATGTCATCTCAGGTTTAATTGTGAAGTCATTTTTTTATCCCTATTCCAAGGTTGATTAGTTTTGATGACACTAAATGGCTCATCATCAAAGAAGTGTGGGCTTTTACTTTAGCAGTGAAGTTCACAGCCTTGAGCTGAGCACACTCATTTTCATCTGAAGATAGAAAACATAAGAGAGATGGGATGAAAACATAGACTGGAAAACAGGCAAAGAAGATTGCCTGTACAAAATATCCAATGAATTGTTCCTCTCCTGAAGCTGGGTGCCTGCATTTCAGGTTTACAAGTAGATGCCTCTATGAAACAAAAATGTAAAGATTAAAACATCTTCCCCTTTCAGAAAAAAAATCACTTTTTTTTTTTTGTTTGTGAGTCTTGAGTGTTCCACAATAGTTTATCCAGTGTCTGTTTAGGGTAAAATTCATAAAGAGTTCAGGAATAAGACTACTCGTGTCCTTTCTCTTACCAGAAAGACAGCTTTCTTTTCAAGTTGGAACAGTCAGGTTCCTTCCAATCTGTTGTCCTTCCTACCCTGTCATTTTATTGCTTTCCTCTACATGGTTTTTCAAATTTGATTCTTTTACCTTATATTGTAGGCAGCAGACAAGCAAACCAGTGTACAGACATTTAAAAATGTTTACTTTTGCAACTGCTCTACTTTTCATGGCATAATTTAAAATTAATTGGTTTAGAGAAAGGGAAAATAAACATCACTCTATAATCTCATGGCACAAGAGGGTAGTTTCACTTCCAGACTAATTTTCAATGCTTACTAGCTCCAGTGGAAACTGAGGGCTTTTGAAAATACTGTTGAGGCCTCTCTAATATTTTAGGCATCTACCTACACTTTAAAATCTGAGTTATGATCTGAGTTTCTCTAAAACAAAAGCCAGGATTTTGAGACTACAAATTAAAAAAAAAAGGCTACATGAGTGAGTAGCAAATGACAATTAGGTAAGTTAGCTATGAATTAAGATTAGGATAAATTATAACCACAGTCACAGTGGTGTAAATCTAGACTAGTTCTGTTGAGGATGATTATTTTTTTCTGAATTTAATGGGTTTATTGTTTGTTTGGTTTTGTTTTTTGTTTTATTGGTTTGGTTTGGTTGGTTTGTTTGTTGTTTGGTTGGTTGGTTGGTTTTTTTGCATGTGTATCTTTGTTGTTGTTGTTTGGTTTTGGTTACGGTTTGGTTTGGTTTTTACTTTCTTATCTTCAGAAATAATAGTTTTCTTCAAATGCCACGAGTTTTACATTATAGCAATAACAGACATATAAGAAACTTTTTTTTTTTTTTCCAGAGAAGACCTTCAAACTTACTTGCACAAGTACTTTTTACTGAAGTTGGATTTGTTACAAGAGTAAAGTGTTAGTGTAACTCAGGGTAGGAGGCATTTTATTTATATCTTTAACATACTAAGTGAAGAATTAAAATAGATTAAATTGATAGCTCAGAGGAAATAGATGATAAAACTGTGCATGTTCATAATTTTTACTCCTAACTACTTTTTAAACTGTTTTATCTTAAAGTCTACTTAATCTCTAATGTAGAAGGAAGTTAAATGTAAAAGAAGTCCATGTTTCTTTGTAGTACCGCACATTTCTTACAATGTATAGTAAAGGCACTTCCTAAGCAGTAAGGAAAATGTGTCACACTGCATTGGCTGGGGAAAGAGATTTGTACCATGCAAGAGCGGACTGGCAAGAATAAAGAGATACAGTGGACAGAAAGAATCACAGCTGCCTGGAACTTTCAAATTAACTCCTTTACAGCACAATGGTTTCCATGGCACATCACTGCTACTCTGTATAAATTTTTCTTTCTTCTTCTCTCCTGTTTTTTCTTTTTTAATTACTAATCAGAACTGACTTTTAAATCTTTCTTAACATAGAACCTGATTCTAAAAAAATCCAGAGCTACCTATAGCTGAGAGAAATTGAGGGTGCTCAGGTCTGTGCAGAGAAAGAAAATGCATTAGAGTTGAACTGGATAAAACCTTTTTACTAGCATTTTCATCACACTGAAAATATAGTGGAACTTGATTTAAGCTAAAATGTTCCACTTTTATTCTAGCGAAAGTACAATACATTTAAAGTTAGAATAACAGAGTGATGGATCAGACCTTTCAATGTTGTTAACAAAACGAGTGCAGGAAGCCAGTGACTCCTAAATTTCTGAAAAGCTAAATATACTGAACTTGACAGAGTTATTTCAGCTTAAAAATGTAACAGTACACCTATGTTTTAAGCAGAAAATTCACCTCAGTTTTATTTAAAAACATGTGTAAAGTACAATCTGCCTTTTGCATTGTATTTTTCTACTTTATAGTAATTTATTTTAATGCATATTAGTATTTTTTTCTCTTTTTTTTCTGATTTGTGTGTTTGATTTTGGTGATTTTTTGTTTGGTTTTGTTGTTTTTGTTTGTTTGATTTTGTTTGTTTTTGTTTTTGTTGTTGTTTTTTGTGTTTTGTTTTGTTTTTTGTTTTTTTTTCCTCATCAGTCAGCCTCATGGCCTGCCTCTTACAGGTACGTATCAGATCAGTACTTCAGTGCTCCTGCCCCTAGTTCTACCTCTTCACCCTGGCTTAGCATATTTCCTCCCCTGTAGATAGGAGGCTATGCTGAATCCTTCCACATAGAAGTGCTGCAGAGAGATTCTTCCTAAGTCTCAGAGAACATTAGGAAATTTATTTCTTTTACTCCGAAGAGGTACATACCTCACAGAGCACCTACTGGGGTAATGAACTACACAGTATGTATTTTAGGGCTCAGACAGCTGACACCTTTTCCTCTAAAGCAAAATCTAGAAACAAACAGACCACCACCCCAACCCCCTGAAAGAAAGAAAAAAAAAAAAAAGTCTTTCTAAAAGCATTTCTTCCTCTTCAGGGGACAAATTACTGCAAATTTCCCTGCCTGGCTTCTCATTGTTGTGAAGCATCCTGCCAGGCTTTGTCAGGTGAAGTATGCAAGGTGACTGATGGCAAGCAGCATGATTCTCATCACAACAACGAATGTGGCAGATCAGGAAATTCCCCACTGAATAAATCACTCATTCAGTCAAAAACATTAGCCAGTTATAAATGCTGACAGCACTGGATGGATTCTACTGGCAGATAACCTTGTTCTGTTTTGGTGAACATTTGCAGTTTTGGTCAAATCCTTGTTTTCAGTGAAATGAGCAGTAAAATTCCCCTTGAATTTAGAAAAATAACATATACATTATACATTCTCCTCTCGTAATTTAAAAATACTGTACAAAGTTCAAGAGTTCTAAATATCTACTAGAATTTATCTGTAATATTGAGAGATATTATGAAAATAGCTAAGTGCTACTTGTCTGTAGACAACTATTTTTTTTCTAGGGTCTCTGCCATCTTTCTTCAGCCCAGATAATATTTTCCCTTCCTCTCATACATATGCTGAAGAGGAATATTGGTAACTACAGGCACAAGACTATTTGTTTATAGTCCATGTATGTATCCAGTATGTATGTAGCCTGTCCTGTTTCCATACTTTCTCTCCCTTCAGAAAAACAGAGTAATAACAGGGGAGTTGAAATGTCAGTGTTAGAATATTCTACATCTTCAGCTATTTACTAAAACATTTCAGCTCTGCTTTGCTCATTTTTGTTGAACGGATATGCCAAATCTCATTGGAAAATATTATAATATACAGTAATGAAGAAAGTTTTTGTTTCACTGTTCCTTTTCTTCTTTATTTCAGCTGTTAGGAGGATGTTGTAGGGGCATGTTTTTCTTCATGCAATAGTGCAAAAGTTTGATTAGATCCTCACCTGATGTTTTTAAATACTTGCTGTAACTCAGCTGTTTACAAAGAGATAAGTGAGATTTCTTTGAGTAGAGTTCCACCATTTTAATAGATAGTTTTATATGAATGGTATTTGCTAAATCCATGACAGGATGTGGTGACTCTTTCAGAATATTAAAATGAGGTACTCTAAATAAGAATTTTGTTAGTGTAGAATATTTTTAAAATGTCTTTTTTCAGATCACTGAAACTTTTTAAATAATTGAAAATTGAAAATATTCAATTAAAGATCAAATCTGATCATGTTTACATTAAAAACAGCAAATATATATCATAACGAGAAAAATATAAAGAGAAGCAACACCTATTTATTGATAAAAGAAACAAACAATTTATAAACTTAAAGAAGATTAATTTCCTTCAGAATTAACTTTCTTTGTAAAAACATAAGGTAAGTGCTGTTACTGAAGTGTGTTATTGAAACATGTGCCTTTGATCTGTAGAAAGGCAGTTAAATGTGGTCTGAGGTTTCAAAAGTTTGTTTTAGATATCACTGAAAACAGTGGAAACTGAAAATTCAAATGAGTCTTAGTTCATGGAATTCAATAAATTCTATCCATTTCAGTGAGCATATCTCTTATTTGTATGTTTCTTCTTTACTGTTGTTCTAAGGCTTATGTGGAAAATCAGAAAGAAGAAAAATCAGAAGTGTTCACAGAGTTATCTACAAGTTAAGCCTATCAACACATCTTGAATGTTAAAGGTACCTGTTCCCTAGGAAATCTATGAAAGGATGGTGAGATGAAACAGCTTGAGCATATTAATGCCACCTGAACATTTCTGGCATATCCCAACTTTTTAGCAGCTGAGGCTTTTAAAATCCTGTGACTCCTCCAGTGCTTAACTAGTGTTATCTTATTTTCCAGGACAGAGATCATACAATATTTATCAGATCTGATTAATATATGTACTGGGAAACTCATGTGTACTTTGCAATAAAATGTATAGGACAATCTCTAGCAATATGATGTGTGGTCATGTGCTTTGACTGGCATTTATGCCTCCTAGTGGTTTTGTTTGTATGTTTGTTGTTTTTGTTGTTTTCACTTTCCCCACACCTAAGGGATACTTATACTAATAGAATAGTGTTATTCCTTAAAATGTACTTTGATCTAATCTTTTAATTTGGTTTTTCTTGTGCTTTTGATACCTTCATACATGACATATACCACTTTTACCCCTTTTTTCTTCTCCTTTCCTTTATGCTTTTTTTCTGTGTTTCCCCATTCTGTTACAAACTACAATACAGTTCAACTACTGTATTGAGTAAAGTATGTTAGAAAACACTGCATTACAATCTACCAACCTTTACTTGCCTTTTGAATTATGGTGCTGTAAAATTAAATGTAACAGTAACAAGCCCAAATATCTGTGTTGAGAAAGATACTTTTCTTTCACTGAAGGGCTATCATCTTAATACATGAAAGTTTTCTTGTACCAAGGTCATTGTTAAACAATATATTGTCTGTCACACACATTTTTTTCCTCTACAGATTTTAAAGTTTCCATTTATGTAACAGAGAATGAAGTCAAATAAATAAAAGCTCTCTCAACCATGCATACAGAAACAGAGACAACTTTTTTTAATAACAGTGATTCCATCTGGTCTGTTGTTTTTCATGAGAGAAGAATCTTCAATGGCTTGTTGTTAACTTCTCATCCCAGAAGAATCAACTTCATTTTACTTCTTTTCTTAATCCATGGCAATTGAATTTTGAATAAGAAGGAGGCTATCTCCTTGTGACCCATATTTAGCTGGGATAAATTTGTTTTATAAAGAACATGCGAGAAATCTCATTACGGTTCTTGGATTATGATCTGCTGCAGTGTCTCTTGTCTCTCAAACCAAAAAAGTTTTCCTGTCTCTTCCCATTCCAATCACATGCAAATAATTTGTCAGATTTATTCCCCTTTTCATAGTACATTTGTTCATTAAGCTTTTACACATTGTCTGTGTTATTCATCACAAAGCATTTAGTTTTTCTCTGTTTAATCAAAAGTTGGAGGGTCCTCGGGTACCTGCTTTTTATGCTGCTTTTTTCATCTCATTAACTTCCTTTTCTAATTTATACTGGTACTCAAAATATACTTTTTGTACTGCTGCTGAAGCTAAGCAAATTATTCTACCCCTCATGACTGCTTTGGCAGCTTCCCACAAAACACCCAGACTAGCTTCTTGGCTTTTATTGATATTAATTTATTCTGAAATAGTCTTCATCTGTTGCACAAATGCTGCAGCTTTAATTAGAGAGTTGTTAAATCTCCATACTT
Organism: Patagioenas fasciata; assembly: GCF_037038585.1. Classification (NCBI taxonomy): domain Eukaryota; kingdom Metazoa; phylum Chordata; class Aves; order Columbiformes; family Columbidae; genus Patagioenas; species Patagioenas fasciata. The sequence goes on from NC_092520.1 coordinate 36,263,753, forward strand.
CAAATCTCCTATAATTCAGTATAACATCCAGAGACATAGACACCAGAAAAATATCAGGCAAAGCTGGATTTCAAATACCAGATGGTTACACATTACAATGCATGCTCATAAATAAATAAGAAGAATCCCAGTGTAAATGTAGTGAAACTAACGTATCAAAGGTACCGGATTGCCTGTCACAGTGTTGCTGTCGGTATGGATCAATGAGGACTAAATTGTTGCTGTACCCTTTGCTTATTTCATTTTCAAATTGTCATTTTACTAACAAAGGTCAAAGCTCACATTCTTGTTTCAAAATAAAGAATAATTAAAACCTTCATCTACTACAGGTCCTGGAAACACCTGCCTTCAAGTAAAAAAGGATCAAAAAATAAACAAAGAATTTGAACTGCAGGGGACACACACATTCGCAAATGTAACAAAGCTACCTGTCATAATCCTTTGAATTATTCTCTTTTTATAATAAACTCATTGATAGAAAGAAAAATATATTTTTCTCCCCAATACAATTTTTTAAACTAGAAATTGTGCTAAAAATTATAATCATTTTATAACGTGGTTGATTTGACAGAAATAAGCAAGGCTACAGTCAAACAGAAGCACAATCAAAACCTAAAATTTATGTAATCAAAAAACCTCAAAGACAGTTGCACTGTTAGATGTGTTTTACCATGTGTTATAATTTTATTTTTATTTTGCCATTTCTTAACAGTAACACACTGTGCAATCTTAATCCAGTTTCAAAGTGTGGATCAAAAAACCTAGACCAAACTATCATTTTTGTTACCAAAAAAAAAAAAAAAAAGAAAAATAAACAACAAAACAAAACAGAAAAGCAAGTTAAACAAATTAAGATATTCAGAAAGTGTTCTGAGGCTAACGCTGAAAAGAGAAGCAGTAATGTGTAGAAAATAGTTGTAAGAAATACATTTGTATTTTGGAAACTATTTAAAGTATGTTAATCCTTTAGGATCACTAGAATAATTAGAAAACTACTTCAGAACAAGGATAATTAGAGAAATAAAGTTTAAATATCAGTAATAATAAAAAATTCTTTATAAATCACTGAATAATAATTTCACATAGATTTCTTCTTACATACTTCATATTTAAACATATGAATAAACTTAATGTTCAACAAAACCAAGTACAAGGTCCTGCATATGAGTCAGGGCAATCCCAAGCACAAATGCAAACCAGGTAGAGAATGGATTGAGAGCAGCTCTGACGAGGACTTGGAGGTGTTGGTGGATGGGAAGCTCAACATGAGCTGGCAATGCATGCTTGCAGCCCAGAAAACCAACCACATCTTGGGCTGCATCAACAGAAGCGTGACCAGGAGGTCAAGAGAGATGATTCTGCCCCTCTACTCCACTCTGGTGAGACCGCAGCTGAAGTACTGCATCCAGCTCTGGAGCCCTAGACATAAGGAGGACACAAACTTGTAGGAGCAAGTACAGAGGAGGATTACAAAGATGATCAGAAGGATGGAACATCATTCCTATGAAGACAGCTCTAGACAGTTGGGGTTGGTCAGCCTGGAGAAGGCTCCAAAGAGACCTTATACCAGCCTTCCAGTACCTAAAGAGGGTCTATATGAAAGCTGGAGAGGGATGTTTTGCAAGGTTGTGTAGCGATAAGAAAAGCATTAATAGCTTTAAAATGAAAGAAGGTAGATTTTTATTAGATATAATGAAGAAATTCTTCATCATGAGGGTGGTGAGGCACTAGAACAAGCTACCCAGAGAAACCGTGGATGGCCCATCCCTGGGAGTGTTCAAAGCCAGGTTGGAAGGTGTCCCTGCCCATGGTAGGGGGATTTGAACTAGGTGAACTTTAAGGTCCAACCTAAACAATTCTGTGTTATGACTTTGTTGTTGTTGTTGTTGTTGTTTATTTTAAAGCCTCTAGGCTCTCTTGTGGTTTCTTTATCACTTGGGTTAAGGAGGATTGAAGCTCTCTATTTTTATACACAAACCAGTTTGGAGTAATGCCTATCTGAGATGTGGCAAATAACAGCATGAGCAGGTACAATGGGAACAGTTAACAGTTAACCACATGAACAAAATACCATAGCATTTCAGTGGAGAAGTGCTATCATTGGCCAGCAAGAGTGAAGTCTGAACTTAAGTTTTCTTGAATTTCGTGTCAGAGATGTGAACCCTCTGTATACATAGTCAGCAATATTTCACAATTGCTGTGGTAATCCTCTCACTTAATTTTGGCTTTCTAAAAGCTGCTTAACTAACCTAAATTGCTAATCTAGATGCTTCTGTTGCCATTATTCATCCTGTACTGTGATAAAAGACATGGCTCCCTGCATGTGGCTGTCTCTTTTGACCTACTAAGTTTGAGTCCAGTAACTATGTAGGAAACTCAGGCCCAAATTCAGTTGTTGTTCACAGGTATGTAGGACCATTTGTGATACTATAAGGTATTCAGGACTTCTTCAAGGATCTGATGCAGTATCCCCTTGTAAGACACCAAAGCCTCTGAGGATATCACAAATGGCACCAGGCACCCACAGGCAGACAGTTCAGTACTGTTCTTGGAGATTAACTCAGATGGGATGCCTAATGTTTGGATGGTTTAAATTACATGCAGTGAAGCCCACTCAAGAAGAAAATTGAAATATACTACATGCCTTAAGGAAAATAGACTGTAAACTGAGTGAATTTGCATTTGAACAGAGTCAATTGACACATCAGTTTTCACAACAATCTTCTATATTATTAGTCCTCAGCAATTTGAGACCTAAACTTAACATCCATCATATGAAGGCACATGACATCTGCTGTGCATGACCATGACCTATGCTATGAATGGCTATTTGCATTCCTAAACACCCTTAGGAATTTTCTGAGTGTGACAAATGTTTAAAATAACAGTTTCAGGTACTCTTCGCATTTACTAGTTCCTTCCCATATAAATCTGGTACTATAACTAACAAATGTACCGTTGTGGACGTTGAGTTTCAAGAAATATTTTTTCCTAGATATTCTTTTGCATGAAGATCCTCTGGTTCTTAATGTATTAGTTTGGTTAACTATTTATTCCCCTTTGTGTCACTAGTATTTTCTGTTTCACAACTGTAGGGCTAAAGGGTGACCTTAATCTGAAAAAGTTTGTTTCTTGGGAAGCTATTCATACTCTGGGGTGTACTCTTTCAAAAGAGAGTGAACCACTGACCACAGAAGGCAAGCTTAAATTAGTGCATATCCTCAGGGCAAACCTCCTGTTGTCTGCACTTGCCTGAAGCCAACACAGTTCTCCTGCTTTACTTAGTGGTGCAAACTAACCCAATTTCTATCCTCATGTATCTAAATAGCATCTAGGTGAAGACACTTTCCCAAACTTAATGTTTAAAACTTTGTTCAATATATATACACGTCTGCCACTATTCCAACAAACTGATTTTGGCTTGAGCTTGACATAATTAGTTGATATTAAGAGACATTTACATGTTAAATTTAATGTTTTAAAAGTGAAATACTAGTAATTATATAAATATACATGAAAATAGTATACTGCTAAATGTGGTTTTAGTGTTAGGTTTGGTTTGTTTTTCTGAGAGAGCTTTCAGTCCCACTAGGTATTTTTGAAGAATTTTCCTATGTATCTAAAGAAAAAAAAAAAGAAAAAATCCTAATTACTACTAATTACTACTATTTAGGTAGGTTTTTTCCCAAATATACTACATCATCTGGAACCTTTTCATTTGTTCCAAAATGATTTCACTGATTTCAAGCTATTGAATTAATATGGGATTTTTTGTTTGTTTGTGGTTGTTGTTGTGTTTTTTCCTGTTGTTTGTTTGTTTTTGTTGGTTGCTGTTGTTGTTGTTGTTGCCATTAGAGAGACCTCCTGAAGTTAATCCATCCTGTACTGTGGTAAAAGGTTTTGTTTTTGTTTGTTTTTCCAAGTGGAATGAATAAATGGCAGTTTCAGTTCAGAAACATCTGCAATGAAAAAATTACATAATTTTGTGATAATTCCCAAATATTATAATAGCTGCATAGCTATAGATAGCAAACACTACCTCTATTTCAGAGTGGTCTGCTTTTATCATCTATATACATTTAGTTTCTTCCTTCCTTCCTTCCTTCCTTCCTTCCTTCCTTCCTTCCTTCCTTCCTTCCTTCCTTCCTTCCTTCCTTCCTTCCTTCCTCTCTCCCTTCCTGAGTTGGTAACAAAAATATGGCCCTGATAATACTGTCTTTTGATTCATAGAATTAAGATGGCAAAGGCAACAACAATATGCTTTTCATTGTCCCATTAATTTCCTTAAAAGTTCCTTAGAGACAATGCAAGAAGTCTGCCAAACCAGGACAACAACAACAACAACAACAACAACAACAGAAGATGAAAGCAGGGGAATTCTGTTCCTGTTATTTCTTTGTAGTTAGTATACTGGCTTTGGAGGCTGCATCTGATGAAGCTACTCAGTAGAAGGCTTGGTGGTATCTACTACTTCTGATGAAGTCACTGCATCATCGAAAAACAGACTACTATTTTGGTTAGGTTTGCTGTTTTGGCTGTTTTGTTGTTGTTCTTGTTGTTTTATTTTTGTTTTGTTTTTTTGTGTGTTTTGTTTGTTTGTGTGCTTTGTTTTGTTTGTTTTTTGGTGGTGGTTTTTTTTTTTTTTTTTTTTTTTTTTCTTTAAGTTCTGAATTTTAAATATCTTAAAAATATTATGGACCAGGTTTTGGGTGGAGATTACTGTTCACACTGCCCAAGTCTGTTACATGGATTGGGTTACTTATGACAGTAATGAGTGAGGAAACAGCTAGCAGAGAGCAGCGTGTGGTGATCTTTATTGATTTTAAGGATTCATGCAAATATTTTGGAAATGTAACTGAAAATCTCTTACATCATAAACCTATATTGGTCAAGAAAATTATGACAATTATATGGTGCGACTTCATATCGTAGAAACCTAAGATTAGGTATTCAGGTTGTGTGCATTAGTGAGGTTGTCAATTTCTAGCATAAATCATGAAGATTTAGTCATAGAGTTCTTGGTCAGTTGCCCAAACAGAGACATCCAAAACCATTAAAACATCAAAGGGTAGGCATCCAGGACATCTGCATATGTTTGGAAACAGCTGGATGAACCTACAGGATAGCTAAAACATTTAGAGCACCAGTTTGAGGGCAAGTAAGATACCTATAAGCATCTAAGATAGACACGGTTAATGTAAGTGACTGAATTGAGCCTGATAAAGTAAATGTATTCTAGAAAGTTATTAAACTCACAAAATATAGGTTTCTTATATCAAGGAGAGGTGAATAGTTCTTGAGACTTCATAAACTGTGTTGAATAGATTGCACTAGAAACTTGGACACCTAAGCAGACTTCATAAGTAACATAGGCATCTGCACTAAAATATCTTTATTTAGACGTCAGCACTCAAGCTAAATGCCATAGTTCCTGTGTCAACATGAAAGCTCTTAGGACAAAATGACCAAAGTTCTTCCACAGAAATTTTTCATTTCTGAAATTGTCTTTTATATGAACCTGATGGGTATCTCTGGTAGCATAAAATCTAAGAAATAAAATATTTAATTATTCAGACTTTTCACTCACTGAAAAATCCATCATTCGCTAGTATTTAACTGATGACATAGTAATCTCTGCAGAGGAAATTTCAAGGGCTTTTCACATTTTCATTTTTTCTTATTATAAAACACAACAAAAATGTAAAATCTCAAGAAAAATTGAAATGTGTGCTCAGGAATGAAATGAGGCTACAACAGTCCTATTTATTCATTAATCTGAAGGGTGAAAATCTAAAACATTTACTGTGCTGTTTGTTCATTTGTTTTTAACTATTATTCATTTGATTAAAGCTGAGAGTGCAGATAGAAAATGTAAGCAAACCCCAAAACTATTTATTTCCTCTTTATCTGACTCATTTCTCCAGTATCAATTAACTTGGGAACTACTCTGGATAAATATTAGTCATGCATTGCTGGAACAATTAGCCAAATACGCTCATCACAAGAAAAAAACCAGCAGAATTACACACTTAGACATAAAGCTGACCCAGTTTCCACTGCAGTTATAAAACTCAAGTACATAAGACAGGCATTCAAAAATTCCTTGGGAGGACAGAGAATCCCAAACGTGTGTTGCACAGAGAGGCAGTATCCCACTCTTTCTAAGTTCAGCACTGTCAGCCATAGCAACATGTTTGAGAGGCAGTTCTATTCTGGGAAGTATTCCAGATTCATTTATGAGAAACTGAATCATTCTATGACCAGAATATGCTGAACAATCTATTGTGCACAAGGTAAGGGATATTCCTCTTTTCATACTTCATTTCATGACCTTAAATGAATAAACACACATAATGTACAGGGAAAATGCCACTCAAATAGGACATTACAGCACTGCATCTGCTCTCTGACTACACATCAACTGGTAACTCAAGTTTAGAGTAGGGTTGGGTTTTTTGTTAGTTAGTTTGTTTTTTTTTTTCCCTAGTGCTAGTCGCAGTGGACTCTTCAGATATGAATACATTAAAGGATTTTCCCTGACACTACTAAACCTTTTATCACAGATAAATGATAAAGAATTAATGTGATTGACTGAAAAGGGCAGCCCATCTTTGATCTAATGATAGAAGGTTCAGGCTATTCATACGCTCAATTGCATTCATGAATTATACAGTAATACTGAGCCACTTGATGGTGACAGTAACTATCACATCCTCCTTGCTTGTCTTGCGCTTAATTTCCAGAAACTTTCACATATATTCTTTTAATCTTACCCACACAGTGCACATCCTCCATAATAAAGGACATATATTCTCATCAAATGTCACCATTTCAGTTCTTATCTGTTTGTTCCAACACACCGTAAGTCAGTGATGCCCTATGCAGTTCAGCTCCAAGTAAACATATACATGAAATGCACTGAAAACTTTTATGAAGATTTTTCAACTTTGTTTCCAGTGGAAAAAAGACAGTGACCTCACAGCTATTTTGATGATTACAGGTGTGTGAACCCTCTTTACTTCCTTGTAATTAAAGGTCAAAGCCACAGACTTCCTTATTTTAAAATTGACGAGGTTTGCACCATCATTCCAGTTATTTTCTTTCCACATTCAGCTATTACCTCTCTCTATGTCACAATTCAGACAGTCTCCTGTGAGGTATATTCTTTGCAGTACTATAAAAACTAGTAAAACAGGAGAAAACCATTGATTCAAGTCCTTTCTTCCCTGCAGCCCACTAAAATCCTCTTAAGGGTTTTATGCTGCTGAAAATCACTATGATACCCAGCTGCCTTCCACTATATTATCTAGAAAAAGGGAATTTTTAATGATGTGGTCGATTTTCAGAGGTGAAAAATGTCTTGGGTAAATATGAGACAGACAAAGATGATAATGACAGGTAGTTAATAACAGTTTTTGTGATAATGAGGGGAAAATCATAATAACGAGGGGTTTTAAAGTAACTTCAAAACATAAATTTGCCTATTATACACCTTGATCTCTTTCAGCTCTGACATTCAAAGCACATTCAATTATTAGTAAAACAATTGAGATAAACAAAATAAATCCATTTCACCTTGACTTTAATATTAGCAAGAAGACAGTCAGTCTGTATTTAAGATATCTGTCCTCTTTCCCTTCATTCTAGGTTTGAAAGCAATACCTAGAACTGCAATTAAATAAGTTTAGAAAAAGAAAAACATCATGGTGGTACTTCATGAATTTTAATTACAGCAAATGTAAATGAATTGTGTGTTATGTAACATATTACGAAAAAGACTAAAGAAAGATATTGTGTGTATGGTCTCTTTTTTAGAGCAGTTCAAAAGCAAGACAAAGCAACACAGCATGAGTTAGGCAAATTTAAGATCATTCATGTGATGTTACTTATCAAAATGTCAAGCATAACCTGAAAACTTCCTGTCAGCAGTCCCAAATGTCATAAAAAGAGAAGCTTACCAGGCAATACAGGACCTTTTCCTTTAGACAGAGGTGTGATTTGAGTTCAGGCCTGCGAGCAAGGAAACATTGTTTTAACGCAAGCTTTGAGACCAGATACGCTTTGTAGTATTGGATGGAACCCTTAATCCTCTGTAGAATTTCCTCCGGAGTAATACGAAAAGAACAATATTTGCTGAAAGTGCTGTTACCCAGATCACTTATCTAGTAAGACAAAATAACTGTAGAGCTATGAAAGCAGAATTCCAGTAATGTGAGTATCACTGTGGTGAATTTAACATTGTATGGATAAATGACTCAGATAAGTAAGTAAATAAATAAATATATATCTCAATGTTATGTTTTATTGTTTCATCCTTATGTGATCTACTCAGACATCTGTAGTTCAAAACACAATGAATATACAAGATACAGATCAGAGCCATGGAAATTTTTACTTAACAAACTTTACTGGCATTACTTTCCTTGTTCCTGAATTGCTTGCAAAAATAAATTAGGATTTCTTGACATTTATTGTCTTGAATTATTCCTATAAATTATTTTTATTCTCTTCTTTCATATGATGTCTTGATTCTATGTATCATCAAGTCTGATGATGATTCTGAGCCATTTTTCTTGGTCTCATTACTCTTTCATGATATTGTCCTTGACTGGGTAAATGAAACATTAGGAAAATAAAAACATAAAAATGTGTTTATGCATTTATAAATGAGCTAGACTGAGGTAATACTGGCTATCAAGCTCATCTGCTTACCTTAAATATCTGGAAGTTGTGATTCTAAGCCACGCTAGACATCTTAATCATCTTGTTTACTCATTGAAGAGAAATAGCAATCTTAGCAGGTAATTCCTCTAACATGCCTTAAGGTGATACAGTCACAGAATCATAGAATCCTTTAGGCTGGAAAAGACCCTTAAGATCATCGACTCCAACCATTAACCTAATATTGCCAAGTCCACCACTAAACCATGTCCTTAAACACCACATCTACACATCTTTTAAATAACTCTAGGGATGGTGACATAACCAGCGCAGCCTGTTCCAGAGTTTGATAACCCTTTCAGTGATCTTTTTTTTTTCATAATGTCCAATCTAAACCTCCTCTGGTGCAACCTGAGGCCATTTTCTCTCATCCTATCGCTTTCTGCTTAGAAGAAGAGACACCCACCTTGCTACTACCCCTTTTCAGGCAGTTGTAGAAGGTGATAATGTCTCCCCTCAGCCTCCTTTTCTCTAGACTAAACCCCAATTCCCTCAGCAACTTTTCATAAGACTTGTTCATCTCAGATTAATTGTCAACATTTATATATGCAACACACACATACACCTGTTTAATCCTGCAAAGCTGCCATGCCTTCTGTGCTCTAGTCCAGAACAGCACAAGTGTTTGAAGGTCACCTACCTTGTCTGCCAAAGCTGTCAGAAAATAGCACTATGACACTTATTTTTGGCCTGGTATGATTAATTCTGTTGCAGTCACCCAACTTAAAGACACCTACGATGGGACTGATAGTTTGTGAAGATGTAACACATTTTCTTTAAATATATATCCACTAAACTGGAGAGAGAGAGAGGAAAAAAAAAAAAATAATAAAACTCAGTTTAATACCTATCTAAACAAAAAATCCTGAAAGATTATGTGAATATAGAAGTAAGTCAGCTTTAGGTGAAATATGAGAAGATGCATTCTGATACATACTATGTAGTATGAAGCTAATTAATGGACTACACTAATCTGGCATAGCTTTACCTTTTTATATCAGCTCTAAAAATCATAAATCCCCAGTCACTAGAGATTAAAAACTGAATTATGAATGTTTGTCCCACACTGAAGAATATATACTTCTTTACAGTCTCTACAAGATTCTAGGCTGAGAATAGCACATAATAAGAAGTTAGGTTTGTATAGCACAAACACCATAGATCTTGTAAAGTGTATTATGTACTTCATAGAACTCTGGAAACACTTTGAGAAATATTTTTAACTTCTTAGAAAAGAAAAACCAAGTAATGACCACCAAGAATTTTATTTGGAAAAAAAAAAAAAAAAAAAAGTAAATTTTTAGGTTTGATATTTAGGAAAATGGTGTATTTTTTGTATTCTAAATTTCTCTGTGAAACCAAAGCATTCTCATATGCCCTTTATTCCTCTATGTGCCTAATGTGTTCCTGGCGATGGATTGTTGCAATAAATTCTGTCTCCCTCAGGTGCTGCTGTTCCATGAAGAAGTGAAAAAAAAGGCATTTGCTTCTTTCGTTCTTCTAGACCAGAGAATAAATACCTTGACCACTGGAAGGTAGTCATAAGCTTACTTTCTCTTTTTATTAACAGTATCTCACTGGACACTAAAAGTTTTAATGCTGCCTGAAATATACAGGAGGAATTAGCATCTAAAGTAGCCCAATTTCTATTTCTAATTTTGCTAATTGCTTATTAACAATTTTAATTATACAGGGGTATGTGAGGGAAAATCAACCCGTGTGTTCTTTAAGCACTGTCCCAAACTGATAAGCAATGGCAGACTCTAGGTTATTATTTCCTTGACAACACTGGACTGAAGTCATGATGGGGACTAGCTGACAGTGCAGCAGGGACACTTATAATCAGATGCATAAAGCCTAGAGGGATGGCTTGGGCACTCAAGCCCCTCCAGTATTTACGTTTCATATTAAACATTTTAAGTGAAGATAATGATTTTGTCTCATTGCCCTTTCCCAGTATTTTAGAACAGCCATGCACCCATGGTCATAAAAAAAGGCAAAATTAACTCCACTGCAAATAGAGAGGAACTGCTGCAAGTTGAAAAAAGAAATGTCACTTTTACTACAGTTATGTTGACACTAATTTTTAAGGAACATTTTTCAGACTTCCAGGTCCATCTTTTGCTCAGGAGATAAACAGCTAAATTAATGTGGTCTCTTCTAAAAGTTGGCAGAAGACTCTCGCTAAACACAAACATCAAGTTCCTCAGTAACGGCAACAGTAATCACAGCCCCGCATTTTGGTGGTTTCGAAGTTACCTCTTAATGAATATAAGTATTATAATTTATCTCAGAGCAGTGCAGATGTCATTCCTAAGGCCATAATTAGATATTTTAAAAAACAATGAGAAATCACTTGGCCATTGTTTGGTACCCCAGCCTCAACTGCTGATAACCACAGTACAGATAATCTACCACCTCACGAAAGCTATTAAACAAAGTACTTAACTACTGCAAAGTCATGTTTGCTAAGTAAAGAATTAAGAAATATTCCTCTAAAAGTAGAAATGTGTTTAAAAATACAATGAATGTTTTACAAACAGAACTTGAGATGAAGCTGACAAGGGACATACCACTGTCAAAGTAATGATGTCTTTTGTAACAGAATCTTAATTAATCAGGATATATGAGCATAGGAGTTGTTCAACTTATAAGCAGGAAGTTGACTTCCACTAACACTTTTTCCCCTCGTATGCAGTGCTATCAACTGCTTTTATGGAGCTTTAGTCTACTTAACTGTAGAGACTGGAAAAAAGAAGGGTCCCAAGAAAGGTTGAAACATTGACGTTTGAAGTCAGAAAAACAGTTGTGTACTTTGTATCCCTTTTGAGAAATCAGTATTGTTATTTATTGAATAATAGCCTGCAAAAACCAGAATTTCCAGTTACGATTTCTAAATTATAAACTCTGTGACAACATATACCTTCTTGTGGTTAAAATTAAATAAATATATAAATAAAATTACATTAATAAAATCATTTAACTAAATCAGTTAAGGCACCAGAAGAAAACTACCTTGACATCTATGTGACCTTTACAGTTGATTACTACCAAACAGGAAGATCATCATAATGTTGTCCAAAAGGTAACTCTCACTCTCCTGTCTCAGAAAGTGGGGAAGCTGAAGGATTTCGAAATCAAAACTGAACCAAAGACAAACTTTCTCATAATTTGCAATTAGACATTGTTATAAAACTGTGACTGTAATCAAAAGTTTGTTATATTTTGATTGTTTGTTTGTTTGTTTGTTTGTTTGTTTTAAAAAAGGATGTATAAAGTGGATGGTGTGTGGAACCTTAGAATGCAGACTGTCACTTCTAATTATTAAGTATTAAAGCTCAGTGGTAAAGGCTTCATACAGCTGGGGAATTTGCAATGTATTTGAAATCAGTGAGGTCAGGTCAGTGCCAGTGATAAAATTTTGAAGCAGATGAGTTCCAGATGTAATCTTACGTAACAGCTCATAGATTCCTTAAAACTCATATATAGAACCAATAACTGCTTCTTTCTTGTCTTCATTTCTTTGTCTGAAAATCTTGTAAAAAATTCTAAATTACAAAACCCTGTCAGAGTTTTAATGGCTTGAATTCATGCATAGAAATGAACAAATAACCTCTCTGCAATTATATTGTAATCTCAACACTAACTCCTAAGTCTACTAATACAAGCTTTGTAGATTAAGCAGTAAGATTAACTCCTATATTCCCCAGACATTGCTATGCTAAAGTAAAAGAGGCATGAGGAGGTGAAATAGTTCATTTGTAATGAATACAAACAAATCTCACCATAGAGAAAATTTCATCATCTGAGAGACAGAGGATTGTCTTTCCTTAGATACTAATACGTCACTGTATAATTGTTCCGTGATGTTTTTACCAGCTCTAGATAAAAATAAGAAAATAAAACAAACAAACAAACTTAGCTACAGGAAAAATGTTTTGAAATATTAGTAGATATTATTTTAATTGAAAATATCAAGTTCAAAATCAATTGCTAGCTGGTTTAAAGCTGAAGTCTGATTGCCTAAACTGTGTCAATAGAAACAAACATTTAGTTTGGAAGAAAGCCAAAATAATTGGTTTCATTAGGATTTTTAAAATAGTGTTTCTGAACTGTAAAGGAGTAATTTTATCACATCTTATGACTGAAAAAAAAAAAAAGTCTTTAGAGAGTGTTTGGTTTGGTCCATGTTAAATATTTTTCTTAGGATGAGGAATATTTAACTCTTGATATTTTTCATTTTTCATTCTCATTAACTATAAAGAGAAGAAAGTCAAAGTGATGGTCACAATCACAGCTGTCTAAGTTTCAATAGTTTAGAGTTAAATGAGATTAATCCTGTTCAAGATGCACATTTTAGGTAGGACTCATTTAGCGAATCATAGTTACCTAGAGTGAGGACATCTGCGCATAAGCTTGGTGACTACCTGTCCATATAAAACTTTCCTCCACATCTACAAGGAAAATCCTCTCATGGAGGCTAAAACAATTGATTTTGTATGGTCACTTGCTAGATACGTAGAACAAGGAACAAGAACATCATAATTCAAGTTGAAATTAAGACTATTTCTAAAAGAACCTTCTGGTACTGTTCACTGTGGTTATAACAAAAGTTCATATTGCAGTAGTTTGCAATGGGGAAAACCCCATCTATCTGTTTGGCTTATCCTTTGAATTTTCTTTTTGACTGCCTAAAAATATTTTGAACTGCTAAAATCTCTGACTGCTGCAAAACTAAGGTAGAAGAACTTTGTGCTTCAAATTATTCTGTTGCTTTTCTGACATTAGACTTCCACATCATGCATCAGTAGAAACTTTTAAGCACAAAGTCATTAGTCATTTTGAAACACAACAAAGGCCAATCAATTCAATTACATGAGCTGACTTGATAAACTTCTATTTTGCTTATATAAAAATAAATAATCAAAATTAAGCCACACCAGTAACCAAACTACTCAGAAAAGTAATATATGCAATGTTACAGTTCATTCCTGCAGATTTCATTTCGCTTTCAAAAGGTAAGCAGTGTTAAATATGTTGGATGGGTCCACTAGAATTGACTGTGCAACCTAGTGTTTCATTAGTTCCATAGAATAACAATTAAGACAGGTTGCCACCGAAATTTCGAGAGAAAAGAACTCAAGTGAGTTAGTTAATCATATTTACAAATGGCCCTCTCATATAATGATTCACTTTGGCCTCAGTTTCTTTATATATATTAAAAAAAAAAAAAAAAAAAAAAAAAAGCCATCACATTAAACCATTGATTCACTAGATTTTCAAAAACTGTATTTTATGACATTATATTATAAATATTTGCTTATAAGCACTTTTCTTACAAGTCTTTATGACCTTCTCCCATTTTAAAATCCTCTTTGGGAATATAGTATATCTTATCTCATGTTTATAGGAAAGTATACACACCTCTGTATGAATACTTTTCTGTATGTTTTGTACACACTGTCTTACTTCAGTCTGTCAGCCGTAAAACAATAAACTTGTTCCTTGGTTCCCCAACTGGAATATCACAATCTTCAATGCCCAAAGCACTTAAATTCTTCAGATTAGTGTTTGCAAGACAAATCCCTTCTCCTCCTCCTATCCCCTCACACTTCCATCTCCTTTATTCACAATAAAAAAATTTATCAAAGCTCTGTTTTCCTCACAAATTAGTTAAAAGGCAAGAGGTGTTCAAGGTACCACAGTAACATACCATGTCAAATTGTCTTATTGCTGACATGGAGAAAAGTTACGAAGTTGGAGTTTCATCTGTCATGAAACATCTTATTCTCTGCCAACTGGGATTAATTTAAACTAATTGTGTGTTTCTGTTTTTTATCTTTATTTATGCTTTGAAAGGAACAGCTGGTAAGTATTTTGTTCCACTATGAGTTTTTTTTCATTATTATTAAAAAAGCAAAGAATTATGGAGAACAAGTAATACTAGATACACCCTAGCTGCAGTGAACCAGCTGTCATTGCATTGTGAATTTGTATGCAGAGGTCTGAATTTCATTTAATAGTTAATTAGAATGGGAATTAGGCCTTACCTCCTTCCCAGATTGTGGTGAATGACAGAGTTTTATTTTGGGCCAGTGATGTACTTGGCTTTCACTTTTCCAGGATATCATCTTGGACAAACCATTTGTGTACCGCTGTATTACTGAAACTTCAAAGTGAACAAACAAACAGAAAAAAATAAATAAATACATAAAAGCATCTGAAAGCAAACAAAATAAATCTGCATTATATAGCTGTGTTAACAAGATGGTAGTTTTTCAAGGTAAATTTGATACATCAACAAGGGGTCTGAATTAAAACATAGACACATACTGTAGCTGTTAAAGTGCAAGCCACGATGGTGCTCTGAAACGTATGAGGATATTGGATATGTCTCACATTTTGTAGCTTTTCTCTGCATATTGCAGCAACAGCTGAATGGTTCAGCATGCTGATTTTGGACTGCTGAGGGTGAGTGTCTGGAAACAGAAGCCAGGGTCTCCCTTCTGTGTATGGCTCTTTTCAGTACCTGGCAAAAGGGAAAGCAAAATCCATCCAGAAAAGTTTGAAGGGAACAGCTTTCAGTTGACATGTAACCTTTGTCTGTTGCAAGCAAGGAAGTGCTTAATATCTACATAATGCAGGCAACAAATAAATGTGTTTGATTCATACACATTTTATAGATGTGACACATTACTTGACTCGCTAAAACTTTTATTCTATACAGGTTAGGCCTAATAATAGGTTCTAAGATCATTAGTCACACATAGGTTAAGAGAAAAAAGTCTGACCAAAACTGATGTCTGAAGGAATATGCACCTGGAGATGGAAGGCAAAAAGAAACATTCCTTGCTTTTCCTGCCTTGTAATAGTTGTGCCATCACTCTGTCTCCTTCTGGGGTTTCTACCACATATGCTCCAAGCCAAACAAGCATGCTGTATCTTGCGGGTATTTCTTTACCAATTTATTTATATCTTTTAGTATTTGAAGAGAAACAAAGCTGTAGCCAAGTAGGCTCTAGAGCAATAGTGGCATACTGGTATACTGGTTGCCTGCATGTTGTAGTTTGGTGGTAGTTTTGTTTGTTTGGTTGGTTGGTTTGTTTTGTTTGTTTGTTTGTTTGTTTTTTGTTTGTTCAGGGGTTTTGTTTTGTTTGCTTTTGTTCTTTAACCTAGGATAAAAAGTTTTCCTCAGGAGAGTTAAAAAAATGAGTCTTATAGTTGAGCTGTGAGATCTGAGAACTACAGTAAATGCCTGTCTAAGTACATGAGAGAGCACACACAGCTCTGTTTCATTTGGTTCAACCACCTACTGTGTCAGTGGTTTAAAGTTAGAGAAAAAAGGAAACATATCAAAACAAGATGATGTTAGCGTACAAAGGGAAAGAGTTTCTCTCTCACTGAAATACTGAAAAGACCAACCTGTAAAAAGTCATAAATATAGACTGACACAGCTGTAGTCACTCCCGATCTCCAGTGAGGCAAGTCATGTTGTTATAACAGGATCACCACATAAAAACCTGGGTTTGCTTTTCTGTAAAAAATCCTTTTCTTAATGTTCCCTGTTATTCTAAGGATCACCACTTTTGGTTAAATGGTACCTTTTCTGAACACCACCAAGCAGATCAGTTCTCTCAATTCAACTGGTGTTCTTTCAGAGAGCAGGTCTAGGAGGATAGTAAGAATGTTATTTCAAAACTGTTTCTAGTTATAATGTGAGAGGAACCAAGCAATAATTCTAGGCACTTCACAGGATGAGAGAAGTGTTAACTTTCTCTCAGCTTGTTTAATTACTTTCTTTCAAGCTATTAACCATTCTGTAAACATCAATTCATTATCATATAAAACATTAAGTAACACAAACAATCCAGTTATTCTCAGCTACACTACACAAATTCTACATAAACTATTTACTCATATGGCTCCTACTTTCCACGCTGTTACAAATACTTTACTTTTTTTCTCCAGTAAGTCACTATGACACCGACTTTTTACCATCTTGTTTTGCTTTTGTGTTTGAAACTACACCTGTAGCTGAAGTAGCAGAAGTGGTAGTTCAGTTTTGAAACTCATACTTGAAGTTCTAGCTTAGCAAATATAAAATTATCCCAAGCATTTTGGGGGGATTTATGACTATATGTGCGTAAAATCTACTTACTATAGCTACTGGGTTAGAAATATGATTCAATGGTAATAACAGAATAAGATTAGAAGTAGAATTTAACTGGAGGATGAACAAAGTAACATTGCCAAGTCTGCCTTTTTCTCCTGAAATGAATGGCAAACACTTTTCCATTTCACTTTAACTGCAGTTGACCACTGAGCTGGTAAGCTGACAACAACACTGAACAGCCACTTGAGCAGGAAATAAATGCCTAAAAAAGTGGCAGCACTTAAGAGAAATGTCTGTGTTCAGCACTAGTCAGGTGTAAATTCACAGATCACTTTTCTATGTGATCTATGAAAGATCAAATCAAAGCATCATTTTAGTCAGATTAGTAGTGTAGGATGTAAAAGTTTTGCTGAATAGCCTCATTTATCCTCTTCTACTAACTACTGATATTGAGTTGTTCTTCTATTACAAAATTCTGTTTTCAGTTGTAAATCAGTCTTTAATTATACCCAGCAAGGAGGACAGGTACACTAGAATGTTTAATATTCTGTGGGTTTCCCTATTAGAGCTCCTGAAACTAATTAAAGGATGAAATTATGTCTCCAAGCTATACAGCCTAAAACATTCGTACCCCTCACCTTGTCTGTTCTAAAAATTAAGAAATGTCTATATGAGAGACAGATGGTGGGAAATTGGAAAGAATGGTTATGTAGATTTAATACACGTGTAGACGGAAATAAAGGGACCATCCAGTTCTTTGAACTATTGCTTGATTGGGTTGGGTGTGCTATATTGTCTATATTTTTTTAGCTCTGAAACATGACCTTCTTCATCAGAGTCATGACTGACTTTAACTTGAAATCTAACAAAATTAAATTCCTTACTCCCAAGATAACAGCAAGCCTGCATTATGGATGCACAATATCAGAATATTTAGTAGTTTTTAGCAGGAATCATTGAAGTATCAACACTGGAAAAATGCAGTCGTTGCTGTGTTTCAAGGATAAATAAATTAACGTTTTGTCAGATGTTAGGTACAGAACAGTTGGAAAACCAAGGTACCAAAAAAACATGCAGTTAATTGTGAAATAATTTTAGTTCTCATATTAATGGTATCACAGTACCTCTATATAAGAAATATAGTATTTTCTTTTTCACTTGTAAAGAGGATTTTACTTGTTCGGTTGACTTTTTTTTTTCACTGGTCTAAAACCCAGCTGGCAGGATGAGGAATTGTAACTTCCCAAAATTTTCCATAAATGCTGATCAGTATCACATCACATCCCAGAAAGTTAAGTGAAATTCCCAGTGAAGTCAGCTACTAAAGAAACAAGAACAGTTGCAGGGAACACACATTACACAAATTCAGAGTGCCAGAATATAAGAATCTGTATGTCCTATCAATAGTGATGGTTGAAAAATGTGAATTATGCCCTGCATGCAAGGAAGTTAACTGTGACAGGAAAGACACTATTTTATAATCTTATTTGAAATCAAACAGAGCGCTGTTCAACTGGTTCCAATGGAACTTGTTTGGGTGGCTTCCTCAGGTAGAGGAAAGAATTTTTGAGGGCCAAAGTGACTACAAGCAGCACATTTGGCACAGCCAGTATGGTTCTGGCTAAAAGAAGTTCATGAACTGCAAAGGAAAAGTTGCAAGACAGTTCCAATCAAACAACATAAGAGCCTGAACCATATTTTTCATATACTGAATGCCTTGCTTCTTGATCTCGTTGCTTTGCTAAAATGTTGTGGTGTTGTTTTTTTTTTTTTTCATTCAGAAAAGCAATCCCAAATCTAATTAGTCTAATTTCAATATAACTGCTACATCCCTTGACAAAGTTTTGTTTCAAAGATTTGGAATTTTCTGATAAAATACGTATTTTGCAAAAAAAAAAAAAGAAAATAGAAAAAATCCACAGCCAGCTCTATGTTTCTAATATCTCCACTACTTTCTGTAGATATATGGTACCAATTCTTTTTTATCCTCAGCCAGAGCTTTTTTTTCCCAAAATATTTGTTTTATATCCAAAGTTCCACTCTGTCAATACACTCGATAATAAAATAAAAAGAAAAAATGAATGCTTAGCTCATTTTCCTCCATTATTTTAGCAGTGTCCTCTGTAGAGGAAAGGGCAAATGTGAGGTGCATACCCACACACAGATATGTATACACAAATATAGGAAAAGTATTATTATTATCCAGATACCTTTGAATGAGGGATGTGTAATTATTTTCCTCTTCCCTTGTGTCTGATTCTGTTTTGTGCCTTTATTTCTTCCACATGAATCCTAGAATTGCACTCCTTTAAAATGGCAGTAACTACAAACAGAATCTGAATTGTGAGTTCCTTAAGTCCATGACTGCACCTTTACTTAATTTTCTGGTCACTGTTGGAGCTATGGCTCAGTGTTCAGGGAGAACCTGGGGGAGGGGGAAGGGCACTGTGGATATTCTTCAGCAGAATTTGTGAGTTTTTGCCTCTGGCATTCAGGTTGGAATGTCCCTTCTGATTACGATCTGCTGAAAAACTCCTGAGGATGTGACTGTACATTTCAAAAAGCAGAGAAAGTGGATGTTACTTCAGATTGCTTCTCCACTTTCTGAGTTAAATGTATGCTAGAATAACAAAGGAAGCTGAGTTAAACATTTTTTTTTGTTGTTTTAACACTAAATTGGTATGCCTAACTAGCACAGACAAAATAAAATACCATTACAAACACCCCCAACAACCCCTAGCTTTTATAACTGTATATATATATATATATGTATATATATATATATATAATGTCCAAGAATGAAATTTCTCAATATTTGTTAGGTATTTTGAACAAGTTTTCTTTCACTGGATACTGAAGACCTTAATGAACTGGGATGATTTTTGCTTTCCTAGTTTACCTTTCTTCCTAGATCTAGTATGTTGTAATAGTGTCATGTTTCCACTATTTATTAGAAGCAATTCCGTGTTCCTGCATGTTTCCTGATTATTCTCATATCTTGATTGGGACAGTTAAGCAAAGATGCTTTGATATTTTCTGTTTCAGCTATAATTCTAATAAAAAAGCAGATATTCTTTCCCTCTTGTATTTTCAATTTAGAACAACTATATCAGTTTCACCACCTACACACCTATATGTATTATTTTATAAGTGTTTGTGACAATTCAAAACTGCCTTGTGATGCACTCTTTGGGAAACCAGGTTTCAATTGAAAAGCATTGCCATTAATTAAAAAAAAAAAAATCTCATTTGTTATCCAGCTTCCAGAAAACAACCTTGAAAAATCTAAGAAATACTAACCTTTGAAGATGGTGGAGAACATATTCATTTATATTAACATCTTTTTATTGTACTAAAATAGTTTGAAGGAAACTTAAAACATGTAAAAAAAAAAAGTAGTCTTAATGAAAATGGAATTTGGAAAACTTACTGTCATTCTAAAAGAAACTCAGAGGTAAGCTACCACAGAGTTTTAAGGCATCTAACAGAGCTAGTATCCCTCGGTTTCTTATGAACAAACTGGTCTTGTTTTACAGGTAAATTATACCTCTGTCTTCCTATAGATAACACAGTATACACAAGGGAAGACTTATTATATGTTACTGTAAACATTCTCATCATGAAGAATTTTGTTGCTGTGTTTTTCAAGAATTCTTGTACCAAGAGGGTGCCTAAGGGAACTGTATGGGCACTGAGAGCTAGATGACCTGGAGGTAACAAATGTTGTTACTACTTTTTTGTGTGCAGTGAAAATGAGACACCTAAAACACAGTCTTTTGTTGTTTTGGTGGTGGCTGTTATTTTTGTCAATGGAAACCAGCCATTGTGACATAAACAAATTACTGGCTACTATTCCGCATGCTACATGGCTACAAAATGCCTGTAGAATTAGTTTTAAACAAAGATAAAATAAACTTCCTGTCTTGTAAAGAAAGCCCATGCAATCATAAAACAGTAGTTTGATGTTTCCCACTAAAACAGTTTGTGAACACTTCTTATCTCATAAAGACAGAATGCAAATAGGAAGCTGATCCTACTGTTCTTACACAAAATTCCTTTAAATTCAATGAGATTTTTGTATGGGAGAAGACTACAAGCCTGGACCAATACTAGTAATGTTCAGTGATCTAGATAGACTGTGAAGCTGTTGAAGATTTTTAAGTGGAGTAAACATACAGCATGCTCAGCAGACAAAAATCTGTATGTTTTCACTATAAACACCTGCAAGGCAGGCCAGCAGTTAACCTTGCAGATTAAAAAGAAAGAAAGAGCTACGGGAGGCTAGTTGATCCATTCTGTCAAAATGCCAGATGGCTGTAACTCTTTGCTTTTGTATATTAAAACTTGCCCCAAGGCTTTTTGTCTCTTTTATTTCCTCCTCTCCTTGTCTAAAACAACATGCTGGCTCCACGGCTGGACAAATGCAACAACCTTCTCCTTCTGCACAAAGAAATAAACAAACAAACAAATAAAAAAAGCTTTTATGGTAAGACTAACATCTGGTGTCAATAAGATTTTAAAGAGAATATCACTCTTGGAGGGCATCACTTCACCTTTTCTCTCCAGTTTAATTTAATAGGTAACACATATGCTTGAACTCTTTTAAATCTGCCAGAGTGTGTTTATATCCAACTTTATATTTGTCTTAGAAAATACAATATGAAGGGGAAAATTAAGTTAATTATTATAAAATGTGTGTGTATTTTTGTGGTTACAATATTGACAGACTTCAGATGAGGTCCCCGAGATGAATCTTTCTCTTACAAATTTCTCTTAGTAAAGTCAGTTTCTCAGCTACTTTGCTAGAGTTGCTAGAATGTTGTCCAATATGTGGACATGCTGGAATTTGCAAAATGAAGGAGAGCTATTTGTCAGCTCTGAAAAATCTACATGCTTAGTATGCATATATAGCCATTTCTACAGTGAATTAAGATGTTAATAATCCTTCTTTAAATGTGTACTGATTGTTAGCATTGCTTTTGTTTAGAAATGAGGTAAGATCTTTCTCAAGAACTGCAGCACACTCACCCCTCACACACTTCCCATGTTTTAGATGTGAAAATTCTAGGATCAGATGAGTTGTTTGAATCAACCTTAAAATAAACCTCACCTAGTGTAAGAGGAAATACGAAGGCATTTCTTCGAATTGATTGTGTCAGCGGGAGCTGAAGGCACTAGGCTGTATTTCTTAAAGTAATTTATTAGGTAACTCTGAAGAGCTGGTCATCATCTTTTCTACGCTCTCTGTAGACATAGTGAAAACACAGTCTGACTATGAAAAGCTCTTCCATGCGGTAGTGCATCTCCCTTCATGCAAGTAAGTGAAATACAATCCAGTTTTGAATAAATACATGTTCGATCTGTATAGTTTGTGCTGTAATTCCTTTTCCCCTCATCACAACAATGTCTTCAGTAGAGAGTTTTAAAGAAAAAACAAAAAATTATTAATCACTGGCCACCTTCAAAAGCTAGCAAAAATATTATCAGCAGTGAATTCAGATATCACAGATGTCAAGGAAAATATTAAACTTAAGTATCTCCTTATTTGTCATCAATTTTACTGTTTTTTTTTTTTTTTTTCCTTCTTCTGCAGTCCAGTCTGAAGTGCCCATGGGTGATTAGCCTGCTGGG
Organism: Patagioenas fasciata; assembly: GCF_037038585.1. NCBI lineage: Eukaryota > Metazoa > Chordata > Aves > Columbiformes > Columbidae > Patagioenas > Patagioenas fasciata. The sequence continues at coordinate 36,286,218 of NC_092520.1, forward strand.
GTAGGTTAAACACCAGTGAAGCATGATATTAACTAATAAATAGAGAAATTTCCATAAACCATGTACTAAAAAAGAAAGGAAAAAAAAAAAAAACACAACGTCTTTACTGCCAAGACTGACTGACTGTTATTAGCTGAGGGAATGACAGAAGAACAGAAATGGTTACTGTATGGGACCTATGCTAAGAAGGTTGTACTTATGCTGCCTTTAAGCAGCATACAGCTTATTTTAATTTTTTCATATGATATATACATTATAAATTAAAAAAAAAAAAAAGAGTTTGGTTCTATTTTTAGCAATTTATTTAATTTTTAATATTTCTTCTAGAATTTAAAATGATCTTAAGAATAGCCAGAATAATACTTACCCCAATAGCTGCTAAAATGTAATTCCAAGGAAGTTCTCAATATGTTTATAAATGCTGTGTTTAACAGCCCTAGTGACAGTCAAATTCCTTTAGCTTTTTTCCCCATTTCTAATTTTGACCTTCAACACTTGGCAATATAAAATCAAATATTTTCCACCAACTTGTTCAACATTACATGCTCCTGTAAAAAGTCTCTCTCCAGCTTACCTGTAGGCTCCCTTTAGATAGTGCAAGGCCACTACAAGTTTTCTCCAAGTCTTCTCTTCTTCAGACTGAACAACCCCAACTCTCTCAGCCTGTCTTCATAAAAGAGGTGTTCCAGCCCTTTCATCATTTTTGTGACCCTCCTTTGGACTCACACCAATAGGTCCATGTCCTTCTTAAGTTGAGGGCTCCGTAGCTGGATGCAGTACTCCAGGTGGGGTCTCACCAGTGCAGAGTAGAGGGGCATAATCACCTCCCTCGACCTGCTGACCACACTCCTTTTGATGCAGCCCAGGATTTGGTTGGCTTTCTGGGCTGCAAGCACACATTGCCAGCTCATGTCTAGTCTTTTACCACCAGTACCCTCAAGACATTCTCTTCCGGTCTTCTCTCAGTCTATATTGATACCGGGGTTTCCCTGACACAGGTGCAGGACATTACACTTGCTCTTGTTGAAACTCGTTAGGTTTGCATGGGCCCACTTCTCAATCTTGTTCAGGTCTCTCTGGATGACATCCTCTCCCTCAGGCATGTCATCTGCAAATTTGCCCTGGATGCACTCAATCACACTGATTCATTGATGGAGATATTAAACAGTATTTGTCCCAATATGGACACCTGAGGGACATCAATATTGTGACAAAGTAGAATTTGTTAACTTCACATAAAGTATTGAAGTCTTGAGATCATTATCCTTGTCAGTATTGTCAACTAGAATTAATACTAGGACATTTAGTATTTTTTTTCAATTAGTATGAGTTGAAACATCTATGGTTTCTTTAGTAAATAATTTAATATGTGTCTGCTTTAGAAGAATACTTAGAATATTGCACAAAAAATAATGGTATTCTGACTAATGCAAAGTTTGTATTTCAGTTGTGGTTTTTTCGTAGAACATAAATTGACTAAAATACATTGCAAGTGCATTTCTTTATTATAATAATTCTTTCGCACATTATCACACTCTTCCTTCAAAAAACAGGGATAACTGCAGAAAGAAAGAAAATGGAAGATGAGGAAGAAATTTCTATTGCACATTGTTAGACACCTGTCTTGGTCTTTCTTTTGTCTACTTGTTGTTATCTCAGTGTAGTCACCTATAGTACCACCGGGATATCCTGTAAGATTGAAATGTCTACATTATTCTGGCTAAATTTGTCAATAATCCTATAACTGAGACATTTTCTGGAAAGTATTTTGTGGAACAGCTATTGATATAGGTCTGACTCACAGAATCACAGAGTTACAGAATATTAGAGATTAGAAGGGACCTCAAAAGATCATCTAGTCCAATCCCCCTGTCAGAGCAGGAACACTTAGATGAGGTTACACAGGAATGTGTCCAGGCGAGTTTTGAACGTCTCCAGAGTAGGAGACTCTACAACCTCCCTGAGCAGCCTGTTCCAGCATTCTGTCACCCTCACGGTGAAGAAATTTCTTCTCAAATTTAAGTGGAAACTCTTGTGTTCCAGTTCGAACCCATTATCCCTTCTCCTACCATTGGCTCTCACCAAGAAGAGACTGGCTCCATCCTCATGGCACTCGCACTTTACATATTTGTAAACATTAATAAGATCACCCCTCAGTCTCCTCCGAGCTAAAGAGACCCAGTTCCCCCAGCCTTTCCTCACAAGGGAGATGCTCCACTCCCTTAATCATCTTTGTTGCTCTGCACTGGACTCTCCCAGCAGTTCACTGTTCTTCTTGAACTGAGGGGCCCAGAACTGGACACAATATTCCAGGTGTGGTCTCACCAGGGCAGAGTAGAGGGGAAGGAGAACCTCTCTCGACCTACTAACCACCCCCCTTCTAATACACCCCAGGATGTCATTGACCTTCCTGGCCACAAGGGCACAGTGCTGGCTCATGGTCGTCCTGCTGTGCACCAGGACCCCCAGGTCCCTTTCCCCTACGCTGCTCTCTAATAGGTCATTCCCCAATTTATACTGCAACCTGGGGTTGTTCCTACCCAGATGCAAGACTCTACACTTTCCCCTGTTATATTTAATTAAATTTTTCCCCACCTAACTCTCCAGCCTGTCCAGATCTCGCTGGATGGCAGCACAGCCTTCTGGTGTGTCAGCCACTCCTCCCAGCTTGGTGTCATCAGGAAACTTGCTGATAGTACACTCTATTCCCTCATCCAAATAACTGATGAATATAGTGAATAATACAGGCCCCAGTACTGACCCTTGAGGCACTCCACTAGATACAGGCCTCCAGCTGGACTCTGCCCCATTGACCATGACTCTCTGGCTTCTTTCCTTCAGCCAGTTCACAGTCCACTTCACTATCATCTGACTGCTGTTGCCAAAAACATTGTTCTAATTATGCAGTCTCAAATAGTCTTCTGTGTATTAGTTTTAAAGTAAGGGATTTCTGTTGGAATATATCATAACACACATTTCATTGCAATCTGAGGCAGAATAGTGGGAAAACATTTTATTTCAGAAAGCAAATTATATGTGAATAACAGTTAATAAAATAAAAATAAGAGCAAATTCATTCAGTTCTGATGTAATGGATTATGTTTTATTTTTTTAAAATGCAGTTCTGAGTTAATTTTAACTTCATAGACTGGTATCATTTCAAGTAATATTTTTTTTGAGAAAGAAAACATTTATCAAAATTTTTGTGAATTAAAAACTTGGTGGCTTGGCTTTTATGGATGAATAGTAAAGGTTTCTTTCTCATACAGCAATTGTACCATCCTACCTTATCTGTTTGAAGCTTGAAAACATGAAAGAAAGACACAGACTTTTCTAAGAATAAAGAATCACATTCATCGTATTATTATGTTTTTCAGCCAATGAATATCACATGGCTTTTGGTGCAGTTTCCTAACAAGAGGCCAGATGCTGTTGTTAACAATAATATTAGTTGAATATCAGCTCACATTCCTTCTTGCTATTGCTATCTGGATTTGTGTACCTTGTCTTACTAAAGTTCTTTCAAGAAAAACAAATGTAACTAACTAGAGTGATGGTGATAACACACATGTTTTGGTGGGCAAGAGATTGGGAGGGGACACAGCCATGACAGTGGACCCAAACTGATCAAAGGGTTATTCTATACTGTATGATGACATGGTCAGCAATAAAAAATTGGAGACAGGAAGATGGGCAGATATTAGGTACTAGGAGAAAGGAGGATGGGCAGATATAAGGTGTTTGTCCTGTTGAGGAAGGGAAGTGAGAGGTTGGCTTGATGGGCATGGGGCAGCCACGCGAGGTCCACCAAAGAGCTAGAGCCAAAAGATATGTGGAGGTAGCCGGTAATGCTAATGAACACATAGGTATTCCTTATAACTTACTTTAACTGTTCTTCTACAAGAAAGAGGAATAGGTATTTTGCTTTTAGTTTGACCACTATGTTATTCATCTGAACTAAACATGCTTTGCTGGTTTTTCTACATGATATTGTCTTTTCATTTTTTTAAACCAGTATTAATATCAAAAACTCCTCAATACTCTATTCATATACTGTGAATAAACAAAGAATATATATAGGTTATTTTGCGTGCTACATGAGGACTGTTGCTTTCACTGATTGACTGAAGAAATGTTTATCGTTGCTATTGTTTGATTTCATACTATATTGGGTGATATAATGCTGTTGGATCATTTTAGGTCTTATTGTTTATTTTCTTCTCTTCAGTGCACTACTCTGTCCTTTATTCTGTATAAACTCCCAGTTGCTAAGCAGAAATTTCTTTTACCAAAGAGGGGCCTTAAAACCTTCATAGGGTCTGCAGTAGGGATTTAACTCTAACTTTATATTCCTTCCAACTCATAGCCTTTAAAACTCTCTGAATTTGGTTCACATTATGACTCAATTAAATTCAGTTAACATCACACATTTGTTAGAAACCTACTTTCCATGCATTTCCAAACTTGCCATCTTGTAACGAGAGTAAGTCATAAACCCTACAATACCACCTGAGTAAAGAGTAAATTAGGCAAAACATGTCCAGAATACTTGTGGAAATCTCCAGCTTATGTAGTCACTTGTATTTTATATGTTATGTGATGGATATTGCATTTATATCAGAGGATAATGAAATATTTTACCTTCCAACTGTAACTGCAAAAGAGATGAAAGAATATTTGTTAATTTAAACAGGTTTACGTATGTGAGTCTAAATTACTTCTTATAATGGTAAAAGAGGACACCCTTGAACTCTCAGTCTTACAACATAACTCCTATCACTTGATTTTTTTTAAAAAAAATATTTATCTAAAGGAAAAAAACAACAATTTCCTAACTAAGTTGCTGCAGAGACTAGGACACATTAAACAGAGGATGACCACTGATATTGAGCAATTTTGAGCATTTGGTGGATTGCATGCAAATGAATTCTCCACTTTAGTATAGCCATATACAAATCATTAGGACAATGCTTGCAATTACTATGACATAAAATGTGTGTATCAGACAACTAGGTGAATATGAGTTCTCAGTGGAATCAGTGACCAAGAAGTTTTTTCTTCCCAATTTTTACATGTATTAATACGAGAAATTTTAATAGAATAAATTGTATTTTCTGTAAATTTGCAACAAGATAGTGTTTGCCAGAGATCTTGTGATTCTGTGACTGTGATAGACGTGACTGATAAAGAGCGGACTGTGGGGAAGTTAAATTTTGGGAAGATTGTTTTGTAAATCCTCCTGCACTGTCTTCAGTGTGTAATCAATACATTTTTCTGAAGATTTTTAGAATAATTTTATATTATCTACAAATGTAACTAAGAATATTAAGTCAATAAACTTCATATAACATATAGGAATAACCAATATAGAATGTTAAGATTTTAGAGAGTGCAAAGAGTTGTGAGAACACATTGTCACCATGTTATGAGGAAATACACATATTACCGAGAATTCAGAATAGAAACATCTAAATGAGTACTAACTGAAAAATGAAAGAGCTATGAAAGATTTGAGAACAGTCTGTTTAGTTTAATGTGAAAAGGCTTAAATAGCAATTTTTAGTATCATGCTGAAGTATCTATAAGAGAAATAAAAAGAGCAACCAGACTAATGGGTGTGAATAGATTAGTTTTTATAACATAAACTGGGTTTTCTTGGTACTACTGGAAATGCTAAAAAAAAAAAAATAGATTTTTTTATAACTGTTACTTTTATTCTGCGGCTGTATTTGCATGAGCAAATAAAAAAATCCACAATCAGTCACAACCAGCAAAGAAGAGTTGTTGGGTAAGATGAATCTGACTTATTTGATTATTTTATTTCCAAATCAGAATCATAAATTCTTGGTGTCTCTTGCTGTTATATGTATATATTTATCTGTAGGTACACAGAGAAGTATCATAATGCACAATGCCCACCTTTGCCGTGGGTAAAGTGGAAAATAAGTGTCCAAACCTGCAGTCCTTTACATATAGTACCTCTTGCCTCCTTCCAAATTTATTTTTTTCCACAGTTGTTGAGAAAAGAGCAATTTATTTCTGTGCATGAGTTTAGCATTTTCATTGTTTTGGTTTTGGTTTGTTGGAAGGAAGGAGGAAGGACATTCTATGAATTCTATGACTTGCCAATCCACAGTCATAGTTCAGGTTCCACCTATTCTGTTGGTCACCTAGTACTATTGCTGGGAGTGTTCCTTTTTCAGATGTCATGTGAGCCATTCTCTGAAGTATTTTCACTGTCAAACTGTTTTTCCTACTGTGTTTATGATGCCAAATGTAAAAACTACAGTTTCTCCTCATTTCCATATACAGCACTGGAAGACAGCATTTTCAGCCAAGAGAGATGTAAAGTAAAATTTTGCAGGTGGATCATTCCTCAAAAGACTCCTTTAAGTTGTCTTCACTGACCACTTGGTTTGTGTAACTACTGAAAGGCAAGAAGAAAATAATTGTTCTCACAATCAACAGGCAGAGAGACAAATTAAAAGACTGACTGTGTACTTCTTGCTTCTCAAATTGTCAGAGCTGTCTTTCAAATCCAAATTAACCTATTCCACAATCCAAATTTCTGCCACAGGTACAAATTACACTGAGTGAAAATACTGGTTACTTTATATGTAGTTCTCTTTATAATGGAGCATAAATTTCCTGATTTATTTATCAAGCGTTTGTTGAACATACACTGAAGTATGGAATTAATGAGATTGAAGGACATGAAAAACTGACTTCATATAATCATATAATTTGGGAACAGTCTGTTTTTCACATTCTAAATGTCTGGTACTAGCTTATAATAATGGCATAGATTATTGCATGCATACTAGAGGCTGACTTTTGCATACAAAAATCTAAAGGAAAATATATGAAAATGTATGTCAAAAGAAACAGCATAATTTATCCAAGAAGACGAGTTTTCTTATTTTCTATTTTTTTTTTTTTTCTGTTTGCTACTGTAAATATATGATTATGTGTTATGAACTACTCCTTGCTACAAAGTTGGTGAAGAGTTTGGAGGGGAAGCTGTATGAGGAGCAACTAAAGTCATTTGATTTGTTCAACCTGGAGAAGAGGAGACTAAGAGGACATCTCATCACAGTCTACAGTTTCCTCACAAGGGGAAGAACAGAGTAGGGGCACTGATCTCTTCTCTCTGGTGACCAATAATACTAGGACCCAAGGAAATGGCAGGAAGATGTGCCAGGGAAGGTTTAGGTTGGACATGAGGAAAAGGGTCTTCACCCAGAGGGTGTTGGAGCACTGCAACAGGCTCCCCAGGGACATAGTCATGACCTCAAGACTGGTAGTTTTCAAAAAGAGACTGGACAACGCCCTCAGGCATATGGTGTGAACTGTGGGGTCGTCCTATGCAGGGCCAGGTGTTGGACTCGATGATCCTTGTGGGTCCCTTCCAACTCAGGACATTCTATGATTCTATGGTTCTATATAACACCTGTCCATCACATAGTATGTGCCGTATTATGCCTGTAACGGCTGATTATTTGATTGAATATAGTTCTTGTTTCCACATTGATCCTACTTGAGAACCTGATAACTTGCTTCTTTAGATTTCTCACCCGAAAACAAGCTCTTTTCAATAAGTCTTCATTCCCATATAATTGTTTTGAATAGCAATCATTAATTCATTCATGTATTAATATTTTTCAGTTGTGTATACCTGCATAATACTTATTCCAAACACCCCAATAAGATATTGTTGTGGTTTAATCCCAGTTGACAACTAAACCCCACTGTTCATTCACTGTCCCCCAGTGGGATGGGGGAGAGAATCAGAAGAGTAAAAGTAAGAAAACTCATGGATTTAGATAAAAACAGTTTAATAGGTAAAATAAAAGTTGTGGACCCAAGCAAAGCAAAATAAGGAGTTAATTTAATACTTCCCATTGGCAACCAGGTATGCAGCCATCTCCAGGAAAGCAAGGCTCCATCATGTAGAACAGTTACTTGGGAGGACATACTCCACCACTCTGAACATCCCCTCCCTTCATTCTTCTTTTCCCCAGCTTTATATACTGACCATGACATCATATGGTATGGAATATCCCTTTGGTCATTTGGGGTCATTTGTCCTCGATGTCTCTCCTGATAACTTCTTGCGTACCCCCAGGCTATTCACTGCTGAGGTGGTATGAGTAGAAAAGGCCTTGTCTCTGTGTAAGCACTGCTTGACAGTAATTAAAACATCACTCAATTATCATCAGCCTTGTTTTCAACACAAATCCACATCATAATCCATACTAGCTACTGTGAGGAAAATTATCTCTATTGCAGCCAAAACCAGCACAAATATATGTGGAAGTGTTAAAGTGGACTTTATGGAGGCTAAGTGTAGAGCCAAGTCAAGGGAGATTGCTTTGTGAATTTTCATGAGCTGTTTTATTCAACCTGTGATCCAAAAATGTTTTTGGAGATTCCTAGAATAAGTTTATATGATCTATAAAGCTAAATGGGAAAATCACCAAGCTTATAGTCACATATAGGAATAACCAATACATTATAATCATAATTATCATAATAACGGCCCACAAACTTAAGAGATTGAAAATTCCTGTTCTAGCTTACTAATTTGCATTTGTACCTTATTTTCCTGCTTTCATGAAGACATTTGGAGTTACTAGTTAGACACTCATTCAGTCCATGTTTTGCATGGGAGAAATTAGTGTTTTGTTCCTAATATTTCTCTGATAAAACCATTTGCTTACTTATGTTTAAAGCCTTTTACTGTTTCACAATGTCTTTTTTATGCTTTGTGCTATTTGCCTTTTGTTCATTTTTAATTTTAACATTTATAACACTTTATCTTACCACAAATATAAGATTTCTTAAATGCAACTGAAGAAATATCCTTAATTATTTTATATCTCACAATAATATAGTATCTGTAAAGGCTTAGGTTTGGAAAAGCTAAATAATATACAAATACTTGGTCCTTTTAATGCCTTAGCCTGCTTAGACACTCATAGTCCTTAAAAAGCAGACAAATATTTGTTTGGTGTTGAATGCAATGGCAAATCAACTACATAGTGAAAAATAGTTTCCACTATAATTGGTCACATGTCTATACAAAGAAGAGGAAAAAGATGCATAGCCAGAGAAAAAAATGAGGTATGCTTCTGTGATCGCCAGCTTTGTGACAGTGCTGAGTACAGGATGCCCCTTTCCCAGTCTTCTGGCTTAGTGACTACAAAAGGAACTTTATACCCTAGTTAGTACAGTATTTTATGGGGAGGGGGTGTGCTAAAGGGATAGAGAAGTAACAGAAAATAAGGTTTCATTTTAAAGAGGCCAAATTATGCTAAGGGAAACCATGTTTCTGATAAATAAGTATAGACTTTATCATATTCTACAAACAGAACAAACAAAATGAGATATTTAAAGATTTCCTGTGGATTCTAATAATTAGAACTGATTCAGCTGCATTTTTTTTTTTCTTAGGGGCTGAGCGGGGGCCTCATTAATGTTTATAAATATATAAAAGGTGAGTGTCACGAGGATGAATCCAGGCTCTTCTCAGTGACAACCAATGACAAGACTAGGGGCAATGGGTATAAAATGGAACACAGGAGGTTCCATTTAAATTTGAGAAAGAAACTTCTTCATGGTGGGGGTGAGGGAGGACTGGAATAGGCTGCCCAGGGAGGTTATGGAGTCTCCTTCTCTGGAGACATTCAAAACCTCCTTGGACACCTTCCTGTGTAACCTCATCTGGGTGTTCCTGCTCTGGCAAGGGGATTGGACTAGATGATCTTTCGAGGTCCCTTCCAATCCCTAACATTCTGTGATTCTGTGATCCTACGATTCTGTGAATATTGCTTTAAATTTATAACATTTATATGCTAAAGAACTAATGCAAAATAAGGAAAAATAAAAAAATAATAATTTAAAACAGATAACTTTCTTCATAAGGAGTGGTTTTCTTCCTTAGACTACTGAAGAGTATAGAGATGTATAATTTTAGCATAGCGTGCTTTATTATTTCTCACATTTGTTCACGCCCTGCTTAATCATATCTACTCTTTATAAATCTGTTCATACTCTTTCCTTTGTGATGAGTCCTAGTAAGAGCGATATCAATTTTTCTGTATTCTTCATTCTGTAGAACAGTTGTAACATAAACTTGATCCTTGCATCATTATTTTATTACTTCACAGCATGAAATAAATGCCACAAAGAAGTGGGCTTACCCAGTAGGTAGTGTTTCTAAAGAAATAATAGGTACTCAAGGAAGACAAAGATTCCTTTTCTAACAGAGCAATTTTAATAAAAATATTGGAACTACCACAAGTGGAGCTGTGTTTGTTGCTAACGGATCTAAACCACCTGAAGCAAGCATGTTGATCCTGTAATCTTCCTCCCAGGGTTTCAGCTGTCTATGATCAAAAATGTGGTTTGGACACAGTACAGGTGTGTAACTTTGGCTTAGACCTCAGAGAAGACGGAGTTGAGAAGAAGCAGAGAGAAAGTATACAAGCTAGAGCCATGCAAAACAACAGAAGTAAAAATGAAGATAAAGATGTGATATTTTAGACAGTAATAGCAAGTATTTAAATGTTAATAATAGTAGCTCAAGGATTCAAAACTGAAAAATACTGGAGTGAAAAGTGTTAAAGTCCTAAGGGAAACAGAACAAGAGCATCTTACCCATGAAACAGATCAACTTATCTGAACACCTTCATTGGCTGCCTGACCAAAAAGGCCTGGAGTGTCTTGTCGGAAGGTGATGAGATTAACATTTAACCTAATAGCTTATTAGTACTGCTTGTCTCATCTGTGTATTAGCTACCAAATAAGTGGTTTATAATCTTATCCAGTATATCCTGGTTATGGCATGTGTTTGGATTCAAATGATTGAAAAGCAGTGACACAGCAAGGGAGGGTGACAGGAAGATAAAACCTGTGCTTTCGCTAGTGTGATTCTTAATATGGAGGCTAATTAAGCTGCAGATATTTTCTTCTATTTTTAGAGTGATTCTTGGTTTCCTTATTATAACTCATACTCTTAAACAAGGATCCACTTCTCAATAGTGTGATATAAAGTTATCACAAATTTGTGCCTGTTGGCTTACCTAGTTTACTGTTTGGGAAAAAAAAAAAAAAAAAAAAAAAGGTATACTTCTATATATCAGAAAATAAAAATATTCTACCAGACTAACAGTTGTGTTAATGTGACTTGATAACCGTAAAGGGGAAGTCTCATGAACTCTGTCACAAAAGTAGGATGTGTCTTATCAATTGAAATTTGAATTTACCAGTTTATGAAAAGTGTGCATTCCACTAATGTGTTACAAGGATTTATTTCATTCTGTACAGGTATGTTAGCATTGTTTCATTATGAAGCGTTGTACACCACATTGCTGTTTTGTGTTTCATATAAACTTTCATGTCTTCTTATGTCTTCATATAAACATTCATATCTTCTCTCATGGCTTATTTCACTGAAGTTTCAATGACTGTGTGATAGCTTTTGTATAAATGAAAAAGGAAAGTTGCAATACATGAGGAAGGAAGCCAGCCTGGTCCAGTTTTATTTCAGGTCCCTTATAGCAGCAAACAGAATGTTGCTTGCCAGGGTAAAACCTACCATTTTCTTAAGTAGTCACAGACAGTAGAGAACTGGTTTTGATGCACTGCTTTAGTTTTACTCAGTAGTTTTCCTACTAACAACAATAACAACTAAAATTCTCTATAGGCAACAGAAATCATGACAGCAAAAGTTTAGGTTCTTATTAAAGAAGCAAAAGCAACTAATGTCCCTCAGTTGGGAGAGCACATTGAAAACCTAATTGAACTATGATGAATTTGGCACCATCTGAAACTGATGTGAGACTGCAATGAAGCTGCCCAGGCAACAGAGAAATTATTCATGGGTGGGCTTTTTAACACTTCATGCATACTATTTTTATTTCATCTCATTGATTTAATTCACATGATAATAGTACATTAAGGTGAAGTTTTGGAGATTTTGGGTGTGTAACTAAGAATTTGTTTACCTAAAACATATCAGTGACAAATAATTGAGTTTAGGGAAAAAACAAACAAACAAACAAACAGACAAAAAAAACAAACAAAAAAACAAACAAAACAAAACAAAACAAAACAAAAAACACACCACCACCAAACAAAACAAACTAAACCAAACAAAAAATCCCAAACAAACTAAATAAAAAAAAATAAAACACAAATGAAAAAAAACAGACATTCTGGATATATTTTACACTATAAACATATTACAAAAAAAAATCTACATTTTTAGACAGTGAATAACACGTGAGTCTCAGATTTAGTAAGTAGTTAGTGTTAGGATGTCATTGCAGCAAGTCAGCTACCCATTTGTTAGACTTGAAAAATACTGTGAACAATGAGCAAAATCATTCTAATCTCTAATTTATCACACGCTGTCTTGTATTTTCAAGTCCAGACTGTTATTAACATGTACTACCTTAGGAATTCATTGAAACTTACACAAATTAATAAAACATATACATGGTACAGATTCTAAGTTAAGTATAGTCTTTTGTATCAGATGAATTTTAAGGTAAATTTTCACTCTTGACAAGTATGAATTTTTTCTAGAAAAAAAAAAAATCTCTTAAGGCACCAAAGAACTCTCCCCAGTTGATACTAATAGTCCACTGCTTATGAAGAATACCTTTTTGTATAATTTATTTCATTCTACTTTCTTTATTTTTCTGCTATACCTCTATTTCTGCTAGCTTTGTGAATATGTAGTAAAGAAGTGAAATCTATTTCCTGACACTTCTTGTTTCACCTCTTCAATTCTTTCTTTGATACACCTATGCTATACTAACTCATTAGATTTCTTTATTTATACTTGCAAATCCCTTTCTTTCTTTCCTTCTGTGTTTTTTAAATATCAACCTGTGATACTTAGAGTTTAAGAAGTTAAAAATATTTCCCTAGCCCACTACATTAAGACCAATTTTCATTGCTTTTCAGCCTGCCTGAAAAGGACAAAAATAAAATAGTCACTAAGTTCACAGGAAAGCAAGCAATCTCTTGCATATTGTATAATTCTGCGTGCTGGCACAGCTAGCAAACTTTGGAAAGTGAAAAGAACTTAGAGACTAGGGGATTGAACTTTCAGCTGCTGAGTGATGTGCCATATACAATGCATCAATGAAATGTGCTTCTCTAGTACAGCCTGATATACATGGTATACTCTGACATTTCTTTCAAATGGACATTCATCTGAAAACTTTTGCCAGAGGTAGAACTGTAGCTTTCAGGTTTAGATTGGTGATGAGTGGGACTCTGAAGGTTTGAAATTCTGATTTGATTGAGATGAGCATCTAAATGTTCACAGGCTTAGATGTAGCTTATTAGGACCACATGAGCCCCTTGAGTCTACAAAATTGGGGCAGAAATCTGAAAATACACTTTCTTGACAGTTTTTTAGCAGTCTCAGTCTTAGAAGAAAATGCCATGTGAACAGCTTTTCACAATATTTTGGCACTTCTGCTTCCAGACCCAGACATAACATGGCATTGAAAGAACACACAGAATCATAACCCTGATGGAATTAAAAAAGAAAATTCTTTAAGTTTAAGAAGTGAGACAATCTTTTCCAATATGTGTGAATATTTTTTCCCTGTCTTGAACTCATTATGAACTCTTTGACCAGGTTCTGGAGAAAAAAGATGCACACATATTTCTTTAAAAGGTAGTCATTATTTTAGTCCTTGAGTAATCTTGTCTTCTAATGTGATGAATACCTACAGATTTATCCTGCAGTTATTTCTTTAAAAACACGTGACAGTGTGAGTTACTGGACTAGTCATGTTTTCATCAAACAGCCATGTCGTCATAAACATTTATGCTAAAATGTCAAGAAGACATTCAATTTTCAATATTTTTTTAATGTTCCACTTTAATTGCCAAGTCAAAACCAGGAAACAATGAATATTTCCCTCAGCTAGTCTTCTCACAAATCTATTTATTTTTCAATCAAGTAAAAATAATTAAAACAAAAAATGATGGTTTGAATTTCACAAGATTGTTAGGCCATTATTAACTCCGACTAAGCTTTAGGGATGTGGATTATACACTTACCATCACATAACACTCAAAGAGGGAGTACTTAATTCTGAGCCCCACAACTCACAGAGATTTCTAGCAAATGCTTTCCTGTGGTGTCTGTGATTCCTTTATGTAACTGGACCAGCTCATTTCTGCTCTTCATTGTTTCTTGTATGTCATCAAACATATCTCTCCAGTAATTATTGTGATTATTACAAAATAATTTAATACTGTAGGAGATATAGAAACTAATAAATTAATTTGAAAATTGTATTTTGTTCACTAAGTACACAGAGATAAATTATATAGTAACTTAGATTTGAAGGAAAAAACAAAAAACAAAACAACAAACAACAGATATATCCTCCATTTCCTTAGAGCCTTTAGAAAGGAGACTCTCAGTTGAATCATGCAAATAGTTGAAGGCAGTGGGGAAAACAAAAACAAAACAAGAATCTTATCTGCAATATTCAGGTGCAAAATATTAACATTCTATTTAGAAAGTATTCTTATCCTATTTAGCATCTAATTAATAACTTCATTTATTACAACATATTACAGTATCGAACAGAGCCATGTGAATCATAAACAGCTTAAGAAAAAAGTAAATAATTTTCCACTTTATTTTACTTACTCTATATTACATTTTATGAAACATCTAGTACTAATGGTGTCCAAGTACCAAGATTTTTGTTGAACTGTGCTATGCAGTTTATCTAAAGCATTGTGTGCGAAATTTATACCCACTGTTTGATAGTATATTCAGGATTTTATGTGCCTCTCTAAGAAAGAATACATGCACCATACTGTAATGGGCAAGTTAGAAGAAAAAGAGCTCATATAGACCTTTCAAATAAGATGTAGGTTTTTTATTAAATAAGGAGAGAGTTGGCTGTGAGAAAATCCTAATGTTACAACAAAGGATTTACTTTACTCATACCAGTAAAGAAACCTGATGTTTCCAAAAAAAGTAAAGACAAAACACACAAAGCATTGGCAAAAGATCTGATTTGTTTTGATAAAATTGTTTTAAGTAATTTTCCTTCACTGAAATATGTTGTTCATCAAGAAAACAGTATGTATGTTGTATTGAAACTCTGGGTTTAAAGACCTTTCTGTTTGACTAAGAGAAGATCTCGCCATGCTGTATAACCAGGCACTGTAACCAAAATATGAGGTTTGAAAAAAAACCCTATCTACTTTATGTGTGTGTATATATATATATATATACACATATATATATATATGTATGTAACTATACTTTTCTTCTTGAACTGAAACAGAGAATAAGCTATGTACATTTTCTGAATATCTCACTAAATGAAGATAACCCTTCTTTTGTCAGACTTAGATGTGGAACAATAAGTAGTAAAAAGGAAGAAAGAAGCTACTTATTGACTTTATAAAAGATACTGAGAAGAAACTTAAATAATTCTTCAGACAATCAGAAAATCCTTCATTATAATCCTTTTTTAACTCATTTACTTTCATTATGATTGACTTTAGAAATTAGAAATATGCATAAAATAAAAACATGATGCGTATTGCAAAAAAAGGAAGATGCAAGTACGGCAGTAGGCTAACGCTGTTTGCAAAGTAGACAGACTCACTACTTACAGTAATGGTTTGGAAGCAGGCATTTTTCTCACCAAGTGAAAATTATAAAATAGAGGGAAATTAAAAAAATTCAAGAAAGGAAAGAACACATGGAAACTCTTTTTTTCCTTAAAATAGTCATAGTTAAAATAGTCTCTTGGAGAATCCTGGTAACTCTCTATAAAATTTTTACAAATAGTTCAGAAGTATTATCAACAAGCAAAATTTGTCATAATCTTCATGTACTGTTTTAAAAGTTATTCTTGGTTTATGAATAAAAGAAAAGATGACCAGTATATTGTCAAATCTTTTTAAAAATTAATTAAATCACAATAAGAAAAAAAAAAAAAAAACACAAACAAACAAAAAAAACCCCTCACAGCTTGCACAAGAACTTTAAATACACCCTGTGTTTATTTTAACAGGACTTATGGATATGCATGAAGACAGTTTTTAGAATAGTTTCTCAAGAGAGAATGTAGTGAGATCAGCCAAAAAGATAATTCTCACACGAAAGAGAAAGGAGCAAAAAAAGAATGAAAGTATGTCCAGTGAAGTCAGTAAATACACAAAAAATCAGCAAAGGTAGTTCTTAACTGTTCCCTTCTTACATGAATAGAACTGAAGAATCCATCTAATTTGACTTCTGAGCTAAGCTAAGAACATTGCTAGTAGCTTTCAGGCACACATCTGAATTTTTGAAATGCAAAACCATAGAAAATATAAAACTGTCATATGTCATTTCCGAGGTAAGCATGGAAAAAGAAAAAAAAAGGGGGAGGACTTGGAGATAATAACTGCTATTACTTCACTTTTGTTTATGATTGTCTTAATAAGATTGCATATCAGAAAAGAAAACTGTATCTGAAGAATACTGCAGCATCTTGCTATCTCTAAAATCTATTATTCTAAACTGATTTCAAACTATAAACTGTTTAATTTCAAACTTTTGGTAACCCCACTTTGGTATTCCAAAAGATGTTGGAAAAAAGAGCTTGGGTTCATGCTGCCGGTTAATGTAAATTCAAGTTCTTTGGTCCATTTGAGTTTTCTTCAGTATATATCTGGAGGCTGTTAAGCACAACTCTACTTTCAAATCAGATCAGGTTGCTCAGTTTGTTTTTCAGTTTTAATATCTTCAAAGAAGGCTATTTCACTGCCTCACTGAAAAACTCATTCTGTTTTGGTTTTACTTCATTTGTTGTGATTCTGTTGATTCTGCCTCACCCGCCTCCCCCTTCCCCTTCTGTTTCCCGGTTCATCCAGTTTGGGTTTGTTGCATTTTCCCATCTTTGTGCACCTAGAAGACTCTGACTCTGTCTTCCATGATTAAGTAGATGAATACAGCAATGTATCACAGTGTTTCCCAGAGATGCCATATAGCTTTCATTAGACAAACAAAGTGACCTGAATCTATCCTAGAAGTGCAAAGTGCTTATCAATAAAGACTGTGTGAGATATATGTGTCATTGACTGTACATTCATGTGTACTGCCTCTACTGATGCTAGACAAGAAATGTGTGGTAACAGTACTGTAAATCAACACTCATGAGAAGTTGTGAAATACATGAGAATTTACAAGCAGAAAGCAGAAACAGAACAGGACTCCATCCTCTCTCACCAGCCCTGGAACAAAATAAGAGCGTCTCCTTTCAATAAAATTGACAAATCCACCTCATTATGCAGACTGTTCTTCAGGCTCATGACAGCTAGGTGATTTGTCACGTATGATCACCGCAAAGAATCATTTCATTGGACCTGGTATATGAGATGTGGTATAAGTTGCACACGATAACTTTCATGTTACTTATGCCAAGTTGGTCAAACTTACCAAGTCAAGGTTCAGTTATCTTCTATCACCATCTGCCACTCCAGGCAAACAGAAAAACTAAAGCAGCAGGTAAAGTTACTAAGATTCAATTAAATAAATATGTCAAAAGAACATAAAATAGTGTATGACAAAGAATTCTTAAATCAATCTTATAGATTATTTCAGTCAGAGTATGTTACAATTCTTGATATCAAGAGAGAGAGATTCACTGATGCTGGTTGCCTTAGAATTATTAGACATGTCAGTGTAGAACTAGAAACAGGCAAGAGCACAAAGGTCAAAGACTGGGCAAAGGTCCAGTGATAAAAGACCAATCAGGCCTTCCCACCCTCAGATTGCTTCTTTATAAATATTTCTTTGGGACCAAGCTACTGGAATTGGCCAGATAAATCCCTATTTCATAATGGAACACTGGTTAGACTTTTATTTCAGGGCAGACCTTATTTTCTTCTATCATGTCCACATGGTCACCTGATGTTTCACAATGTGCCACTATGTCATAACTTCAGATTAATTCAGACCTTGAAACATGTTGATACTACTTCTTCAGTACCAAAATATTTTAAAGTTTTGAAGAACTTTTGTTTAAGAGAGAAACTGAAGAAAGCACAATCTTTCTCCAGGAAGCAGAATTTGATCTGGAATAGGCTGAAGATAAGCAAAACAGTCCAACCCTGAAACTGGTGTTGACAGCATGATGTAATCTGAGGCTATGACTTCATTAACAATTTAGGACACATGAGAGGTTCTTTTTTGTACACATTTGTTTGGCATCCACATTTCAGGTATAAAGATGTGGAAACAAGGTAGCAGTGCAAACTGGGAAGCCATCAAGACTGACATCCTTGCAGTGGGGTTGATAGGCCCTTCACGCTTCTGCTCATGTATAGCGTTCTGTTTCTTGTAGTAGTTGGTTTGCACTTCACTGCCATTCTAAAATCATAAAAAATGAATTCTAATCAAGTACCTTTATTTCCCCTTTTGAATTATTCCATTAAGAAATGCACAAACACTCTATGAGTACTTACATTAGATAAGTAAATCTGAATAATACTAGTAAGATCTATAATGACCAAATTTGTACAGTAAGACTTGACACACTGCCTTATCCAAGTGCATTATTCAAGGATACTAAAGGCATAATTAAGCATCAATGGCGTTAATATTTTTATCTTGTGTACAAGCTTTATTATTTTGGTAATCAAATATAATTAACTGAGCTTTTATAACACAAAATTTGCTGAGTGTTCAAAACAATATCAGGGGAGCAGAATATTAATGGAAGAAAATCAGCACCAGGGTCATGGAAAACTATGAGAATTGTAGCAATATTTCATTGAGAATTATCAACACGTGAGAACAATGATTTGATTATCGGCAATGTAGAAAAACATCAAAAGTTCATATATGAAAAAGCAACAAAATTCTGCACAAAATTAATTTTTTATAGTGTTTAAAGAACTTTTATTATGACTGGAAATATGTAGGCAATAAAATATTCGTAAGTGTTGACATTGTGTTGTTGTTATTTAAGAGAAGCTATAGAAGCCTTAGATTTTCTTGGCTGATGCAAGGAAGATTGAGTGTCTTCCAAATACATTAAAGATTAGTCCCTGTGACAGGTTCAAAGTTAAAAACTTCACATATACTGAAACTGCTCAAATGTCCATCAAGAAATCTCACTAAGTCTGCAGTTAGATTTTGATTTAGATATAATTCCATTGGATAGCCCTTTGCTCTAGACAGATTTTTAAGACTCGATTTTTTAAAAATCCTATTTATTTTCCATTTATCATACATGTTCTCAGTAGCCAAAAATTTTTCATTATTGCCTATGCTAACAGTTCTTAAGTTTTGATATTAAAAAGTGATTAAATAAGTGAACTGGTCCAGAATTAAAGAAACAGTACTTTCAGAACTGCTTATTAATATCTACTACTTTTATTCAGGTATTTATGACTTACATATGTAATGCTTTCTCTATAATTTTTTTTTTTTTTTCAATTTAACTTAGAGCAACCTTTCAGTTACAGACGATGATTTATTTTTGCATCAAGCAGATAAAACATCTGAAGATGGTTTCTACCACGATCAGAAGTACAATACCAAATACGGAGCAAGTCCCCACGTGTGCAATGCACCTGGAGACGCTCTTAAGAGCAGGCAGTGACATGCTGTTAATCCAGAAACTGACTTAAAAAAGAGAGAGAAAGGGAAACAAGTGATCAGTTCATCTCTTCCATTTCATACATTAAGGGCTGCAGGTGGAGGGTACTCTTCATGATTTGTGAATGTCCATTCCGTTTCTGTTTGTCAACTGCAGGTAAGAAAAAGATGATCTTGACATATATTCTTATAAGAAGAAAATGCTGCCTAATGAATACCTACAAAAGGCTGAAGTGATGGTCAGGGAAATGAAATAATTCTGAAATTTTAATATTTCTACAGAAAGACTGGTTTCAGTTTTCAGTAGGTACATCTAAGCCACATTCATCAAAACTGTTTAGAAACATAATTTTTTACTCATGTCTCAGGGTTCTGTGAGCTTGTTATGTTTGTGAATTCATCTAATTTTACCCTCATGCTACCAATGAACCTTATTGTTTCTTTTCTACATGTATTCTAGCCACTCTAAGTTATGCCTTTACCACCTTACAACTCAGTTGATGGAATTCACTAGGTTGCACCTGTGTGTGAAGGACTCAGAGTCAGGACTCAGAATCAGGACTCAGAACACAATGCAAAGACAAAAGAGAATGAAAACAAACTGGTAAGGACAGGGAGAACCAAACCAAACCAAACCAAACCAAACCAAACCAAACCAAACCAAACCAATCCAAACCAAACCAAAACTAAACTAGACTAAACCAAACCAAACCAAAACACAAAACAAACCCAAACAACAAAACCACAACCACCAAAAAAAACCAAAGCCCCCCAAAAACCCGAACAACCCACAACCATAGAATAACAATGACAAGAATACCTGAAAATAGAAAACAGTAGAGAAAATATAGGTATTATTTCTCAGAGCATGTACTTTTCCTTAATTGTCAATGGATTTCTGAACTGAATGTATTTGCTATGTAAGTAAATGGATGTAAAATAAAATTCCCATGCTCACACAGAAAATAATATAATTTATCTTTGAGTTATGTAATCAGTATGTTGCTACTGTTTCATCTGCCCAGGGTAACTAAATGTGTGTTATAAGGAATATGTGTTTAACGCATGTATGGTCATAGCATAGCATAGCACATTCAGTGGTAATGAATTAATGGTATCCCATATAATGAGTTCTTATATGCATTTTTATATGGAAGAGCTGTATAGCTTAATGCAATGTTTTATGTTTATTCCAAAGAATAAAGCACCTGTTCCCAGAAACCTTAAGGATTAGTTGTGCATTCTTTCCTTCTTTGGCATGTCTTCTGAAATATATGACTTGTATCAAAACATTATATTGATTTTATTCAAGGATTATGGTTCATCCAACTTCAAAATTGCTATTCTGGGTCTCTAAAATTTCTGAAATATCTTACTAAGTTTTGGGGGAAAAATAAAAGGGGCAAAAAAAACCACAATCCCACATCAGACACAGTCCCATGTGTACTGTTCTGCAAGGAAACTGGACGCTTGATGAATACGGGTAATTTAACCAATTCTCAGAATAAACATTTCTAAAAGTAATAATCACTTATAACAAAACAGTTTGTTAAATAAAAAAGTGGGTTTTGTTGCCGATTTATTCAATTTTTGTTTTTTCCTGCCTTTCTCTTTTCTGCTGAAAAAAAAAAAAAAATAATGTTTGGACATTTTCTTTTCACGTTTAAACAGATGGCTAATAAAAGCTTGTGCAACTCAAACACCTCACCTAACCATTAATCTTCATTTCAGAGCTAGTGTTGTACATTAGTTGACACAATTCTATAGGGACATCGTGAAAGAAAATCCTAGATACATCCTCTCCTTTACCTTACAAAGATTACCCTTACCCTACTACAGTCTTACTTTTTAAAACAAAGATAGAAAAGGAAGGAGCAAGAAGTGGTGGGTGCATGCAGGCAGTGGAGGAAGCATAGCTGCAGCTGAAGCAAAAAAATCTTAGTGTACTAACACTGAATCTGACTTTTAATTTGCTATATTGTATCCAAAATATAGTTTTTTCTGTCTTTTCATTACAGTGAAATCACTGCTAGGAAAGAATACTGTCCACAAATTCTGATCAAGTTTTGTAAATTTGGAAGACACACATTTCTACACTGTAAATAACTATTTTGAAGTTAAAACACAAGTATGGCATTTGGATAAGATAGTAATACATTAAGCTTACTAGTTCTGGGGATTAGATTGAAAAGGAAGTGATTGTAAGAAAAGTTTATAATCAAAACCTGAGGAAATTAATAATATTTGGTTGCTCAAAAAAAAAAAAAAAGTCATACTTCACATATTTTTGTTTTCTGTCTTCTCTATCGGGAAAAAAAAAAAAAAAAGTCAATGATTGAAGAATTATAGACAGCATTTCCTGATTTAAGTTTTCATTTTTACATCTGCAATTGGACTCTTGTGCTAAATAGGACTTGGCAGATTATTTTAATTAAATTCTTGATTCATTATGACCTTATAATGTTAATATTTTCTTGCAATTAAGTAGTTTGTTTCTCTACAACAAATGGAATAAGCACTTCAGAGTTCATGTTTCTGCAGGCTAAGATCAAGGCTCATTAACTAACAGATCACTAATAATGGTCTTTTTCTCCCATTTCTTGTTATGCAGGATGTCTTCAAATCTTCATGTGCTCCACAGAAACTCAAAACCTATTTAGCACTGCAGATTAGCAAGTCACAGAAGACTGACAGACCTCGTATCAACCCTGCCTGTATATAGCTATAAGAAGAAAGGAGCAAGACAACAGTTACAGAATAAACTCTCTGTATTTGGACAGTCTAGAAATTCAAAGTCTAGCTTTGAGATTATTAAAAGTTAATGCAAGAGAAATGGGTCTTCCAGCAGATCAGCATTTCAGCACATACAAATTTACACATGATTTAATTCCTCATCCTGTTTGTACTGTTCTGAAGGAATAATAGGTTCACTTCTTTTGTTATAGATTTCCCAAAAGTCCCTCTTCAGCTTTGCCACAGTCTGCAGCATAGAAGAATGTCTCCTAGTTGTCTCTTGGTAATGTCATCCATAGGGATAATATTGAAGACATGAAAGGGCTCTCCTGTCTGTGATCTGACCCAGGTCTAGAAAATAGAAACAAAACCCAAAACATACATATTGCCAGGTTTTTGTTTCTTCTTCTTCATGTTGTCTGGGATGTTTTTTGTAAATATGCTTTTACTTTGGAGAGTGAAAGAGGGCAGTGATTAAGGTGGAATACTCAGTTTGATGGCAGATCTTTCCAAACTGGGAGAAGGCAATCCAATCTTTGGAATATCTGTATATTTCTACTAATATCTGCTTACTTCTTATAAAACAATCAGTGATAAAAATTAACCACGCATACTCTTTCTTAAAGGATGTTTTCTAAATATTAATTGAACATAAGGCTTATTTACCTGGTATTTTGAAGTACTTATCAGCTCATGGAATTGGAGCCCAACTAGGAAAAAAAAAAAAAAATATATATATATATATATATACACATATATACATCAGAGTTTGTTGGGAGGTTTTGTTTGTTTTCTTTTTTTATTACTTTTTCAAGGAGTATACATTATTGTAGCATCATTTCAGCTTGCTGACGAATGTAACAGTAAAGAAAATAAATTCAAATATGTATATTTACTGGCAGCTAGCTTTTTAAAACTTGAAAGACATTGGCTCGATGATCTCCAAAAAATCATTTTTGGTAGCAATATATAAGTAGAAAAACTCTCTTGTGCCACTGTGTAGGTTATAAAATCTTAAGTACTAATAGGCTATAGTTTAAAAAAATACAAATTGGTTACCAAAACAAAATATTAGTCTTTTAGGGTGCTTAATCTAAAACTCATTGTGTAAATTTCTCCATTAAACAGTATGTGTAGATTGATGGATGTGTGATGGTAAGAAATAAATAGAGTTTGTTTCCCATTAGATGGTATTCAGAAAGCACTGTGGTTTTAACACACTCCTCTAACCCCCATTTCTAGATTAATGCCCCCATCCATGACTTTAATTTGGAGTGATTTGTATCCAACAGTCTGCAGATTTGAATGCATTACATTTGCAAAATTGTTATATTATGACAAAGTAGCTAGCAGAGATGGGTAAATTAATTTATTCTGGTTTGTTATGTTGTTGTTTTAATATCTAGTCTGGAACTTAATCTGACATATTACATGACTGTTTGTCTAAAAATCTACTTCTATTATTATCATTGAATTGTTCTACATTATAAATGTGTTTTAAGAACACATTTGGCTTTCATCACATTTTCCACTTCCTTTTGAACTTAAACTTTAAAAATCAATAAGTAAATAGCCTGAGTACAGACAAGCCCTACGCATTTTGTTAACCTAATTGTTTTTAATTATGCAAGTTTCTTGCATACTCATTCTTATGCTTGTAATCTTTCAAGTTATCAAGGGACCTGAACTAGCATTTCCTCAAGCAAGATGGATGTCTACCATTGCTGTAAAACTGTGGAGGCATTTAACAGATCAGCCACTGTGTGGATGAGAATAAGTAGATCCTCTCTGTTCGCAAGACTGATGAGTAAAATATGAGTTAATGTACTTCTCTGAATGACTGTCCTTTGCAGAATCTAATTAGTTAACTTGGTTGATTGAAGAAGTGATGGCTAATTATATTAGTTTGCTAATGGATATTCTTGAGAAACAAAAACAAAACTGTGAGACCAACTTTTTGCTAGCTGTTTTTTTCTGGGAGAATTCAATATCCCAGACTGAAGAGAGTAAGTGCTCCTTGACTACCAGTCTCAAGGATGTGACTTTTCTCTTTTATTTTTTTAATCTAAATCATGGATCTTTACTAAAATCACTTGCTGACAACAGCAATGAAATTTAAATGTACATTTTATATATCAGTGTATACTTTCACTAAAAAATCGCTGAAGAAAATGTTTTTGGAAATAATTTTCTTGTTCTGGAACTGCACAATAAATATAAGTCCTTCTGTTTCTTATAATTACAGTGCTCTATCTGAATCCTGAGAAAAAAGTTCAGGTACAAGCAGGGGATAAATCTTACACACACTCCATGGTACCAGCAGGCTATTTATTAATTTACAAAACAGTAAATACATGAGCTGTGATAAAGGTTAGATATTTGGTATTTACTGAGAAATGCAAAATCAGCACTTTTCAGGGAAATAGAAATATTGTCCAATAGACATACAGTTTTGTGCATTTACATTTGTCATGGAGCTGCCCCAAAATTCAGTTTTGGCAAACAACAATGTCCAAAACCCCTTCATTCTAGACAGAACAGTTTAGCCAAGAAACCAAATAGAAACAGGGTTTATCCAAATTATTTAGAGCTCTGACAACATAAAACACAGGTTCAGATAACAGTTGAGGAAATTATTGTTGTAACACCACATTAGTATGTGCACATCCACTCATACAAAAAAGAACTAGAGGCCTCTTTCACTCATGGGTACACAGCAGAGAGTAATCACTTGCCTGAGTTGGGCAAAGGCTCACTCAAGGATACATCCAGAAGGAAGAAGCACTCACCAAAAGAGGCAAGGAGAACTCAGCCCCAGGAATTACACAGTATCACAGTATGTTTGGGATTGGAAGGGACCTCAAAAGATCGTCTAGTCCAATCCCCCTGCTGGAGCAGGAACACCTAGGTGAGGTCGCACAGGAATGTGTCCAGGCGGGCTTTGAATGTCTCCAGGGAAGGAGACTCCACAACCTCCCTGGGTAGCCTGTTCCAGTGCTCTGTTACCCTCACTGAGAAGAAGTTCTTTCTCAAATTTAAGTGGAACCTCTTGTGTTCCAGCTTGATCCCATTGCCCCTTGTCCTATCATTGTTTGCCACTGAGAAGAGCCTGACTCCATCCTCGTGGCACTCACCCTTTATATATTTATAAACATTAATAAGGTCACCCCTCAGTCTCCTCTCCTCCAAACTAAAGAGCCCCAGCTCTCTCAGCCTTTCTTCATAAGGGAGGTGCTCCACTCCCTTAATCATCTTTGTTGCCCTACGCTGGACCCTCTCCAGCAGTTCCCTGTCCTTCTTGAACTGAGGGGCCCAGAACTGGACACAATATTCCAGATGGGGTCTCACCAGGGCGGAGTAGAGGGGAAGGAGGACCTCTCTCGATCTACTAACCACTCACCTTCTAATACACTCAAGGATGCCATTAGCCTTCCTGGCCACAAGGGCACAGTGCTGGCTCATGGTCATCCTGTTGTCCACCAGGACCCCCAGGTCCCTTTCCCCTACACTGCTCTCTAATAGGTCATTCCCCAACCTATACTGGAACCTGGGGTTGTTCCTGCCCAGATGCAGGACTCTACACTTTCCCTTGTTAAATTCCATCTGGTTATCCCCCACCCAACTCTCCAGTCTGTCCAGGTCCCGCTGGATGGCAGCACAGCCTTCTGGCATGTCAGCCACTCCTCCCAGCTTAGTGTCATCAGCAAACTTGCTGATAGTACACTCAATTCCCTCGTCTAAATCATTAATGAATATATTGAATAATATTGGCCCCAGTACTGACCCCTGAGGCACTCCACTAGATACTGGCCTCCAACTGGACTCTGCACCATTGACCACCACTCTCTGGCTTCTCTCTTTAAGCCAGTTTGCAACCCACCTCACTACTCTATTGTCTAGACCACACCTCCTCAATTTAGCTGTGAGGATGCTGTGAGGGACTGTGTCAAAGGCTTTACTGAAGTCAAGGTAGACGACATCCACCGCTCTGCCATCATCCATCCACCTTGTTACATTCTCATAAAAGGCTATGAGGTTGGTCAAGCATGACTTACCCTTGGTAAAGCCATGCTGACTGCCCCTAATGACCCTCTTATCCCTGATGTGCCTTGAGATGACACCAAGGATAAGCTGTTCCATTACTTTCACAGGGACAGAGGTGAGGCTGACTGGTCTATAATTACCCAGGTCCTCCTTCTTGCCCTTTTTGAAGACTGGAGTGACATTTGCTTTCCTCCAATCCTCGGGCACCTCTCCCGTTTCCCAAGATTTGGCAAAAATGATGGAGAGCGGTCTAGCAATGACTTCAGCCAGCTCTCTCAGCACCCGCGGATGCATCCCATCTGGACCCATGGATTTATGGATGTCCAGACTATTTAATTGTTCCCTAACCCAGTCCTCATGGACTAAAGCAAACTCCTCCATTAACCTGGCTTCATCCGGGGTCTCAGGGGTACAGGGTTCCCCAGGACAGCCTCCAGCGGAGTAGACAGAGACAAAGGCGGCATTCAGCAATTCTGCCTTCTCTGTGTCTTCTGCCACCAGGGCACCCACCTCATTCATCAGTGGGCCTACATTGCCTCTGGTATTAGTTTTATCTGCTATGTATTTGAAAAAGTTCTTCTTGCTGTCCTTGACCCCTCTCACCAGCTGTAATTCTAAGGAGGCCTTGGCTACCCTAGCTGCCTTCCTACATCCTCTAACAGCAGCCTTATATTCCTCCCAAGTGGCCAGTCCCTGCTTCCATGACCTGTAAACTCACCTCTTCTGCTTGAGCATACCCAACAGATCTCTATTCAACCACGCAGGCCTTCTGGCTCCCTTCCTCGACTTCCTACGTGTGGGGATGCTCTGATCCTGAGCATGGAAGAAGCAATCTCTGAATGCAATCCAGCTCTCTTGGGCCCCTTTTCCTTCAAGCAGTCTTGCCCATGGGATTTCCCCCAGCAATTGCTTGAAAAGGCCTTAGATGGTGTCCCAGTCTAAGAGGAGGGCTCAATTTCACAGACATGCTCCTCTGAGAAGACCACTCAAAGGCAGACTTGAGCAGAGGGCCCCTTTTATAGCCTGGTCAGATCTTGCTGTTGTCATTGATAATGATCAGGAAGTTTCTCTGCTTCTCTGGGCACCTCCTTTGTTGAGGACCCCATCTATTTACCAAGGGTCCCACCCCTCCTGCCCTGCAGCTGAATGGAGCTGAAGTCACCATGCCCTGGGGTGGGGGAGGTTGTGACTGTGACCTTGGCATCACGATAGGTGTGTACATGGGGGCAGGCACAGTGGGGCACAAAAAGTATTAAAGAGCAATCAACTGCCTATTGAAGGCTCCAGATCTCATTGGGGTGTCTGCAATTGACACAGCATTATATGAATTTAATCATCAGTAGGATGTTCTCAATAACCGGGATAAGGTTTATACATATATATATATAAAGCCCAGGGAAAAAAAAAAAAAAAAATCTGTACCAGAATACTGTTTTGCATTTTCTTTGTTTTGTTTTGTTTTGTTTTTTCTAGCAAAATAAGCTTCTGATCTTAGTAGGAGCAATTATTACTTAAAAAATCAATATAAACAAAATGTTTTTAGGTATGACCCTCCTGAACAGAATCTGGAGATACAGACAATGCTAGTAAATAAATGCAAGTCCTTAGTAAATATTATATCCAGAAAATGAAACTTATTTTTTCCCAGTCAATAGTAATAAATGCCTCAGCAATTATTAGCGTTCTCCATCCTCTTCCAGAATTATAGATAGTTTGTTGGTTTTGGTTGGTTGGCCAGTCTAGTATAGCAAATGTTGTTTTTCTTTTCCACGATAAACCACATATTTTATCCACTCTTAGTTGCTGCTGAAGAGAAACTCAGCCTTATTAGATTAAAAAAATCTAATGAGTGCCACACTATATCAGAAGTATGCATCTAATGGAGTTGATTTCCACTTTTGAAATTCTAATTGCCTTGGAACCTCAGCTGATAGATACTTTTCCATCTATGTATGTTGGGTCTATTAATGTTAAATAGAAATATTGATTGACTGATTGATTGAAAAACTTGTAAAGAAATATTGCTTTTATGAAGATTTTCTCAGATTGAGGAATTTCTGTTCAGAGTCAAAAAAAGACAAGTGTAGGAAGGGGATAGACACCTCATCCAATGATTTAAGGAGTCTTTCCTACTCACTCGACTACAAATACTTTTAATCATTCATCTAAATTGCATCATTTCCAAAGACAAATTTGTTGGCCCAAGTTGCATTGTAAAGTTTCCTAACTCTCTTTTCCCTGGAGGATGAGTATAGTTGTCACAAAAGACACTTAAACCTGAGTCTACAACACAGTCAATAAATCTGCTGACAACTGGAGACTGTTTTAGGCTGATATTCCAAATCTAATTGTCTCGAAATATGCATTTGAAAAGTAATATTTTCCAATCTTATGAAGTTTTTATATTTATGTTTCTACATAATGTGAGTGCTGATATATAAAATGCATACATGCATGTGTGTCTAAAGGGTGTGTGTACATAGCAGGATTGCAGTAACATGTGTCACTAAATTCTAAATGGCACTACCTCTTCCAAATGGTATTTTCCCCTGTTGCATTGCACTAGTACTGATGTGATTAATAGATGTAGGTTGACAGGGCACCATTGGTTAGACAGTGGTGTTCTCATGAAAGTTCCCAGAAAAGATCTTGGTTTTTATCGTATATTTTCTCAGCACAATGCTGTAATGCACTTCTCTAATACTGCTATGCCATGGATCGTATATGCCATACCATAGGCAATGCTGCAAAGGTAATTTAATTGAGACGCTGTGATGAGAACAAAGTATTTGTGATGAAGCATTTTTGGAGTCAGAATGTCTCATGATTCACATTTCTATGTGGAGTGGACATTTTATTGTTATCTTTCATCTGTTTTCTTTTTGTGACTTTTTAAAGTATCCATGTGACTTATTAAAGTTTAATCAGTAAACTAGAGTCTGAGCGGCAGAGCTTTCATGGAAGGTGTGTGTGTAGTTCTAAACGGATGTGTAAGATAATTAAAATTACGATCATAGTGTCATGACCCAAAGTATATCCACAGGCTCTACAGTCTCTTTCCCACCCTCTCAGGATTTTTTTTTCTCATCTTCACTTAAAAATACTTCAAATTTTGAAAACCCCTCTGAATGCCACTCAAAGTCATTTAAAAGGACTTACAAAACAATCATCATTTAATCAGAGTAAAAGCTAAGGATGTCTTTTAAACTTTTCCTCTGATCTCACTGCAAAGCATAGAAATGGTTTCAGAATATATTTTTCACAAGTCTGAGGACTGCAGTTTCAAAATCACTGGCCTTTATGTTAGTTGATGTTTTTTAGTTTCCTTGTTGACAAATACTTTCAACATAAACTCAATCACAGTTGGCAATCTTGATGACTGCCTCAACAGGACAGCCAGAGACTTAATGAGCATAAAAGCTGAAATGGTTCAGGTTGAGATGCACAGCTCTATTTCATTGGTAGAGAATTTGGTTTTTTCAAAGTGCTACAGATTCAATATTTTATTAGAGTTATAGGCAAGAGTTTGTTCCTTGTCTTTTTGTCTTTACCAGGGAAAATAAGTGATTGTAGGAAAAGGAAATGAGTTTTCTGGCTACTGTTTTTCTGTGGTAAATGATATATTACTAATGTAATGACTGAACCTTAAGTCTTGCAGAATGATAGCCTATGGCATGTGAAATGACAGATTTGGATGATAAGATACTGTCCTTTTATATACCACAAATATCACATAGTCAGAAGTTAAAAAGTAAGCATAAAATGTAGTATAAATGAGCGAACAAGAACATTTTAGAAAGAAGTAATGTGATGTAGTTTTCCATGTCACAGTAGGTCTGAACATAAGCCTTCTCTGTGCAACCCAGAAGCTTTAAGCAGAAAAGCTTGATGTGTGTGGGGGGCAGCTGAAGGCAAAACATATAGTGCCTGAGGCAATCAGCAGTATCTCTGAATCCTCTTGAATATTTCTGGAAATACAGCAATTCAAAAGTGT
Source organism: Patagioenas fasciata (assembly GCF_037038585.1). Taxonomy (NCBI): domain Eukaryota; kingdom Metazoa; phylum Chordata; class Aves; order Columbiformes; family Columbidae; genus Patagioenas; species Patagioenas fasciata. The sequence goes on from NC_092520.1 coordinate 36,316,637, forward strand.
GTTATGAAAACTTACATGAACTTCACTCCAGTTAGAAGAGTAAAAGGTAATGTTACCTCATTTCTGTATGATACTCAGAATTTTGTCACCCAATGGACACAGAAATTCTTCAAAGCATGTCATGTCTCAGATTAAATATCTGGGAAAGAAAAAAATGTTTGTCATCTCATTTACTTCTATACCAGACAAGAGCTCAGAGAACACTACTGAAAAAGAAGGTCCTTAGCATTGACTTTCTTCTTCACAATGCACTGCCCAAATTAGTCAAGAAGATAGTAAGTGGATGGTAAGTTCTTTGGCCTGCAGTGTAACATAAGGCTGGTTACTGAAAATGCTTTTAGAAATGAACAGGATCCTGAATAACAGAGATTTTGTGTTTCCCTTCCTTCCTTCCTTCCCTCCTTCCTTCCTTCCATCCATCAAGTGATGAGGACGTTGTCTCCATCAGTTTCAGCCCAGGACCCTCCTGGGGTGACATTTGTTTCTGGCTGTTGTGTTTGCTAACACTAATTGGTCAGATTTTATGTCTCTGTATGTCTCCCTCCTTTTCCTTGTCCTCCCGACTGAGAAAGAAAACCATTCTCATGCTCCAGGTATACATACCAAGTAGTAAAAATGACCAGGTTTGTTCTCCTCAGGACCTCCCCTATCATGTGTTGGTCAGGTTTCTCTCTGTGTATTCTTGTTTATGGCTCCTTTGACTAGAGATCATTAATGGAGTAGACACTATCTACATACCTTTACACTGTCCACTTCAGAAAGAAGCTCCTATAAACCACCAACAGGAAGTTCTAGTCTCTAAAAATTGATGGAAACATCACCAAAAGCAAATTCCAAGGCTTTGAGCAAAGGAAACAAAACAAAACAAAACAAAACAAACAAAAAACCAAAACAAACAAACAGAAAACACAAATCAAAACCCAAACAAACTAACAAACAAAAAAACTAAACCAAAAACCAACTCAAAAAAACTTGATGTAAAGAAGGGCAAAATTAACAAAAAAAAAGTTCATTTCCCACACGCTGGTATGTGACCATAAAGGAATGATATTAAAAAGAAACTGGAGCTATTTTAGGTGCTTTTAAGTGATGGTAAAGAAATACCCAAGAAAATAAATATACAGGTTTTTGTCTGTTTATTTGTTTTTTTCTCCTCAGTAACTACCCTAAACATTGAAATTCACAAATCTACTCAAATTGGTAAGAAAAAAGAAACATAAACATATTGTATTTGCCTAGGGCTTTCAGATAGCTGATAGACAGCATGACAAAGAAATGCCTTCCACACTGGATTCTAAGCTCTGTCCACTATGTCAACTCTTAATTGGTGTCACCTCCATTTTTCTGCAACAAGCAAAAACTGTGCTTTTCTCTGCTAGAAGCTTGCTATCTTGCTTTCCATATGTGATGACTGAAATACAGCTCACTGATTCAGCAGTGATAAAATGCAAATACATCTGTAAGACCTGATATTCCTTGTATGAGATGTGTTTTAATTGAGATGAGATTGTCAAAAGTAAATAACAAATCTGAATTTAAATTATGTGGCTTCATTCTTAGTCTTTTACTCATCTAGTTCCTAAAGTAAATTGTAAAGGGTGAAGGAGGGGTGGAGGTGAGGCAAGGCTAGGCAAACAAACAAACAAACAAACAAAAAACCCACAAACAACAACAACAAAACAGAAGTGGAAGAAATGTGAGGCTGGGAGAGGCGAGGTGAAGCGAGGTGAGAGGAGGGTAGGTGTGGGGAGGGTAGGTGAGAGGAGGGTAGGTGTGGGGAGAGGAGAGGAGAGGAGAGGAGAGGAGAGGAGAGGAGAGGAGAGGAGAGGAGAGGAGAGGAGAGGAGAGGAGAGGAGAGGAGAGGAGAGGAGAGGAGAGGAGAGGAGAGGAGAGGAGAGGAGAGGAGAGGAGAGGAGAGGAGAGGAGAGGAGAGGAGAGGAGAGGAGAGGAGAGGAGAGGAGAGGAGAGGAGAGGAGAGGAGAGGAGAGGAGAGGAGAGGAGAGGAGAGGAGAGGAGAGGAGAGGAGAGGAGAGGAGAGGAGAGGAGAGGAGAGGAGAGGAGAGGAGAGGAGAGGAGAGGAGGACAAAATAGATCAATCTCAGATAAAGAGATCATGATCAATCAAAGGTAGATACCTTTCAGCTGAAAACTAAAACAGAAATAAAAGTCTTGCAGCAGAATAAGCAACATTAAGGGTCTGAAGACATGAACATATAACTTCAGTCGCAGCTGAAATGCACATGACCAGGATACACAAAACCTTTCCCAGCAAATCATTATTTTTTCAGAAACTGAGAGAAATGCACATTGCATGTATGCAAAATATATTGTGATGTGCAATTAATGAGAAAATATTTTCAGGTCTGAGAGTAAGCAAGTGCTTTTTCTTAGATATTTAAGTAATACTAAGATTATCATTAACCAGATAGCAAAAACAGAAGATTTGGACTTGGTCTCTGATGTCAAGAATGGAAGTCCTCACTGCTAGTCTACAGCTCATTTCAGCTGTTTAAAAAACCTTTGTGGACCTAATAATCTTCACCTGATAAGAGGTTATCTGAAGTTGAGCAGAGCTGATCAAGAACTTGTAAGCTCTTGACAAATAATTTAAGAATTCTTTTAATATATTTTCAAAATGTATGATTTCCTAAGCATTGATCTTTTTTGCTAGATTCATTCTCATAAAAAGAAAGGAAAAAAAAAAAAAAGGCTTCCATACTTACAGCATCTATTCACACTTGAGTAATCAGTAGCTCTGTTTTCAAATGCAACCCCACCATTACTCAGAACATCAGAGAAAGGAAAAGATGTTATATAGTGTTTACAGAAATCAAATCTAACAAGTGAAAGTATCACCAAGTTTGGAAATATACTCTGAAAGAGTTTTTCACTATTGAAGAAGCTATTATTATCTACATTTACAGCAATAAGAAGCGGCATAAAATTTTCCGAAGAAGAATTCAAGGTTTCATTCCAAAGCTCAGAGATTACAAGGCAGCAAAAATTTCTGTATTTTTTCTATTATTTTAATGCCAGAACATCTGATTTTCCCTTTCCTCTTCTGTGTTAGATCCAGAGCTACCTGTAAGGAAGATCTCTAGAAAAGATAAATGTTGAACATGAAGTTCAGCATATAGGACTTCTGGCTAAATGAAATGATGAACTTAAAAACCTCAAGTAACTGGGTCTTATGAGGAAGTATCAAGGAACATTAATAACTGTTGGCACAATTATTTGATCTTTACTGTAGTAAAATCTTTTAAGTAGTGGCTGTTCTTAAGTGTGTATTTGCACAGTGTTTGCACTGTAGATCCCTTTCATTATTTGAGTCAGAATAAATTTCTTAATACAATAAACAAACAAATAATAACAAATGAGGAGTGTGCAAGAAGGAAAGCGAAATTTAAGTCCAGTGATGTTATTTTTAATCCTATGATATATAAATTGTCTTTTAAACAATGCTGTAACATTCAGAAAGTGTTCAAAAATCATTTAAAGGCTGAAGGGTGAATTGTATGCAAGTATTTTGTTTGCTGCAGGAAAATCTGTCCAAGACTATGCAAGCATATTTAAACTTGCAAGGTGAAAAATAACAATATTCTGTGCAAATGATCTTACAATCCTTTTTAATTCAGTTTTAATGGTAAGATGTAATTCAACTCTATTTTCTATGTTTTAGCTGCACTGCTGATGATCCTGAATGACCATTTCTGGCATAGATTAGGTTTCCTGTCAAATATGAGCTCCTGAAATTAAGTCAGTAATATCAAATGCTGTAATTTAGTTTTATCCCATTATTAAAGATATAACAAGGATTATATTACATACTATTATTGCTTTATGTCACATTACAGAACATTATGTTTCATCAGTGCACGAGTAATTTCTATCAGGAAAGAACACAGTAATAGTAATGTACAGCTGGGCAAGCGACCAATGCTGGGGATTTCTGGAAGGCCAAAACTCTATGAAGAAATTTTTGACAGCTAGAAAAAATACAACAGAAATATTCAGGTATATACAATGTCAAAAAAAAAAATTTGCTTATTTTCCTAGTTTTTATAAGGGGGAACAAAAAGGGCTTTCACAGATTGAAACTTTGGATTTGCTTTTATCCTACAAAACGTTTTATGGAGGCATAGAATACAGAACTGAGGTAATGAAATGTTTTAACCGACTACTCCATTAGATCCTTCTCTTACATTTTTTGAAATATGCTCTTACCAACACCCTACCGTGTTGGTAAGAAACTGAAAGAAACCACACATGCTGGTGAAAGAGAAATGAAATGTAAGGGAAAGGAAAAGAGAAATTTAAGATTAAATGTATGAAGATGAAGATGGGTTTGTGAGATTAACTTTAACAAAACAACTCATTCTGGAACTGAGTCCTACAATGAAAACGCAGGCAAAGGATGAACTCTGACAAGGAATTGTTTCACAAATTTCTATATGTAATATTGGTTTATAAATGGTGACTGTTTTTAGGGATAGAAAGGTAGAAATTTATTTGATGAGAGTTACTGATGTTAGAAATCAAACAATATATCTTTAAGTTGAGAAATATGAATATTTTCATTATCACAGACTCTGTGAATAACTATAATACACAGCTAGACATACAAGTTTTAGGTTCATAGTGATTAAGCTTTCATTTGATAAAAGACAACTTAAGCTTAACAGTTTGTAGGGCTTTTTCTCACTGGAGATATTCAAAATGAATATAAAGAAAACAGATTACATATTATTAACAACCTACCAGTCTTCAGATATCTCAGAAGTATGACTAGGAACTAGAAATAACAATTACTGTAAGCACCAGCTTCCGAGACAGTCAGCATCGAGCTTAACTAAGCTTAAGCAGGATCTAACATTTTAACCTCTTCATATTTATGCTTACAATAAAAGTTTGAGGAAATATTGGACAAGACTTGACACAGAAGAGACAGAGGCTGAAGTAATGTGCCGGAGTATGTCAAATGGCATTGGCTGGACACATATTTTACCCCCTTGTATAGTATATTGGGCTTGATTTAACAACTGATATTAGATATTTAGTGCCATTTTGGACATTAAATGTGTCTGACAACTATGTCTCGGGTCCTTCAGGAGACACGCTTGAGGAGTGGCAGTGAAAGACCAGATGGCGTACCACAGGTTTATACAGCTGAATCAAGTCCATATGTTTCAAGTAGAAACCTGCAAGTGGCAATAACCTGGAACTGAATTTCAACTCTCCTACTCTTCTTGTGCCTTACATCTACTAGGAGATTGCTGAAGATAAAGAAAGAAACATGCTAGTACTTAGAGGATTGTCAAGAAGTCTTTTGCTCTAAGAATGTTCATAAACTTGGATTTTTCTACTGATATGATTGAAACATAGCTTGGACTGAAAATAAATTTATATAAGAATATTATTAAATTATATAAATTATAAGATAAAATATGTGGAAGAGAAGGATCAGGAAGATACTTCAAAGAAACAAGATTTCAAAAAATAACAAAAGAGGATGTTAGAGAAATATTAAAATTCGGATCGAATGTTGCTATACCAAGGGGAGCAAGGGAGAAAAAAGGTAAAACAAACTGCATTATTGGAGCAATTCAGCAACCATCCCGCTGAGCAGACCCACTCATGATTAAAGCAGTCTAAAGTAGCAGAATAAACCTGTTGTATTAACCAAACTAAGCATGTCTAACTTGCCCTGGTATTGACAAAAGGACATGTTGAAGGGGACACTGGACAGATTAGAATTCCTATTAAAAAGCCTCTTTTTCTTTTTTTTTTTTTTTATTTAACCCGTAGGGAAGAGAATGGAAGGGATAAAATTACTAGATTTGTAAAGACTGTCAGCTGAAATACAACCACTGACAGGTTGCTAAAAGAAAGAAAAGCTGAATACAACCAGCATAGCAAGAATAGTTGTTTTAAAAAAAAAAAATAAAAAAAAAATAAGATTAATCTTTATGCGTGAGGAAAGTAAGAGACCTGCTGCTTGAGAGGTTTCATTCAGAGGGATGAGGAAGTTCACAGGTGTAAATATCTGTGTAACTATGGTAACAGTCAGAAGCTAGTTTGAGGAAGTAGGAAGTCAGGAGGTTGACTACCTATCCACTGCCTCCAGCAAAATTAGTCTCAAAGCTGAGCGAAGAACTGATTTTGTAAAAAAGATTATTTGTTGCACATCCAAAAGTATTTCAAACCAATTCAAAGCAAAAATTTATCAAAATTTCTGTAAAAATACTAGAGAAAAATGCTTTGGGTCAGGTTTTTTTGTTTGTTTGCTTGGTTTTTTTTAATAAAAAGAAATATTTTCTCTTGATCTTGAGTATTTGAATATTTTTGAAAAGAAAAAAAAAATATACTCATGCACAAAAATGCTAGAGGTTGAGTGGCTTTGTCTTTTGCAGGGGTGAGGAGCATTTATTTTTCATTGTATAAAGGAAACTATATACATTTAGAAATATTCAGTTTTCATTTAGTAAAAGCTACATTATTATTATTATTAGTAGTAATATATTAATAATATATATAATAATATATATAATAATGTACTTCTGAACTGAAGTGTATTTGTAGTTCATAAAACTACAGAAAGAAATTCTTTCTGCCACCCCATAAAAAAAAAATAACTGGTTTAAAATATATTATTTGTCTACTTTCAGCCGATGTAGCCTAAGATAGAGTTAGTGACAGACAAAAGGACTCAAAAATAAAGTGATTTACTTCTGACTTTATAGGTCTGCAACTGTAAAGTAACAACTAAGTGTTTAGATTAAAATAACTGTGAGACAGTATTTAAAAGACTTCTTGTTGAAACCAAACATTCTTAGTAGTACTTTATGTTTCTTCAGTAATAATGGCCTCCAAATAGTTGTTTGTTTCAATAGACAGAGTTTTCAACTCTGGACTTTGAATGTTTTACTCCTTCTTTCACGTGGTTTTCTTCTGATTGTAGGATTCTTCTGAGACACACTACCACTTGTTTCCCTGTTTTTAGTAATCAGTTAATATGAAAAAGGCACACAATACAGGATATTAAGAGTTTTCAATTCATATTTTCCTTTCATTCTACTTACATTTGACAGTTTTCAGTTCCAATCCAATATGATTCATGCCTCACTATCTGTTCCCTTCATTCACTGTACTGGTAATGATCTTCTTTTACAGTTTGCACATGTAAGGCTCTTTTATGCATCTGGTTCTCAAGGTGCATTTCTGAAGTTCTCCTACCTCAAGGCACATTGTCAAAAGTTGTATACTGTGAAAGGAGAGATTTTATTTTAATGTTATGAAACTGGCACTACTGTTGTAGATATAGCAGATACGTGTAAAATGTATATAAAGTGTATCAAAAGTGTAAAAATGGTACTAGGGGTTGTTGTTCTCCATGTGCAGGACTTTGCAGTTCTCCTCGTTGAACTGCATGGGCCTCCTGTCAGCCCATTTCTCCCTCTGGATGGCAGCATGACTCACTAGTCATTTGAAAAAAGGTTTTTTTTCCTTTATATTTCCTGACAAATTTAATTTTTTTTGAAATGTAGTTTAAGACCTGAAAAAGACATTAACAAAACAAACAAACAAGCAAACAAACAAACAAACTTGAAGGCAGAGAGAGTTGCATTTGTCTATTTCACAGTATTATGAACTCACTGTTATGCCAAAAGAAACAGATTATTGTCCCAGCCTTGCAGAAGTCAATGTGAAGTAAATGTCATGTGGTTCCATGATTACATGATACATTCATTGTTCAGCTTCTAGATAGTGCGAAAACCCACCTTCCAAAACAAAGGTGCAAGAGTAATTTTCTTCATAACACAAACTTTCTCTACATATACCTTGGAACCACATTGTTGAAAGCATCCATGAGAAGAAAAAAATGTTCTGGTGATTTAACATGTCTTTTTGTTCTATTTTCTGGTGTTTATCATTATTATAGGAAATGAAAAGCTGGAAAGCACATAAGACAGATATATAGAAAGAAATAGTGAGAAGTGAGACCTAGGAAAGGAATTCAAAGGGTAGATAATGGGTACTGCTTTTAGAGAAAAACAGGTCTGGAAAAAGGAATGAAAGAGGTGAGCAGAAACAGAAAGAGTTATGCAAAGAGATGACATATTAGCACAAATTCACTGTTATAGTCCAGCTTCTTGATGGGTAAAACCAGATGTATGGATACTTTTCATTATCATTGTAAGTCAGGCTAGTCAAAAAATACCGCTGGTAGCTGCATTGTGATCATTCATTTTGTGCAAAGGTGCACTGAAACCAATTTATTTAAATATTCAACCTTCTTACCTTTTTCAAACTGAATATTAAACAATAGGACAAATTTAACACTCATCTATTCTTCATATATAGATCTATTAATCTTGCCATCTTCAATTGGATATGCAGAATGCAAATCAGATATGATTTTGGCTTAATGGAGAAAGTCCTATAATTCTTCAGAGAAAGTTCCAGTCCTTCATGTGGAAATGTTCTTTGCAAGTTCCTGACACTTTAACTGTTTATAGAAATAATTAAATGAGAAGGGCAAGCCTTGTGATCTGTAAGAGTTAAATTATTACATTTAAGTACTTTTTATTGTGTGTGCTGTATGTTTTTTTAAAGAATCCCTTAGAATTTCCTACCAAGGGGAGAATCTCTTTGTCTTTCTGGATATTGCAGGAATGTGTAGGAATAATCACTCATCTAGAATGCCTGCTGTCACAATAGATGTGCATACAGACAATCAGCAAAGAAATGTCTTAAAAGCAAAGCATGTGATATCTGATTTATTTTTCTTTTTTAAATTATTTCTACAAACTATTTCCTGACATTACCTTCAGTATGAGTACTTCACACTTGTAAAGAAAACATCAGCTCTTAGATAATCACAGAAGAAATATTTCAAGGCACTGAATATTTTACCATACTATCAACAGGTCTTTTTACTTTGAAAAACTGTTTGAACTCCTTTCTTATTTTTGCATCATTCAAATAATCCACTGAATATTTTAGATTGCATATTGTCATTTTACTCCCTTCTATTGAGGTTTACAGGGATTTCAAAAATCTTTAATAGCATTTAATTAAAATGACAAAGGTTAATTTAATTAGCATAAAGCTTAAAGTTCGTGTATCAAAGGGGTATTAAAAATATCACATTTTAGGCAGAGCATTTACATTTAAATAAGAGGGATAAATCCAAATGTCCTGTATTTCTCTCACATTGGAATATAGTCAGAGCTGAGATCCCAAGTCCTCAGGCAGAAATTCAGACTTCCTGCCAGACAATGAAGGCATTCAAAAATCAAGAGGCCCTTCCTTTGGTAAGTGAAAATGTTCTTCAACACCACTAAAGATACATATTATTGCATCTTTTTTTTTTTTTTTCTTTTTTCTTTCTCCTCCTGAGGAGCCTATCACACTCTTACACTCGATTACAATCTATATTTAGTCAGAGACATTCTTAGACATTGATTGCATCTCCAGTAAAGCCTGAATCACTAGTCCTATTCTAAGGATGATGAACGCAAAAATGATTGCACTGAAGCTCATTAAAAGTAGAGATGGCCACTTTTTTTTGCATAATGAGCTCATGATTAAAGCATTTGCCCCTCAGCCTAGAAAAGTGAATGCCTGTAGAACACAATCTCCACCATACCACAAGACATATCGGAAAGAAATATTTTCCTGCTGAACTGCCTATTCAGCCAGGACTTCAGTATCCATAAAGCCAGAAGGAGAAAAGGTAATAGGTTAGGGCCATGAGAGGAAAAAAAAAAAGACCAGAAGGTTCTTCTGTTATGATTCCACCTCTAGTAATAGAATAATATAGATTCCTAACTAGTGCTGGTCCATTCTAAGGTGTATAAAATATTGCTTAATAGAACATAATGATAATAAAGAAAATCCTGCAGTTTCAAAAAGGAGCACAAACCATTTCATTTTTATAGGTACCTATTTTATGCACTGAAAACTCAAAGTGTCTTTTTATTATAGTGACAAGTGGTGTTCCTCAGGGGTTGGTATTGGGACGGGTGCTGTTTAAAATATTTGTTGGTGACGTGAACAGTGGGATTGACTGCACCCTCAGCAAGTTTGCCGATGACACCAACCTGTGTGGTGTGGTCGACACGCTGGAGGGAAGAGATGGTATCCAGAGGGACCTTGACAGGCTTGAGTGGTGAGCACATGCAAATGTCATAAAATTCTACAAGGACAAGTGCAAGGTCCTGCACATGATTTGGGGCCATCCCAAGCACAAATACAGGTTGGGCAGAGAATAGAAGCCCTGAGGAGAAGGACTTGGAGGCACTGGTTGATAAGAAGCTCAGCATCACCCAGCATGACCCAGCAATGAGCGCTTGCCAACTGCA